>NW_011888926.1:544303-550735 GCF_000151845.1 Pteropus vampyrus | reverse complement strand
TGATCGCCTGTGTGCTAAAGGCTCATGCAGACAAGGCGCTTCGCCTAGTAGCTACATGGATGTGTTTGGTCTTGTATGTTGAGGGCTGGAGGAGAATGGGGGTGGGGCGGGGACAGACTTGTAGTTCAGGGAAGGCTCCCCGGAGGAGGCAACATCTAAGCTGAGATTACAATAAATAACTTTCGTTCTTCCCAACCTAAAAGTGGTGAGGGGCTGGAGCCTAAGGGTGAGTCTGGGAAAGCCGGAGGTGGGGGTGACGAAAGCCTGAGGACATGTGTTAATAGGACTCGACTCTTCTCCCAAAGGCCGAGAGGACCACTGAGGCCTTTTAAGAGGTGACAGAACCAGAAGGCACCAGGAAAGGGGCGGCCGAGTCACTGAGCCCAAGTCCAGGGCTCTGAGGGTTCTGTCCTGTGAGTTTAAAGGCTGCACAGACACCTGGGTCGCTGGCTGGTCCAAGGCAAACAGTAACAGGCCCACGATGAAGCCACAGCAACAACGGATTCCAGGGGCCATGGGAGAAGCTGAGTTGGCTCACGTGCGGGGTAAAGGCCCCCGGGCTGGGTAGGGGCTCTCCTGGCCACACCCCCATATCCCTGACCGCACGGGGCAGTGAAGGCCTGTGTCCATGTCTGCCCTCTGCCTCCCCTGGGGCCTGGCTGCCCACTCACCCCGTGGGACAGCTGGTAGGTCTGGTTGAACTTCCACATCTCCTCCAGCACCTGATCCACGGCCTCAGGGCTGGGCAGCTCGCCGTGGAACTCGACGCCCATCAGGTTGGCCATGCGGTGTAGCAGCCCAGGCACCTGCTGCAGCTGCTGGCGGGCGTGCTCCACGCGGCACGTCCAGGCATGGTCAATGAGGAAGATGCTGCAGGGACGGGCCACAGGAGGCGTGAGGCTGCCACGCAGCCATGGCAAGAACATAGGTGGGGACTTAAGTCTTCCTGGCACCAGTGGGTCCGGGCTCTGCCCAACCCTCACTGTGTGACCGTGGGCAAGTTCCTCTCCCCCTTTCAGTTTCTAAAACAGAATGGGTCCCTACATCCTCTCACCAGGCAGGTACCGGCATCGGATGGGACAGAACATACAACGTGCCGACTGCACACCAATCATTGTGACGGTGAGTGTCCTTGGCTGCGCTGTGAGCTGCTGGAGGACAGGCCCACAGCCCTCACCTTGCTACCTGCAGCCTGGCCCACGGCGGGTGCTCGGCTAAAGAGAAGGCCGCACACCCTGGAGGCCGGCAGCAGGTAGACGTGCAAAGGAGCCGCCAGGCGGAGCTCAGGCACGCGCACACGCATGCTGGGACTTCCGGGGAAGCGCCAAGGCCTTTCTCCTGGAGAGGATCCACGTGCCCACACGTGTGGACACCAGCAGCCCACACACTCTGGTCCCCCTAGAGGAGCCCGGTGGGCCATCTTCACAGCTCACCACGACCGCGTCAAGCCAGGCCACGGTCCAGAGCCCTGCAGGACCAGGAGGCTCCACGCAAACAGGTGGGCAAAGCGGCCCTCACCTGTCCCCCCGGAACCAACGGCAGGCGTTCCAGGAGTAAGGCTGAGCTGCATGGTCGGCGGTATTTATTCACTGTGCTCACACAGTTGTCCTGCCAGAACCACAGGTCCTGCACCTGCAGATCTGACCGGCCTAGCCTCGGATCAAAAACATTTGAAAATAAAAGTTCCTTAGCTGCTGACTGTATTACGTAGTTGAGCCTATGATGAGTGTGTCTGTACTGAACATGTGGACTTTTACTGTCACTGTTCCCTAGACAAACAATTTACACAGCATTTACATTGTATCAGGTAATACAAGGAATCCAGACATGATTAAAGTAACAGGAAGATATGTGTAGGTTACATGCAAATACTATGGCATTTTATATGAGGGACTTGAGCATCTGTGGGTTCTGGTATCTGAGGGGATCCTGGAACCAGTCTCCCATGCAGACTGGGGATATTTGTATATCCCAAAATAAATGACTTATTTCTGCCCTTCTGCTTAAGAGTTTATGATGCAGGGCACAGAGCCAGGTGACCCTGGGCAAGTGCACATGAGGGGTGCTATACGTGGCAGGTGTGGGAAAGAGATGGAGGTTGGGGCCTGGAGGGAGAGAGGCCCAGGAGCCCAGCCCACCTCCTCCCAAACCTGACTGCTGGTGGCACGTGAGAAGCCGTGAGCTACTCAAGGTGGCTGCTGTGCTGGGGCCCGGAGCCAGCCCGGGTGGGGACAGAGCAGGTGCACATGGAGGTTGGCTGCACTGAACTTAATGAGAGGGGTGAGTCCCTGAGTCCGAAAACATATGGAGGGAGGTGCCTGGCTGCTGTGATGACCTGTGTGGCCGCTCCCACTCCACCGGCACCCCGAAGGAGGCGCTACAGACACAGGGGCCCTGTGACCCTCAGAGGCCAGCAGTTTCTTCCTCGAGGTTCCAACGAAGTTTGGGAGAGTCTGCAGGCCTGTCCCGTCTAGGATGGCCCTCTTGGCCACTGGGAGGAAGGAAGCCCAGGGTCCTGTCTGAGCTCTGCCTTGTGGCCCAGGCCCGCTCCGGGCCTCAGCACCCTCACCCAAGGACTTGGCCAGACCCCGCTCCTTGCATTCCCAGGAACAAAGCCCCGGAGGACATGTCAAATACTGTTCCCCAGACTCCACCCAGTGACTCTGATCTAGAGGGCCGGGGGAGGCCCAGGGGTCCTTGGGAAAGCCTGGGCTTACAAGCAGCACCGCCCTGGGTGACACCCACCCTGCGGTGGGTCCTTCCTGTTTCCTCATCAGCAAAATCGAACTCCCCACATCTCCGCTGTGGGGCCGCTGGGACAGGCGAGTGACATGGGAGCACCGTCAGTGTCGGAGCCCGCATGACCCTGAAGCCCAGCTGGAAACATAGTGGCCGCAAGTGCTCGTCACGAGCTGGCTAAGTGACCGGTGCTCGACACGCAGGAAGCCCATCCCCGAGAGCCGCGCTGCGAGTGACGGATGTCCTGCGGGGCTCCTACCTGTTGGGGTCGGCCGCCTGGAGCCCGTCCTCGTTGGTCACGATGACCTTGTAGCAGAGCTCGATGCCTGGGTTGGGCGGCTTCTCCCGAGCTTCTCGCGCTGCCTCCTCCTCGCCCTCCTCCTCGGCTTCTTCCACCTGCATTATCCCGAACATCTCCCCCGCGTCGAAAACCTGGGGGCCACAGCAGGGCGTGTCGGCGGATGCCCTGGCATTCCACGCCTGGCCTCCAGGTCAAACTACATCCCTTTGGAGAAGTGGGGCCTGTTTACTACCCAGGGACCCATGTCGCAGGTGGGAAAACAGGCTCCTGGCGAAACCGGTCAGAACTGGGGTACCCTCATCACTGGGACTATCGTCCAAGGCCCCTCACCCCACGGGGCCCGTGCGTGGAAGTGGGCCTGCATGTACGTGTCCAAATTATATCTAGTCTGGTCCCTTGTTTTACAGGGAAAATGAGGCCTCAGAGGCAGAGGGGGTGGCTCCGGTCACACTGGAAGTAAATGGAAGTCAGGTCTTGGGGGCCAGGGACTATACCTTAATTTTGCTATAATCAGAGGAACCAATCCAGCACCACGGTGGCTGAGGCTGGTCTGTCACCTAGGAAGGAGGTGTCACCCACCCTCCAGGAGCAAGTCCCTGGCACACAGCAGGGACTCAACAAAGGCCAGTTTTCCACCCCCTCAAAATACCTATTTCTCACATCTCTACTAAAAACAGAAGGAAAACTCATCCCAACGCAGCTGGCCAGCCAGGCACAAGCAGCTCCTGTGCTGGGGCCTTGAGGATGAGTCACTCATGATCTTGCCCTGGGGGGCGAAGAGAGGACCAGGTAAATGGGGCTGAACCTGGAGGGCGGGAAGATTTTGGAAACTTCAGAGGTGAGCGCCAGGGGAAGAGGGAGAACTCGGGGTGCGGGTGGAAGGGCTCCGGGCAGGGAGCTGCAGAGCCAGTGCGCGGGGCAGAGCGGGCTGTGGGATGAGACCAGCCTTGGGCTCTTTCTGGGTTCTCCTTTAACCCTCAGAGAGCCCGGGGGTTGGGGTGGGGGGCACACTGCCCCACCTCCCGGTTACAGATTAGGAAAGCGGCTCAGAGGGCTGGAATTCACAGCCTGGGCTCCAACCCAGAACCCCAAACCTCCAGCTCTCAGTCCCTAAACCTGACGGGAGGGAGGGAGACAGAGGGCCTGCCTGAGGTCCGGCATCTCCCTGGCTGGGAAGTGCATGCGGACAGGAAGAGTTGAAATTTTAAAACGCTTCCCCCATCCTTTCCAAAGGAACCCATTTTTCCAGACAAGGCACCAGCATCATGGGCCTTGCCAATGGTGCAGGTGCCCGTCCTGCTGGCGTGTGCCCTCCCCTACACCTGGGCCCGCAGCAGCAGCAATAGCTGGTTTCACTTGGAACAATGGCTGCAGGTTTGGGTCTGGCAACGTGATGACTCACAGCTCTGCCCATAACCCATAATGGCAGGGGAGGGTCATGGAAAAATACTGGCTGCCCCTTAGCAGAGCAACGGCAAACAGGGCAGAGGGGACACTACAGTCTGAGGACTGCCCCCTACGTGCTAGGCATTGGCCGATACTTATCTCATGCCTCCCCACCCCATCCCCGCCAAGATAGTGGGAGCTGGGGCCGCTTTCCATGGTCCACGTTCTCCAGATGGAGGCTCAGTGGGGTGAGTGACTTGCCCCAGTGAGGGTTTACTGCCCTCGGAGGCTGGCTGGCTGGAGCCAGGCCCTCCCATGTTGTGCTCCCTTCACCCAGCACAGGGGGCCCTGTTTATCCACCCTAACAAATGGCTGGGGTCCCCTCCCACCCCAGCACAGGCCTGGAACCGGGGCAAGTGCTCAGGAAATGCTGGCGGAAGACAAGGCAAGTCACTGGGGGAAGGAAATTCACTGTTACAAAAGATAGGTTACTACTGTCTGTCTGCCCCTGACATTGTATCTTTTTCATAGCAACTACCTGTGTTCTGAGAAAGGAGGCACCTGGCCCACCCAGATTTTACAGATAAACTGGCTGAGTGAGAGGGGTCTGTCCAGCAGCCAGACCCAGGGGACACCCCCTTCCTGGCTCTGGAGTCCCCACCTGATCACCTGCACTGCTTCCTCTGTCTCGGCCCCAGGAGGCAGCCCCCTGAAGAGGAGCCTGGTTCCAGCAAAAGAGAAGGCGGCTGGCCTGTGAATGTGTTCTGGCTTCGGCACCTGGGCAAACTACCCCAAACTAGGGCCCACCCCTCAGCCGGGACCTGTCGGGAGACCCTTTGGAGGTCCAGGCTAGAGCAGCTGGCGAGCGGGATGGAGCTTTGCCTGCAGAAAAGGAGCGATCGGAGACCTTTTCATTTTTCCTTACATTCCTTTTCCATCTCTCACCCTGTTTCCTTTAATCTGCAAAATGAAGGTGAGCCAGGCTCCAATCGAATGAGGAAACATAAAGCCACACAAACTCATGGGGCTCCTCTTCTCCCCTAGGTAGTGGCTGAAATCAAGCGGTCAGTTCTAAAGTCTGACACACCTTGGGAGACTCACTTCCTGTTCTGGAGCATCAGTTTTCTTAACTGTCTACTGGGGCTGACAACTTATTTCTCACAGCTGGGGGGCTCGGAGGTGTGGCGAGGTCAGCGTAGACTTGGCACACAGCGGGAGCCAAAGTTCGTTTTAATTCTGTGACTCCGCAGCCCTGGCCCAGCCCCGGCCCAGTCCTAGGTGCTTGCAGGCCCAGGGCCACAGGTATGGGGCTCTGGCTGCCACTCTCGGGCCCCAAACTTTAGATGACTCCTAAAGTCGGTCATCACAGCATTGTGGCTTCTCATCGCCGAACCTCTGCCTCCTTGATTTGTTCATCCACACCACCCTCAGCTCCCCGAGCCACACACCCCTGAGCGTCTCACCGAGGCCTGCCGGGCTGGGCACAAGTTCCCCGCCCTGGATCGCGCACTCACACCGCGAGGTGCCGGACACCCTCCCACCCTCATCTGCACGTGTCCTCCAGGAGGCCTCCGTGCCTTCCCCAGGCGGACCCAGCGCGGCCTCCCGCAGCTGCACCCCAGCGGTTCTCGGCCAGGGGCCCGCCCGCAGACCGCGCCCTTCCCAGCAGAAGGGTCGAGAGCGGTCCACCCCCGGTGCGCCCAGGGCCCGCGCTTCGCGCTCCAGCCTGTGCAGGCGGTGGCCCTAGCACGGCTCCGGGACCCCCACCCTGCGTCGCCCCGGCCCGCACCTCGTGCTCCAGCTTGTACAGGAGGCGGCCCCAGTACCGCTCCGGGACCCCCGACGCGCGTAGCGCGGGACCGTGCAGCGCCTCAAACTCGGCCCGGGCCCGCGCGCCCTCCTCCGGGTCCGGGCCCCGCGCCGACTCCGGAGTCAGCCCCAACCCCGCGTCCGCCTCCATGGCGCCTCCACCAGCACCAAACCCAGCGCCGCCGCAGCCCGCGGGC
>NW_011888926.1:540616-543643 GCF_000151845.1 Pteropus vampyrus | reverse complement strand
AAAAAATCATTCTTTGAACATCCTGAGTTTTCAAGTTCTTCTATTACTTCTATGGAAGTTCAGAAAGAGCCACCCCCAAGATATGCCTAAGTGGTATGTGGATTATTTTTGAGTTCAAGGCAACTGAGACCCTGAGGCCTCAAAGGAAAATTCTGCCCCACGCCCCTCTATCTAGAGGAATTTGAATTGGGGGACTCGCCCATAATAAGAGATTATCAGAGATAACTTTTTTTTTTTAAAGCCTATCTATAGGGTAAGGGAAACTTCTAAGTACTTAAAGCTCTTTGTATCATCCTGCAATGACTCATTGAAGCCCACAAGGCACTTTGCCTCATGGATAGCTCAGAATGTCTTACACACCATGTTCCCTTTGTCTCTGAACCTCTCATGTGTGTGGGGTCTCCTCATGCATGTGGGGTTCTCATGTGTACAGATGCATTAAATTCGGTTATTCCCTCTTGTCACTCTGTCTCATGTCTATTTGATTATTAGATTAGCGAAAGGAAGTTTCTCCCTCCCACACACTTCCACGGCCATGTGTTCCGTTGGCTTCCCGTTTGCAACTTTGCAATCATTGCATTTTGCTAAAAGGCTCAAAGGCTTAAGTTTTGTTGGGTGGTGCTTCAGTTGCTGAATATTCTTATGAAAAGTTTAAAACTGAATTTGAGCAAATACTCCAGTCTAGAGGACGTGTTCGACGTGGCTAAGACACTTAAATTGTATGCAAAGACAAACTTCCAAACTCCAGTTGGTGAGGGGCACAGAGAAAGACATGTTACGGCCACGCTCGAGTATTTTTTTGTGTCTGACATTGGCTTTGTCACAAAAAAAATTGTATTTCAATTATTCTAATTATGAATACTTGTAAAATTTTGATAACTATGGTTTTTAATTCAATTAGTATTGATAAAGACTAACTGGAACTTTAAGCAAACATAATTTGTCAGGAGAGTCTATGGGAGGAGCTGGGACTTCTGGAAGTTCTTGTACTCTAGCTGCGAGACCCCTATACACAAGAACACTACAAGAACTCTGTTTATAGTAAAGCTTATGGTTTTAACTTCCTTTTCCCTTCTATAAATACTCCTCCATCTTGGCATACAGGCCAGGGTGTGCACGTGTCTTGCCATGTCTGCATGCACTCGCTTGCAACCCTATCTTTTTCCCAAATAAATACTTTTTGATGATGAAACACCTAGACGTTATTTTTCAGTCAACAGTATAATTTTACAGCTTGTTTGGATGGAATTCTTAACCACATCTAATTCCAAATGCATGTCTGCTCCATGGGGTTATAACTTAGAAGGTTAGTACTGTGTCCCATCGAATTTCATATGAGTATTATCATCGCAAAAAAAGGCCTTCGGTGTTCAACTTTCTCACTGAGTTAGCTGGGTAGCATTCACAATAATGCTAGTTTTTCACCTCGGACGGAATGAACTTCCGAAAGCTTAATTTTGATCCCATGAATTGGATGAAAAAATTGGAACTGATGACTTTGATACAAATTGGCATCAACCGTGGAATAATTCCTCAGCCAGTGGATGTGCACGAGAAATAGCTCTTTGAGACGCGTACCTTGTTTGGAATATTAATATCATTTATACAATTGTTTTTTCTCCTGCCGAGTGCGTGACACCAGACTGTCCTCATTATTGAGAATAGTTATTAGCTTGGTTGGGATTCTAAATTCTTTGAGAATCTGATGAAGGCCACGGGCTGTATTCCCAGAGAAATGCATGCGCATGTACGTGCAGGTGTGCACACACTAAGGGCACTGATTTCGCACCTAATTTTGAGGGGTCCCGGGTCCCCTGAGGCTCGCCGTGCCCATGACTCCCAGATGGAAGTCCCCGTGGACAGGGAGGGACGCCGCCTCACATTTCATAATGCCGGTCATGAGGAAGAATGGGATTTGAAACAGCCTTCCTTTCTGGTAGACCATTTAGGAGCAGGTGTGTTCCCTAACTTCGGGTGCCCTTCGCCTTCAGATCTCAGACGCCCGCTGAGCCTTCCAGAACGTACTGCAGCACCTGTACTTTTCAGCGCTCAGTACAGCCAGGGGATTTCTGAAAAGCTTTTCTTTCCAGGTTTCAGTTACCTTGCTCCCCGCCAGCATGACCTCTGATGAATGAGAGAGAGGAGCGGTGTTTACGTTCATTTTCTGTTTATTATTAAAGTGATTTTCACAAATGTTTAAATACATGCATATGTACGAACATAATGAGAAAACAAAATTTTGAATATTCGAGGCGACTAAAAGAAAAACGTGGTTACACCGATAGTGTCACTCTGTAGGCGGTGATTGCCGAAGCGCCAGGACACTCAGCGCCGTCACGGAAGACCCAGGGCAAGGCTCGCAGGCACCAGGGTTCCGCTCTCTGGTCCCTTGGTCCCTCCCCGACCCAGCGATTATGCAGGCATCCTGTGTCAAGAGCAATATGGACCGCGTCTGCCCAGACTGCGTAACAGTTCTGATCTCGGCAGAATCAAGAAGTTTCCCCAAAGATGTACGTGGCCTCT
Organism: Pteropus vampyrus; assembly: GCF_000151845.1. Lineage (NCBI taxonomy): Eukaryota > Metazoa > Chordata > Mammalia > Chiroptera > Pteropodidae > Pteropus > Pteropus vampyrus. Next base: position 541,120 of record NW_011888926.1, on the reverse strand, counting down.
GGTGGACCGAACAAGAAAATACTTGGCGTCGACCAGCTTTCTCTCCCCCACCCCTACTTCTCACCGCGTGTCAGCGGAGGGACACCCACACTCTCTACTGTGCCTGTGCCTGGACTGCGAGAGGGCCTGATGGGGGAGGGGACACTCGGCATGCATCCGGGGCTGTGAGCAGGGCCTGGGCTGGAAGCTGCGGCCCAGTTCACTCAGCGGGCTCACGTTGGAACGGAAGTGACCTGTCCACCGGGGCAGAAGGCAGAGGCCCCTCTTTCTCTGAGTGAAGTTTTAGTGCTTGTTCCAGAGGGAAGGACCCCAGTTACATCCGCACCCCTCCTCACCCGCTTGCCCTCTTCCTCATACCCCTGCCCCTGGACGCTCTGCTACCAGGGCTGGCCAACCTGCAAAATCCGGTACCGACATTTCAGAGAGACGTTTCCTACTTTGGGATCAGACGGGCTTGGTTCTGATTCTCGGTCCCATGAATTATAACTATCGCCTTGGGCAGGT
>NW_011888926.1:533958-540566 GCF_000151845.1 Pteropus vampyrus | reverse complement strand
GGCCCAGTTCACTCAGCGGGCTCACGTTGGAACGGAAGTGACCTGTCCACCGGGGCAGAAGGCAGAGGCCCCTCTTTCTCTGAGTGAAGTTTTAGTGCTTGTTCCAGAGGGAAGGACCCCAGTTACATCCTCACCCCTCCTCACCCGCTTGCCCTCTTCCTCATACCCCTGCCCCTGGACGCTCTGCTACCAGGGCTGGCCAACCTGCAAAATTCGGTACCGACATTTCAGAGAGACATTTCCTACTTTGGGATCAGACGGGCTTGGTTCTGATTCTCGGTCCCATGAATTATAACTATCGCCTTGGGCGGGTCGCTCGGCTCCCAGTCTTAGGCTCCGCATCTGAAGAACTCGTTTAGCCCCACGTTCCTCTGGGGCAGAGGGATTTTGTGAGCAGACGGTAGTGGGTTGAGCTCAGAGCCTGGCCAGGGTGGGAAGGGGACCCCTGGCCCTTCCTTTTGAGATTAGGGGTGCACAGAGAATTTCAGGGGGTCTTTTCAGGGTCTGAGGAGGCCCCAGAGAGCAAAGCGTCCTGTTCTCTGCAGGCCACCTGCGCAGGGTTCTGGGAGAGAGCGTGTGGCCATGCAGTGTCGTCCGTGCCGGGGCTGGGGGGCTGGCTTGCCTCTGCTGGCGCCCTCTCCAGGAAGCCAGGCAGCCTGGGTGAGGCTGACTCCCGCTTGTGCTGGCTCTGTGCCTGGCACACAGTAGGTCCTTAGGACTTACTCCTGGAAGGGCTGGCGGTCTGCGTGGGAGAATAGGAACTATTCACAGTGTCTCCCGAATGTCAAATCCTTCCGCCTTTGGCCTAAACATTGGCTCAGAAGGGCTAGGCTGCCACCATGTGTGTTGTTGGTGAAGAAGAGGGGCCTTGGTAGAAGATGTAGTTTGCCAGCTTGACCGACTTCTAAGCATGGAGCTGGGGTCCCTGGGTGCCAAGAAAGGCACGTCCCTTGTGGAGCGCCCGCCGTGTGGGCACAGGCAGCAGGGCCGCATGCGGGCAGCCGGGCTCCCAAGGTCAGCAGCTTTGACCCGTGTGCATCTCTGTCTGCCGGTGGAGGAGGGCGGCTGCTTCGTGAGGCCAGGCTGGCTGCTGCTTCTTCCGATGTCCTTGAAATGCAGATGTATCCCCAGCTCTGTCCCCTCTGTGGATGCCCTCCATCCCCAGTGGGGGTCCTGGGTGGCGCTGGGGTTAGGGACTGGCTTTTCCTGAGGAGAACGCTGGGCTCTGCCCACCACCAGCTCAGCCTCAGTCGCCTTTGTCTCTGTGACCAGGGGGGCTTTCCAGGGATCCTGTCAGTTCCCAGCTGTGGTCTCCCTGCCTTTATAGGGGCCTAGCACACAGTAAGTGCTCGGCAAATGTCTGCTAAGTGACCCGACTTAGTTCAGTATCTTAGTTTTCTTCTGGGGGTGGCGGAGGTGCTGGGATAATTATTCACGCCCCCCAAAAAATGTCAGTTAGGCACCTGCTATAGCTCCCACAGGTCAGAGGTCTCTTGCTGTGGAAAATGGGTCACCTTGGCTGCGTCTCTGGGAGAACAAGGGTTCAGGTAGGAAACGGGTTTGTGAGGTCGGGGAGAGAGGGTCTCGCAGGCTTTCAGAGTCAGCCTCTCTGGGCCATTGCAGTCTGGAGACTTTGCGGGCTGGGTTTCGGTTCTACTTTATCTGCGTGTCCCAAACCAATGGAGGATGGCAGGAGGGAAAGCTGTCCTTGGGCCCAACGGCCTCAAGCATGTCGCCATAGAGGTGGGCAGAAGCTGGGAAGGACTGTCCCTGGGGAGCCGGCTCTGGGAAGAATGATGTCACCAGCACTGGCAGACTGGGCCTGGGGGGCAGGGGCTGATGCTGCTGTTTGAGAAACTGGATGGAGAGCTCCAGCGGAGGGGACAGGCCAGCACGGCCTGACAGCTGCAAGGCTGCGGCTCAGGTACAGGGGGGAACTGGGGAAAAATGAGCCGCATTTGGGGAAGCAGATGGAGGGACGTCAACACGCCCAGGGCTTGGCTGGCCACTAGCCCTCTGGGCAGAGTCTTTCTCCTTCCTCAGCATGTTTCTGTGGAAGCAAAGAGTTCCAGAAGAGGCCGGGGACGTGGGGCAGTGGCACGTCCCCAGGAATCAGGTGCGGACGCCGTGGTCTCCCACTGCTGTCTTCGCTGTGTCTCCAGCTGGCCCAGCACGATGCTCCCCAGGAGCAGAACCGAGCTCATCAGAGCCTCTTGGCCTTGGCGCCTGCTTCCCGTCCTGGCTGACTGGGCAAGCTTTTTCCAGAAGCTTGTTCCTTAGCTCCTTCCCTTGAAGTTCACCGACTGACCAGCCACTGAGGGTCGGTGCAGGCCAAGGGCAGGCCTGGGCGGACCAGATGAGTCTGGCTGTCCAAAGGCCACGTCCATCCAGGAGTGGGGGGTGCACCTCTGGCTCAGCCCCTGCCCAGCTCGCTTCTTCCTCGGCAGCACGGGACTCCTGCACCCTGGTCCTTGGCTTCCGTGCTTCTGGACTCGTCGTGGGGATCTGTCCTTCCTGGGCCCAGCCCTCGCCCACCTTCTCTTTTCTCTCCCTCACCTGGACCCAGGTGGAATGGCCACCTTGCGTCAGCCAAGTCACTACTGGCTTCTACAACATGGAAACGTGGAGAAGTGTGCTGTTGCCTGGGGAGGTTCCCCAGGACCAGCAGGCCCTGAGGACTGGGGACAGCTCTGGGTTTAACCGGTGGGACTGAGGGCTGATGTGGAGATTCGGGACAACCCGCCCCTGGACTCTGAGTCCCTTGATGTCAGGGGGCAGTTTGATTGGGGAGGGGGGCTGTGTGGTGACTGTGTGTGTTGCTGGCTACCTGGTACTCGTGAAGGCCGTGGGGACCTACGTCTGAGCCTGCCCCCATCCAGCTCTGCCCCGGGACACTGGGCTGGGTCTGACCACAGTGGCGGGAGGCCACAAAGTGTGGGTAGACTCCCACTAACAGGGCGGGTGGATTAGTGGGTATGGGGATGGCCAACTGCCAGAAATCACCAACGAGAACGGCAGGAAGAAGTCAGAGGTCTTTCTGGCCCTCTCTGGGTTTTGGGGGAGGATTGAAACATACTTTCCCGGTACCCCCCACGCACCGGGAGCTGTTGCTGGGGGCTCGTTCTGGCGGATACTTGTCTGATTTCTAGGGATAACCAAGGGAAGACAAGCCTCTTTCTGGAAACTAAGGCTTTTAAGGACTGTGACCAGGGGAAGGGCAGTGTGGCCCGATGGGCTTCTCAGCTGATATTGGCTACCTACCTACCAAGTGCTGCCCCTCCCAACTTGAGTTGGATTTCGGTAGAGATGGCACAGATGCCAGTTGGGCTGGGGACTCGCCGTTGCCGAGACAGGGAATGGCAGTGACTAATTCCTGAGTTCCAGGCTCTTTTGTTTGGATTGTAAAATTCATCATAACCTGCCTGTCACCAAGCCCTGAATCGCCGGAGACCCCACCCCCTTGCCGTCTCCACCATCCTCAGACGCAGAGGCTCCTCGTGCGGTGCTCGCCCCCCGCTGGTCATCCTGGCTCCGAGGAGGAGGAGGCAACCTGGAGCGGGTGTGGGGCTTCATCTTAAGACTCCCTTATGTTCCTTGGATTTTGAATATTCATTAGCCTTAAAAATACAGACCACTTTCTGTGCCCGTCCTGTACTGGGTAGCCAGAGTCCCCAGCAGGCAGGCCTTAGCATGCCTAGTTTTCTCAGGCTCTCCCCCAGCGCTGGCTTCCTGGCTGAGCAGGGCACCAGGCAATCGGGTCAAACTCCAGACTTTTCTTTTTAAGGAGAGGCTCAGAGAGGGGCAGCAGGGCCTAGCAGAAGGGAGGCTGTGCTGGGAGCCGAGGCTCCGAGGGCCAGGCTGCCTCTTGCCCTCCTGGACCACGCAGCTTGTGCTCACATGGGAGAGTCCTTGCGTCTGGTGGCATCTGGGCACAGCACGGACCCAAAGCCATGGCCTCAAGGCCAGACACAAGCCCCTTCCGAAGCTGACTGCGGGGCCCCTGCACCCCAGGAAGGGGATCGCCATGTTCCATCTGAGGCCAACACTCTGGCAAAGCATTGGAGCCTGGTTCCCGAAGAACTTGTGTCCCGAAGGCTGTCCAGGGCCAGCCTGCCTTGTCCCCGGCCTCACGTACACAGAGGTGGCAAGCGCCTGGGGAAGCAGTTGCATTAGCCTGGGTGGCTGGCAGCAGCTAGGGTGGCCATATTTACAGTCGCTTAAGAGAATTTTCCTAATGTACCCACAAATAGAAGTATATTTTCATATATATTTATATTTATATATATATAATACTTAATTAGATGCTCTATCAAAGGAAAAGCACAAATCTACAGTTTCCTCGCCTAGCAGCTCTTTTCTGTCCCCTCACAGGACCCACGGGCCCTGACCACAGGGCAGTGGCGTCTTGGGCCTGTGGCCAGAGGAGTCTGCGGGTGTGGGCGCCCCTGCAGGCCTCGATACCAGCTTATCGAAGCCGTCCAGATGGCCTTGCACACCCTTCCTCCCGAGGCCTGGCTTGTCCTTTGGGAGACGGTAGCAGCCACGCTCCTCTCTCTCCTGAAGTGTCCTGCCAGAAGCACATGCAGTCCCCAAAGGTGCTCTCTGCCAGGACCCGCCCGTGCGGTGGCACAGTGCCCCGGACCGGGTGGCGTCCACCAGTGCGGGCCCAGGACAGGGCACTCTCGTGTCCAGGAAAGGAACAGGCAGAGGGAGGGTGGGAGAGGCTGCCGTAAGCAATGCGCCCCCAGGGCGGGGAGGGACGAGGAGCGCAGGGCTGAGGTCCCTGCCGGGGTGTGGCCCTGCCCTCCACGGGAGTTGGCCTTTCCAAAAGGGCAGCGGCCATGGGGTCTCCCAAGGCAACAGGGGCGGGTGGAGCGGCCTCAGCTGCGTGGAGGGCGGGAGCCGCCCGCGGGATGCCGCATCGCGGACACCGCACCGGAGGACGCAGCAGCACGAGAAGCCGCATCCCTGGACCCCGCATCCCCAAGCAGGGCGGCGGGTGGCACCCGCGCTACTTGTAGGGCCGCAGGAACCGCGACACTTTGGAGCGCAGCAGTTTGATGAAGGAGCGCGGGAACATCTCCTTGGACTCCTGGGCCGTGTACTTGAAGTAGTTCTGGGGGTGCGCCAGCACGTCGAAGAGAGCCCTGATCAGCTTCTTGTCCTGCAAGACAGGGCCGGCCCGGGTGAGGCCACAGAGGGGCAACCACCATGCCAGAGACTGCATCTGTGATTATGGCCACATCTGCTGTCTCTGAGTTTGACGTGTCCTGCGGTGTCCATCCTGTGTGCTCAGTGTGGGCAGGAACCCCTGCAGCTCCTCCCCGACAAGAAGGACGAGGGGGGAAGGGGGGGGCAGTAATCACAGGACAAACCTAAACTGCAGTGCTGACAGGTGCTAAGGAGGACTTCATGGGACTCCGAGTCTGTGACCTGACCAGGACGTCAGGGTGGCCGCCCTGAGGACAGGCTGCCAGAGCTGAGAGCAGAAGGATGGGTGGGGGTTCACTGAGAAAGAGGACGGGGGAGACTGTTCCCAGGAGGCCTTGGGGCCAGGCATAGGGAGTGTGCAGGTCCGAGAGCCCTGCAGAGGCCGGCAGGGGCCGAGGTTTCGCTCTGAGGCGGAAGGAACACTCTAGTTCTGAAGAGCTGCTCCCAGCTGCAGGGTGGGGCTGTGGGCAGAGGGCCAGGTGGCGGAGGAGGGGCGAGGAGGACAGAGTTGGGTGCTGTCTACAGGACAGACTGACGCGAGGCTAGGCCCACCCCCTGCTTCCTGCTCATCAGAGTCAGAAGGGCCCTTGAGGAGGGAGAGGGGTTCCCCTGTGCTCTGAGGCCTCCAGACCTCAGCAGGGTGCAGCTGCAGCAGGCAGACGTGTCACTCACAAACCATCCCCTGTGGGCACGGGTGCCAGGCCCGGAGCTGGAAAGGCCCAGTTCTGTGAGCGGCTGTGATTTCTCAGCAGAGGAAGTAGGGGCTCAGAGGGCTTGCCAGGGCCACCCAACTGTGACAGCTAGAGCAGAGTCACCCAGCGGACTGGCCCTGCCCTGCCCTTGCCTTCTACGCCACCTCGGCTCTCAGGATGGGTGCTGTCTCCCTGGAGGCTGAGCCCAAGCACGACCCTGGGCTGGCTTCTTGTGATGCAAACCCAGGGCCCTGACCTGGCCGGCGTGTGCTGCCTGATGGCCATAGACCCCCTCAGTGACAAGGGAACTCTGCTTCTCAGGGCCATGACGGGATGAGGAGGGAGTCAGCCCAGAGGAGGGGCTGGATCCCACTGATTTTAAGATACCACTCTGTCAGACACCCCCACTTCACAGATAAGGAAAGTGAAGCTGAGAGCTGGTCAGGAACCTGCCCGAGGCCACGTCACCAGGTCCTGAGCTGACCCCACCAGAGAGCTCTTCTCAGACCTCCTGTCTGGAAGGACATAAGCCTGGTCCCGCCCCCCACCAAAGCCCCGCCCCGACCTCCTGTCACCTTCTCTCCTGTCGCCACCCTCCCCCCACTTCTCCGGGCCCGGGGGCAGGGGTGGCCCTGGATCGTCACAGGCCCCTATTCAGGGATGACACGGGCCCTTTCCTGTAAAGAAGCTCACTTACTTTCAAAA
>NW_011888926.1:528256-531663 GCF_000151845.1 Pteropus vampyrus | reverse complement strand
CCCGCCCCGCCCTGCCCCGCCCCGCCCCGCCCCGCCCCGCCGGGCTGTGCTTAGGATGGGCGTGGCCGGCCGAGGCCCCGCCCCGCGGGCGCATACCACTCTTCCGCATGACCAGGACGTCCCCGCACTCATCCTCGATGGGCAGGAAGATCTCAGGGACCACGATGAGGATCCTGCGCTTAGGGGGCGGCGAGATGTGCCACACGCACTCCGCGTTGGCCGGGTAGTCGCCGGGGTAGTTGGGGGACTCGATGTAGCCCGTGTAGTCGCCGAGCTCGCCACCGCAGTGCTGGTCTGTGGGCGCCGCGGCCCGTGGGCCTGGTCAGGCGGGGCCGGCGGGGCCCTCCACAGCCTTGGAGGCCCAGGGCGGGGCTGGCAGGTGCTCCGTCCCCCTGCTGGCCCACCTCCACCAGGCCTTCCCTGCCAGCCAGCCAGGCCCTGAGCCAGTCTTCCCTGGGAGACCCCTCCCCCGGCCCGGGCAGCGGGGCTGCCCTCAGTGCGAAAGCAGGTCCCTACTTCCTATTGGTTCTCTTAGGCCCAACCCAGTGCCGCCTTCCTACTGGGCACCCTCAGCGGCTCCGCCCAAATCCCCAGGGCTGGGCGGTGTCCTGGCCTCCTACCTGGAGCCACCGCCCCAGCAGTAACCCCTGAAGGCTGTCAGAGCCCAGTGAACCCCAGCTTTCCCTTTCTCCCCATTTCCTCATCTGTTCATTCCTTTACTCATAATCCCTGAGCGCCCGCCAGGCGCCAAGTGTGGTCGCCCTACCCACGAAGCAGGAGGGCTCAGGGACAAGCCGGCGACACAGCAAGGGAAAGAGATATGCTCCCCCTACTTTTTTCTTTTTCAGCTCAGCCGTGTCTCCTGGACGAGGCCAACTGTGACATTTTTTACCAGCTAGTTGGTTCCCAGCCGCGACCTTATGAAGGAAATCGCCGCTGTCACTCAAAGAGATTTAAATGCAAATATCGGAGTCGTACGATTTCCTCATGTATTTTCATTTAAAAATCTTCCCCTCACATCAAAATATCTGGGAAACATTTCACTTTCACTTTGTCCTTCCAGAAGCTTCCCTCGGACTTGGTTTCCCCACATTACTCATCAGAATATTTAAACCCTGTCTGTCCCAAGGAGGCCATGAGCCCAGCCAGGGACAGCCCTGGGCGGAGGGGACAGCTTCCACTCCAGGATTAGATCCCCGTCAAGGGCCTGCTGGCCCCTCCGAGCGTGACCAGGATCCCAGGAAAGAGAAAACTGGCTGGAAATTGAGTAGGGAGAAGGTAAAATACCAGAAAATATGCCCCCAAGAACTCTGACAAATGAATTAAAAATACCTAAAGATAGAATATTCTGTTAGGCCCGATGGCTTGCTAAGCGGGGGCCTGGGATGTCATCTTTCCCGGCTGTCTGACGCTGCCCACACTTCTCTGGCTAAACCGAGCTTCCTGTCGACAGAAGGAGGCCACCTGCCTTCCCCGCGCACCTCCACACGAGCGCTCGCTCAGCGTCCTGCTGCCCCTTGCCCAGGGCGTCCGGTTCGCGCCTTCACAGGCCTCCCTGACCAGGGACTCGCTCTTCCGTCCACAGACCCAGAGCCCGGAGCAGGGCCTGGCCAGCCACGGAGGCGCAGGCCACTCTGCTGTGTGACAGCAGCTGACGGAGGACTGGCACAACCACGTCATCACCCAGCGGGCCAAGCCAGGCGCACCGTGCACGCCACGGGGCCTCAGGTGGGCGTCCCACGGAGATGAGATGGAGCGAGGAGTCCCTGGGCTTCCTGTGCCCCCCACGACCTGCCCCCAGCCCCGCGGGCCTGAGGAGAACAGCACCTACTTTTGCAGTGTGTGACATTGGTGGAGCCGTCGAAGTCGGTGCTGGTGTTGCCCGGACAGGTGATGCAGTGGTTCTGGCCGAACTCGGGCTGGTAGGTGCCAGCGGGGCAGCGGACGCACCGGTGGGTGGTGGTGGTGTAGTGGTGGCCGGGGGAGCAGCGCACTGCGGGGGGAGGGGCGCACTGGTGGGAGAGGGCCCCCTGCCCTCAGGTCTCGCACACAGTTCAAGGCCCTTCCCCACCGCCCAGTGACCTCCCGCGTCCAGCCCCTGAACGGGCCGAGCCCTCTGCTCCCTAATCCTGTCGGCACTGTGCAGAGTGCACCGGGGACCTCCGGGGACCTCGGGGGGCCTCTGGGCTCTCAGGGAGCCAGCCTGAGCCCCGCTCCTGAGGCTAACATCCTGCTCACGCTACCAAGGACGCAGGTGCGTCTGGGGACATAGATGGGGAAGGACATGCCGTCAGCCAGGTGTGGAGCTCTCCAGAGGGTGGGGTGTGCGCCCTAAGGGCAACTGTGGCTGGAGTGGAGGGAGGAGGTGGTGCTGGCCGGAGGGAGGCCGGAGGCCATGGGGAGGACTAGGCTTCCTCTGGGCGAGGAGGCCCACTGGAGCCACTGCGTGTTCCTGGCTGCCGCACTGGGAGTGGGCAGTGCATGTCAAGTCAAGGCGACCTGGGAGAGGCGTGGCCTGGGTCAGGTGGCGGCAGTGGGGCTGTGGCGTTAAGAAGGTGGAGCCAGCAGAGGCTGCGGATGGGCTGGCTGTGAGGCGACAGGGTGGGAGCACTCAGAGTGGCCCCGAGGTTCCCCAGCACCAGGCAGGACAGAGGTGCCCTGCTCTGGGGGGGAGGGGCTCTGCATGGGTGGGGTCCGAGGGCTCCTTAGGTGGGGGAGCTCTCGGGGCAGGAGGGTGTGGAGTCGGGTTCAGGGGAGAGGCTGGAGGCAGAAGCTGAGGTCACCGTGCAGAGATGCCATTTGAAGTGAGCAGATGAGGATGAGTGTTTCCAGACCCAGGAGTGAGACGGGCCCGGGACGTCCAGCACTACCAGGGTGAGGGGACAGGGGAGGCTGGGCTGCGGTTTGGGCCAGTCACGGCAACCGAGAACTGACTCGGGCTCTGCTAAGCCAGGGTCCTGTGGGCTGCCTTGATGGGATCCACTCCTGGGGAGCAGTGGGGGTGACAGTCTGGATGGCTGGTGGGGGTTCAGGAGGGAATGGGGAGAGAGGAAGCGGAGTCCAGACACTCCGTACAGGGCTCACGGTCAAGGGGAGAAAATGATCAAGGGGAGAGAACGCAGCAGGAGCCGGTGGGGGGGGTGGCTAGGGAGCTGGGGCTCTCCCCCAGAAGGCGGGGCCAGAGCAGTCTGTGTGTCCTTGGGCTCATTGGGCATCGGTGGGGTGGGGAGGGGAGCTGCCCCCAAGGCTTGTCTGAGAGGGAGCAGGGTCATCAGTGCGGAGCTAGGCTGCGGTGGGGTGGGGCTGAAGGAGCGGCTGGACTGTAGCCCTGGAGGGAGGATCTCCAGTTAGGGTGACCTGTGACCTCACCCCCACTGCCCTGCTGCCTCCCCTTCCAGCCTTCCCTC
>NW_011888926.1:522522-528206 GCF_000151845.1 Pteropus vampyrus | reverse complement strand
GGGGTGGGGAGGGGAGCTGCCCCCAAGGCTTGTCTGAGAGGGAGCAGGGTCATCAGTGCGGAGCTAGGCTGCGGTGGGGTGGGGCTGAAGGAGCGGCTGGACTGTAGCCCTGGAGGGAGGATCTCCAGTTAGGGTGACCTGTGACCTCACCCCCACTGCCCTGCTGCCTCCCCTTCCAGCCTTCCCTCTAGAGGCAGCTGGAGGCCCTCCCCAGCCGCAGGAGCTGGCGGTCTTCGGTCCTCGTTGCTCCTGGGCCTCAGAGCTCTGGAAGGTGGCCACGGTGCCTGCCTGGCTCTTAGCAGAGACCTGTGGGCAGCGTCGTGTTGGGCCCCCTCTTGTCTCGTCCTAGTGTGTGGCACAGTGCTGGTCACCTGTGTCCACCGCCTGATGGCTCCAGTCCCCTCCTCTGCCCTTGGAGGTTCAGCCGGCAGGAAGTGCGAGGCACAGGGGAGAGAAGTCCCTAAGTCTGGCGGGGTGGGCGGGACGTCCTCACCTTTGGCCTCACAGTCCTGGAAGGACGCCGTGCCCTCCTGCTTGGTGAGCAGCCCCCCTCCGCAGGGGAAGCAGCTGGTGCGCCCGGGCTCGGGCTGGTAAGTGCCCACGGGGCAGGCCTGGCAGGGTCCGAAGCCGTCTGCGGAGAAGAAGCCTGGGGCGCACTGGCCTGGAAGTCAGAGGTCGCGGCTCAGGCTGGCGGGAGGATGCCTCGGTCAGGGCCCTGCTCTCAGCCCTCGCCTGCCCCTGGGAAGGGCGCCAGGGCGCCAAGGCTGGGGGTGTGTGAGGGGAGAGGCCTGGGAGAGCCTGTTGGCCTCGCTTTACTTCCAGCAGCAAGGAGGGCTGTGGGGTGAAGAGCAAGTGGCTTTGTTGCTGAGCTGGGAAGTGTGGACCCGGGTCGTGGGAGGTCAGAGGGACTCTCCCCACGGGGCAGGCTGCACCCGGTCTTCACATGTTAAGCTCCAGGCTGATGCCGCCTTGTTGATCTGCAGGGCTGGGCCAGAGCAGAGGGAGGAGGCCTGTGAGGTCCCTGAGCACACAGCTGGGACAAAGGGAGGGGACAACACGTCCTAGTAGAAAGTCAGGGCGTAGAGTATACTCTGGCATTGAGGAGAAGGTGGGTTTGGTGCCCTCAGCCTGGACCCTGGAATTCTCCGCTCTCACCAGGGGCCACAGTCGCCATCTCCCCGGGGGCAGAGACCACACCCCTGGAGGGTTCCGTGGGCCAGAGGGCAGCCGGCCAGCCTGCAGAACTCAGGGCTGGGCTCCAGTCTCTTCTGTCTCCCAGAGAAGGCTGGAGCTCTCCACCACCTAAGTCTCCCACTCCCCTACCCTCGCAGGTGTACCTTTCTCCACCTGTTCCCTTGGGTGATCCCCAGAATGGCCCCGGAAGGGAGGCTGATGGGAGGAGCTATGAGCCTGGTTAAGTGGGGTAGTAAGCGGAAAAGCTCTTTGCAAACCACAGTGTGCTTGGTAGATTGACAAAGGGCTTTTCAAACTATCTACAGGGAAAACTGTAAAGTTCTCTGTGCTGAGCGGTTCTGGCCCAAGTACATGGCACACTCCATAAAGCTTTGCCATGCGATGGGTTCTCCACGAAATGCAACAGGTGCGGTCACCCATGAAGCACTACACGCCCCCGTCATAAGCCGCAAGTTGTCCCGCAAGCCATCACGGGTTCGTAAACTGTGAAGTCCTCCCCAGACTGCATGCAGCATGCGTGCGGCACTCTTGGTCATGGGGACGCTGCGTGTCTGCAGTGCATTCTGTGTGCGTAGCTGCGGGAGGTCGGGGCCAGCTCGGGATACGGCGCAGAGCTTCACAAAGAACCGCGGGGCTCTGGGCCTTTGCTCTGGGAGCCTCTGTGGAGACCGGAAGCACCGTGTCCCTGCCCCGGCCTCTCCTCCGGGCTGGGCCCACACTTGCCTCCGCATTCCGATACGTTGCGGGCACCAGCCAGGCCGAGCCCGTCGCTGCTGGGGCACGGTGTGCAGCTGAGCTGGCCGTCCCCGTCCTGGTAGGTCCCCGGTGTGCACGGCACACACTGGCCGGACTCTCCGCTGAAGTAGGTGCCAGGCTCGCAGGCCACTGCAGGGGCAAAGTGGAGAGATTGCTCGTGGCAGAGATGAGGAGTGGTGACCGCGTGGTCTGTCTCCAGTGCCTGAAGCCCAGGCTCTGTCCTGTGAGACAGATCCATTCTAGAAGGATCCGGGGTAGAAGCCAGACGGTGCCATCTGTGAGGACGCTGGAGACCTGGCCCTGGTCTTGCGCTTCCTCTTGGCTGCTCTGCTCAGGGCCCTCTGCAGATCCCCCACCTCCGCCCACTCGTAAATGCTGCCACCCCTTTGTTTTCCCTCTGGTCACCTCCCGCCCTCCCGCTCTGAGCCCTTGGGTAGGGTACCAGCTGCCTCCCGGACGGGCCACAGTCATGTCATCCAACCTAAGCTCCTCTGCCTCCCTCTCCTTCCCCCTGTGGCGGAGCTGGCACCTGAGGACATGGGGCAGCGCAGAGGGTTAGGGGAGTGACAGAGGCATGGGCAGGAAGGCCTGGTGGCTGAGGAGGGTGCAGAGATGGTGGGCTGAAGACAGAGCCACGCAGTTGGCTGCATTGAGCAAGTGAGCAACTGATGGAGAGAGTAAGGGGAACTCGTTCTGTCTGGCAACGTTTCTGAAAGTCTGAAAGGGTTTTAAAATAAGCGAATACAGGAATGACAGCGAGAAGGCAGCGCTGCCCGCTTCACTGGCTGAGCCAAAGTCCTGCCTTCTCCCGCTCCCCTCTCTCTGTGCTCCTAACCCCCCCTTTGCAACGGCTCCCCGAGCGGTATCTGGCCAGCCTATGCCTTGTGCTCCAGACTCGTGGCTCCGCCGCCTGTTCCACGGCTTCATGGGGGTGGCGTATGAGCGGCTCCGACTCACCAGCACGGTTGGAACTGTCAACCTCGCCATCCCTCTTCCCCGAGGTTCGCCCGGGGCGGAATGGGATGCCACCTCCGCCCGAGCTGCCCGAACCCTTGGCGGCGTCCTCGAAGCCCCTCTCTCCCCAGCCGCCCCTGCAGGGTGCTGCGTTCGTCTCGTTCTTTCTACTTCTGTCGCCTGGTTCTGGGCTCCACCCTCCTCGCTCGGCCACCCCTGCACGGCCTTCCCATGACAGACGGCAGACGAGGCTGCTCTCCGGTTTAGCGCGTCCAGTGTCCCACAGCACTCGGAGCGGCGCCGGCCTGCGAGGCCCTGGTGCCTCAGATGGCCTGTGGGTGTGCTCGCCCGCTCGCTGTCCGCTTCTTTCCCCCACGTGGACATAAACCCCATTAGAACAAGGACCGTCTGCTTCACCACCACGTAGCCACCTCGGCTGCCTCAGACCCGTTCCATCTCCACAGGCCAGCCCCTGGGGCTCTGGTCAAGTCACCAGCCTCGCTCAGCAGGACCCTGGCAGGCCTCACTGCCCACCTGTGCTGTGGGCCTGGCCTCACAGGAAGCAGCCTGCAGTGTGGCACTGCACCCCTGCGTGGCCCTCGGCCTCACGTGCATCTTCGCTCTGCCTGCCCTCAGCTCCCAAGCCACCCCCTGTGGGAAGCCTCTAACCACACAGATGGGTTCCCATGCCCTTCGCACCCCTCTGCTGTGGCCTTGCTGGGCTGTGCTCGCCTGTCCCACCCCTCCTCAGGATTGTGATGCAGGTCAGATGTACAAACTTTCACTGAGTGAGAGCCTTGTCCAGGGCCGGGCACCCGAGGGTGCTCTTTACGTGACAGCCATCGCGGCAAGCGCCACAGTGCTTCTCTGGCAGGCCTGTGTTTCTGTCCCCTCCTGATGTGCCTGTCTCCCAGGCCACACGTGGAAGGAAGGACAGAGCGTCCGAGTGGCCATGGGCAGGGACTCACCGCATCTGCCGTCCTGCAGCACCTGGCCTGTGCCGCACGCCCCCTGGCCCTCCAGGGCCTTGGCCGGCCGCTGGGCCACCTCGTACTCGGTGTCCGCGACCTGGACGGAGAACTGCTGCCGGCTGATGGACTTGCGCAGGGTCCTGACGGCGGCCTGCAAGCTCTGCTCCGCTCGCTTCCGCGCACAGTCTGCTCCGCAGGTGTCTGCGGGGGCGGGAGGGACTGTCACTCGCAGCCCCCGCGAGCAGCCTCTTCCCTGAGGCTGTTCCTCTGTCCGGCGCTGTGCTGGCCGGGCCTCTGCTTGGAGCGCGTTCTCGCAGCAGCCTGGGCCAAGGCACCACTGCTGCGTCCATCTTCCAGATGGGGAGACTGAGGCTCCGAGAGGGATGACCTGCTCAAGGCCACACAGCGGATCTGAGCAGAAACCAGGCCTCTGTCACTGCATCGCACCACCTCCCCGGCATAACTCACTGATGGCTGCTTCCCCCTGCCATGCAAACATCGAGGCTGCCCTGTTCCTGGGAAAATGTCCAGCACTCTGGCCTTGAATCCAAGGCCGCTCGTGGCCCAGTCCCTGCCTGCCCTGCCAGCCTCAACCCCCAGGGCTCCGACACTCAGCACGAACTCCGCTTTGCAGCCGCCGTACTCACCGCTTCCCGAACACATCCAGCTCCCTCCGACCTCTGCGCCTTTACCTACCCTATTCCCTCTGCCCGAATGTCATTCCCTGCCACCTCCTCCATTTGGTGAACTTTGATTTCAAGTCCTGATTCAAATGTCACCTCTCTTGGGAAGACTTCCTGGGCTCCTCCCTGGGGGAGAGACCACAGCTCTGCGCCCCGCTTGTTCTCACGCCCCTCCCCTCTGGTGTCTCCCCAGCACCGGGCAGTCCGTGTGCGTGTCTGCCGCCCGTGTCCAGGAGTGCTGCCAGCGCGGGGACCACAGCGCCCAGGGGCTGGGCGCACCCAGCACACGTTTGCCGACAGATCTCGACTCCTTTGTCACAACTCAACACCCCTTCACGGCCAAGAGGAATGTGCTGGTGTGAAACACAGGCCAGGACCGTAGCCCTCCCCGGGCCTTGGGGACGGCGGGTCTTTGGCTCAAGTGTTCGGAGGTGGCGGCAGGCACAGCCCTTTCAGGCCCCAGCGAGGGCGCGGACGGGTGGGGAGAGGCCGTATGACTGTCGCCGTGGGTCCTGAGCCCCGCTCCTCTCGTTGCCCTGGGCCTCCTGTCCACGCCGGGCTGCAGGCAGCTGCCAGGCCGGCCTCTATGCCCAGTAGCCGTGCTCGGGTGGGAGGCCAGCTTCATGCTGGCAGACCCCTGCCACTCCTCCCGGTCCGCTGTCCTCCCTGAGGCCCTCAGCAGCACACGAGGGATCTCCTCACCCACCTGAGGCCTCTTCCATCTTTGTCTCAACCTCGAACTCTGCTGTGATATGGGTCACCTCCTTCGATGGAGACTTTCGGCCACGGCGTCTCTTCTTGGAGGAGTCACACTTGAAGGTCACAAAGGTCAAGTGGCAATTTTCTGGACAAGGAAGGGACCGCTGTGGCCAAGGTGGCACGGGGCAGGGAGTAGGGTCCTATCTGGCCCTGCACACCGACGGCCGTCGGCAAGGGTCTCACTTTGCTTAACGGTCCAAGGTGCAGATGGGGAAACTGAGGCTGGAGGAGGCTGGGGCTGGCTTGAGGTCTCAGGAGGGGCTGTTGGCTGAGCCAGGCCCTGCCCCCAACCCTCCGAGTCCCCCACACTGCCGCACGGGGAGGCACCCCTGCATATTCCTGGTGCAGCTGTGCAGCTCTCGCCTGG
>NW_011888926.1:520511-522472 GCF_000151845.1 Pteropus vampyrus | reverse complement strand
GATCTCCTCACCCACCTGAGGCCTCTTCCATCTTTGTCTCAACCTCGAACTCTGCTGTGATATGGGTCACCTCCTTCGATGGAGACTTTCGGCCACGGCGTCTCTTCTTGGAGGAGTCACACTTGAAGGTCACAAAGGTCAAGTGGCAATTTTCTGGACAAGGAAGGGACCGCTGTGGCCAAGGTGGCATGGGGCAGGGAGTAGGGTCCTATCTGGCCCTGCACACCGACGGCCGTCGGCAAGGGTCTCACTTTGCTTAATGGTCCAAGGTGCAGATGGGGAAACTAAGGCTGGAGGAGGCTGGGGCTGGCTTGAGGTCTCAGGAGGGGCTGCTGGCTGAGCCAGGCCCTGCCCCCAACCCTCCGAGTCCCCCACACTGCCGCACGGGGAGGCACCCCTGCATATTCCTGGTGCAGCTGTGCAGCTCTCGCCTGGGTGGGCCTGCTGCGGCTGAGGTCTGTCACGTTAGAGGAGGGATGCTGAGGAGTTCGAGACGCTTCGTGGAGGCGGAGGTGGCATGCTCCCCTCCTGGGCCCTTCTCGCCATCTTTCCCCTGCCAGGCCCCAGCCCGGACGGACTTCCCGGCCACCCTCACTCGGCATGGGGCCCTGTGATTCTTGCTGCTAGACACGGCCGGCCTGTGCAGAAAGCTCTTGTCCTGGGAGCTCGTTTAGCCCCAGGTGAGGCGGGGACGACGGACCCCAGGAATGCTGGGGGACCCAAGTTTTCCACTTCCTGCTGCCTGCTTTCCCAAGGGACACCATTGCTGTG
The DNA here is from genome assembly GCF_000151845.1 of Pteropus vampyrus. NCBI lineage: Eukaryota > Metazoa > Chordata > Mammalia > Chiroptera > Pteropodidae > Pteropus > Pteropus vampyrus. The sequence goes on along the minus strand of NW_011888926.1, from coordinate 521,701 downwards.
GACAGTGCACCAGGTGTGGCTCCTAGGGCTAAGGGACCGTGGTGGTGAGGACGAAGAGGCCCCACCCTTGGAAGCCCAGCCCCGCTGGACCCTGGCTCCCAGCTCCCGAGCACGGGTCCCCCAGCGCCATGTGGTTGGTGGCAGGTGGCCCACTCACCCAGCAGCAGCTGCCTCAGAGCCTCCCTTGTGGGCTCCCGGCTGCGGGGCCGGAGGTGGCACTTGGCATCGCGAATCTTGAAGCGGGCCTTCTGTCTGATGGGGGTGGCAGGGGCACCTGGGGAAAGCCAAAGTCCCCCAAGGTGGTGGCCTCTTCTGTGAGCGGGGAGGTGGTGGGGGCCAAGGGCTGCAGAGGGCGTGCCTGAGTGTGAGGGGGGCTGCCAGGGAGACAAATCCACCAGGAGCTGGGGGTGGGGGCCCTCATTTCTCTCCCTGCAAATGTGGACGGTGGGGTCAAGGTCAAGCCAGGGGCCCTCCAGCCAGAGTCTCCCCCATCAGCAAAGCCAGTTCTCATAGCCCGTGCTTCAGGAAAGGGGGCGGAAGACAGAAGGCAGCAAGGAAGGGAAGGGGGCTACAAACGACACATGCCCAGGCCACCGATTCCTTCGAAGAGCCAATCCCAGCCCCTTGGACTAAAGAACCCTACAACCACAGATGCTCAGAATCACACCGTGGACGCATTAAACATACACGCGTGCATCCACGTCCCTGAATCCAGCATCCCGAATATGAAAAGATGCTGAAGACAGAACCCCTGCTCCTGCTGGTGGGGGATCTGGCTGCGCTGTGCTGACCGGGACCGGCTCGTTGGTCCCAAGGCCATGAGAGTGCAGTGCCTCTGGCACTTCTGGGGCAGGGTCTTCCAGGACAGCTCTGACTCGGAAGCTCTTAGAACCTAATGACCATCGCAGATGTGGCTCACTTGACTGAGACAGGGTCTGAGACCCGTAGACTCAGTGACCCACTCGGGTGCTGTGGCCGGGGCCTCAGAGCCAGGGGGGCCCTTCCGTGGTCCACCGCCCCAGGGCTGAGACTCAGCCCCCAGCCTGTCTGCTTCTAGGTCCCGACTCTGCTCTTTGCTCCCTAGCACCCTGGGCCACACTGGGCAGGGCCTGGGCCCTGGCCCTCCTTCTCCGCACCAGCATGATGCTAGACGCGAGGTCAAGGGGTCACGCAGGTGCGTGTGACGCGGA
>NW_011888926.1:515563-518161 GCF_000151845.1 Pteropus vampyrus | reverse complement strand
ACAGGACCAAAGTCCTCTCTTTGCAAAGAATTAAGAAACTGTCAGTAAAAACCCCTGCGGGGAATACAGGCCAAAAGGGCCCCTGGAGGAACCACGCTCACACGGGTTAAGAAACAGAAGAGCCACCATCCACAAACTTCCAGGGGGACAGCGGTTCCTGCACTTCCTCTAAATCCCCCGAGGGAGTTGTGAGTAACTGTAGATGGACAACACAGCTTTCTTGTTTGCCTGGGGACCACCCTTTGGGAAAGGCGAACCACCCTGGCTGGCCCTGAGCGTCTGCACGCTCTTGCTGGGGACGCAGGAATGCGAAGCACTGAGTGACCGCTAAGGATGAGGTAGCATCTCTGCAGACGCAGACGGCGGGCAGGATGGCTTCTGCTCACTATGAAATCGGGGCGTTCCCCACGCTGGGGATCCTCGGCGTGATGCAGACCCACTGGCTGCGCTGGCATCTGCTGGGCCGGGACTTGCGGGGAGCGAGGGGAACCATGGCAAACGTGCTGCTCACGCTGCTTGCTGTGCTGCGGGTCACGGAGTCCTTGGTCTCTGACCCAGGAGTCTCGTGGCTTCCGCCAGCACCCATGAGACCGCAGCAGACGAGCTGACTCCGCTTGTACGCAGGGTGAAATCTCTCGTTCCACCACAGGTATCGTGAATTCCGCCACCAGAGAACACCACGGCCCTCGGAGGAGAGTTCAAAGTTGCCTCGAAAGCAAGGGGGAGGGCAAATTGGCCATAGGAAAAACAAGAGAAAAAGGTGCTTTGGCCTTAAAGTAAGAATGTTTGGTTGAGGGAGAATCTGAAAGAGGCTAGTGAAAGGCCAGTTTGAGAAGGGACAGGAGGTTGTAGAAGGCTCGGGGGACGCGAACCGGATTTGTTGTGGTTTACCAGAACCACTCAAGTGGTGGGACTTTCTAACAACCGTCCATCCTCCCCCAGGCGGCAGCCTGCGCCTGGCCGTTTGGGACCGTCGTCCCTCCTGTGGCCGAGGCCCCTACGCGCACTGTGCGGAGGGATCTGCAAACGGAAATGCCAGCAAGATATACCAAGATGCTAGTTTTAGAAGGCCCAGAAAATTCTCGGAACTGCAGGATCGGAACTGCAGCTGATAGGATCGGAACTGCAGCTGATAGGAGCCTTGGTATGCCGACCCTATGTGTGATTCAAACACGGAGTCCCTGGGCCGAGACGCCCACGCTGTCAGTGGAACATGGGGAACGGCCCAGGGAAGAGCCCAGACTGAGTCTTCGCAGGTTGCTGTGAACTTTTTTTTTTTGGTATAAACACGCAACAGTTAGATCACGCTCTCAGGGCACAAACTCAACAACGTGACAGACATCTATACCCGAGGGTGTCAAGGTAATTTGATGGGGAAAAAGAATGGTCTTTTCAACAAATAATCCTGTGACATCTAAATAATCACATGAAAAAGAATGAAGTTGGACCCCTATCTCGTACCATAAATACAAATTAACTTAAAATGGATCACAGACTTAAACGTAAGAGCTAAAACTATCGAACTCTTAGAAGAAGACAGGTGTAAATCATAGGGAACTTGGATTAGGCGATGATTTCTTAGGACACCAAAATCATCACCCAAGGAAAAAACAGATAAATTGGACTTTATGAAAATGAACTTTCCCGCTTCAAACGACACCACCAAGAAAATGAAAAGACAACTTGCGGAATGAGAGAAAATCTTTGCAAGTCTTCTACTACCTAATGAGGAACTTGTATCTAGAATGTACTATAATGCCTTATGACTGAATGTTAAGACAACTAACCCAGTTAAAAAATGGGCGAAGGATCCAAATAGACATTTCTCCAAAGAAGATACATAATGGACCATGAACACAAGCAAAGATGTTCAACATTATTAGCCCTCGGGGATGCGCAAATCGAAATCACAATGAGATGCCACTTTGCGCCCACTAGGATGGATGGCTGGCGTCAAAAAGTCAGATAATAACGAGTGTGGTGAGGATGTGGAGAACTTGGAATCCTACACCACTGGTGGTAAAATGGTGCAGCCACTTTGGAGAACAGCCTGGCCGTGCCTCAAACGCTAAACACAGAGTTACCATGTGACCCAGCAATTCCACCCCTAGCTGTAGACCTAAGACAACTGGAAACGAATGTTTACACAGAAACTTGTAATGAATGTTCGCAGCAGCATTATTCATAACCAAAAAGTGGAACAAACCCAAATGCACATCAACTGAGGAGTAAACAGTATGTGGTATAATTACACACTGGCATATTACTTGGTCATGAAAAGAAATGGAGCACTGACACGTGCTCCAGCGTAAGGGACCTTGAGAACATCGCGCTCAATGAAAGAAGTGTCACCTAAGGCACATCGCATCATTCCGCTTATATGAAACGTCCAGAATAGGAATCTGTAGAGACGAAAAGTCGATTACGGTTGCCTAGGCCTGGGGGGCTTGAGGAAAAACGGGGAGTGACTGCTATGGGCTGGAGTTTCTTTTCGGAGTAATGAAAATGCTCTAAACTTGCTTGTGGCTGCACGAGTCTGCGATTATAGATTGCATCTTATGCTTTAAATGGGTGAACTATATGGCATGTGAGTTTTAT
>NW_011888926.1:509947-514577 GCF_000151845.1 Pteropus vampyrus | reverse complement strand
GCCCAGGGCAGGCCCACCATACAGTGGAAAGTCAGTATGCGTTTGTGGAACCTCCCACTGGGGGGCACTGTCCGGAACTCAGCTTAGAGGCGCCCCGGTGCCCAGGTCGCTTGGGCAGAGGGCACCCGATCGCTGTGCAGGTGGTTCCCCCCGACCCCCCAACCTGCCCGATGCTGTGGGGCTGGCGGCCTGGGCAGGTGGGGGTTTGCAAAGACCCAGGTGTGCCTCGTACAGGCTCTGATGCTGCTGCACCCCGTGGACCCCTCCCCAACACTGCTTCCTTGGCAGGACAAGAGGGAGCTGCGGGAGCTCAGGCCTCCACATTCCACACCCTCTAAGCTTCCAGGTCCTTCTGAGCTTATGGTCTGCACTCACTGACCTTCAGATCGCCACCTCTGTGCCCCCTCCCCCGCAGGTCTGTCTCTGTTCCTCTGGCCGACACCCGGCTGCTCTCTTACCTGTGTCCCCTCTTCTCTGTGAGCCTCCTTCCTGTTTGCCATACGCCACAGCCATAGCCCAGGAACTCCGAGGCCCAGAGGAAGTACTGGGCTCTGTCTTGCTCGCCCTGCCTGGAGAAGCCACTGCCCCTCCCGTCAGGCACCGGTGGATGGGGAGGGGTCCCGCAGTGCGCCCCGGGGCACTCACCCACGCAGTCCTTCCGGTTCCAGTGGAGCCGCCTCCCCGGGGGGCAGATGCATTCGTAGCTGCCCTTGGTGTTGACGCAGCCCTGGTCACAGCTCCCGTTGTTCATGCTGCACTCATCCACATCTGGAAGCGCAGGCGGGCGTCATGGCAGGAGGGGGCTGGCCCAGGCCACACCCTCAGGGCTGGCAGGGCAGGGCCCACCCAGGACAGGAGGGCCAAGAATCCCTCGGCCCTAATCTGATACTGCCACATGTGGCCTCACACAACACACACTCGAGCACGCATGCACACACATGTGTGTGCACATGAGGCTCGCACAGACACCAACACACATCCCTCTGGCCCAGACTGGGGGCAGGACAGAGGAGTGGCACAAGATCAAAGTTCCCATCGGCTCTTTTGGGGCAGGGAGTGAGCACTGGCCCAGGGACCACGCGCCTTATCTCACTGTGGGACTCTGGGCGACCCCTTCCCAGCCGCTTCCCTCCTATACGACAGGCACCCAGCTGAAAGGAGTCACCTGTAAGGCCCTTCCGTCCGGCCACCAAAGACCCAAGCACATGCGGTGGCCGGGGCAAAGGGCTGGGCCTCCGTCAGGACTGAGCACCCGGGCCACCGGCATTCGAGGTGGCAGGCCCAGGGAAGCCGGCGCCCATGTTTGGAGGGGTTCCTCCAGGGGAATCTGCAGCTCACCCCAGGCGCTACCCCCAGCACCAGCTGTGCCTGATCACTTCGCTGCCTGACCCCATCGGGCCTTCACAGCCACCCAGCAGACACCCCAGGTCACAAGAAAGGAAGAGACACTCAGGACCGAGCGGCCGTGCCCGGCAACTCCACCTCCACCGCTGGCCCCAACGTCCCCAAGTCCCATCCTGTGTGGCTCCTAAATACATCTAGAACCTTCTCCTTCTCTGCATCTCTCCCCACCCTGCTGGAGCTCCAGCAGTTCGCATGCCCGGGGCCGTCTCCGGGTGCCATCAGGGTGGCGAGAGCGGTCTCCTTACACGAACTTGGCCATGTCGCAACCCCGCTTAAAGCCTCCAGCGGTTTCGCATCTTACCGGGAAGAAAACGCCAAGTCCCCTGTGGGGCTCACGACGCCCTGCGTCCTCCCCGCCTGCATCTCCCTCCACGGCCACGGGCTCCAGTCGCACTGGCCGCCTCGGTGCCTCCGAGCGCCCACGGCTCAGCGCCCTTCGCACGCTGACCCCTCCGGCGGGCTTCCCCGCATCTTGACTCAAACACTTCGCCCTTAGGGTCCCCCCACCGTCTCCCTACTCTGCCCTTCTCTGTTGCCACCCTCTCCCACTGGAATGAACTGTCTGTGGGATTCTCTGTGTAGTGGCCCCCCCCTCCCCCACTTCTGGACTGAGGTCTCCCGCAACTGCTGATTCCAGGCCTATGCCCACCACCTGGCTGAGGCCCGGTGCTCGGGGGGTACTTGCTGGCTCCTCCCCGTCTTCCTGCCTTGCCCTTGGCCGAGTCCCTCTGCCCACCCGTCACCAGACTTGCTTAGGTCTCTTCCAGGCCTGTCAAGAGTCAGGGTCAGGGTTGGGGTGTGGGGTGCAGTGTAGGTGGCCGTGCGGCCAGGCGCGTGCCTCGGGGGGAAGGTGGCCCTGGAGGGCGGGCTGCAGACCTCCGCAGTGGGTTGTCCCATAGAGTATGTAGCCGCGGTGACACAGGCACTGGAAGCTGCCCGGGGAGTTGATGCAGATGTGGTCACAGGTCCGCTCGAAGGAGCACTCGTCGATGTCTGTGTGGCCACAGGGAGAGAAAGTTTGGGGAGTTTCGGGTGGCGGGGCACAGCCTGTCACTCAGTCACTTAACGAACGTTAGTGCATAGACAGCCCCCGGGCCCCGGGCTTATAGTGCACAGCTGGTCCACTTCCTGTCGCTGCCCGATGTCACTGTGTCTCCATTAACCCCATGTTTCTGGGTTAGAAACCACCTCGCATATGTTCTGGAGGTGAGTGGGGTAGAAATATTTTGAATAGAAGGGATTATTACAAATCTGTCATTTTAATATTTCATTCAACTGTGATCAGGATTGGTTTTTAATCCATACCTGCAGGAAATTGGCAGGGGCTTGCCTGGGGAAGCAGCTGAACTGGGACATGAAACCAGGCCTCTTGGGTACTGATCAAGTATGTTTTCCCATCACCCCAAGATGTCTCTTGAGAAAATAAGAAAAAAAGGACAAATAGAAGGGGGGGGGAGGGGGAGAAATATGCTACCCATAGGGATAACAAGGTAACCTTGATAGTATGTGAAATTTTATTGAGCTTCCTGGAAGCCAGGGTAAAAAGGGAAAGAGGGAGAGTTACAGAGTGGTATTACCAGAAAGGAGGAAAAAACCACATGCTCAGAGGAGATAAGTCTGTCCTGGCCATAAATTCTGAGGAAGATGATCCTCATGGGACAGCTGATGGTGGCTCCTATCTCCATGGGCACTGTAGTTGGAGTTCACTCTCTGACTACATCAGCTCATGTGACTACACATGTATTTATATGTGTGTGTTCGCAATAACACTAACACAAGGAAGGACTTGTGCTGTGGGTGCTCGATGGATGGGATTCTTCTTGGGTGTGGGAAGATCTCCTGGTTCTTGTGGCACTTAGGCTGGACTTTGAAGGATGGGGCCAGCTTGGAATGAAGGAGAATGGGGGGAGGGTACTGCCAGCAAAGGCTGGAAGGTGGCAGCAAGAGGTGCCCAGGGGATTGTGTGGAGCTCAGGGGGCTGAGGCGGGGTGTCTGGGGTCCCCATCCCAAGGGTTCTGAGTGACAAACAAGGGAGCTTAGATGCTCCCTGCTGGAGCTGGGGAGCCCAGGGTGGTGTTGGAGCAGGGGTGGGGCACGGCCAGAGCCCCAGGGCCTCAGAGATGAGCCTGGAGGATGGAGAAGCAGCAGCCGGAGGCCAGGAGCAGACACATCGTTGCCTCCTCCTCCTTGGCAGCTGCCCTCTCTCACAGGGCAGCGGAGGATGCAAGGTCAAGGGCCCTCCCTCAGCCCTCCACAGAAGGCAGCAAGGCGGACTGGGAAACGAAGTCAAACAAAGAGTGGAGGGGCCTTAATGGGGCCTGGACAGATGCTGTGCTCTCTGCAGAGCCTCATGCCCTGAGAGGAAGACGCTGGCCCGGGTCACACGGCGAGCCCCGGGACAGGCTGGCCCGGGTCACACGGTGGGCCCCGGGACAGGCTGGCCTCGGACCCTCTGGTACTGGCCTCCTGCTCCTGCTTCCTCTCAGGACCACACCCCTTGCCCCTCAGGGCCTCTGAGCCGCACCGGCCGGCGGGAGCTGCACGCCCCATGGCTGGGCTCGGCCACGTGCAGCCTGCAACTACTGGAACCCTGTGGAAACGAGGTGGCTAGCCCACGACCGTCGTCAGTGATGGCACTGGCCCACTCCTCCGTCACACAGGCATCCCTGGCCCCTCTCTCTGCACTTGTCCCCAAAGCTGGCCCTACAGGGCTCTTCATGATCCCCCAAACTCCCTCAGCCTAACAGTGCCACTGCCTGGGTGCGTTTGCCTCCTTGGCTGCTCCCGGAAAATGCCTATTCATCCTTCAAGCATTTCGCCGGGGCCCCTCCCCAGGCGGTCTTTCCTGACCACTCTCTCCACTGCCCATCCTGTGGGTGACCGCTGCATCCTGGATGTCTGCCGGACTTGTCCGGGGCTCTGACATTTGGCTTCTGCCCAGACGTCCTCCCATCACCCCTGCTCCTAGCAGGCGCCCCGGGACCCTAAGGAAGGGCTGTTGGAGAGCACCTGCAATGTGTGGCTCCTTCCACCAGGTGGCAGCATTTTACCTCCAAAGCCGCTGAAGGCGGCGGGGATGGGAGGGGTGGGGGGGGCGGGACAGGGATGATGCGCTCTGCCACCACTGGCTATGCCACTTGGGATATCTGCTGATCCCTCCCTGGGCCTCAGTTTCCCATCCATAAAAGGGACAGGTTGGACTGAATGGCTTCTGAGGGCCCCTAAA
>NW_011888926.1:498634-509897 GCF_000151845.1 Pteropus vampyrus | reverse complement strand
GGTCTTTCCTGACCACTCTCTCCACTGCCCATCCTGTGGGTGACCGCTGCATCCTGGATGTCTGCCGGACTTGTCCGGGGCTCTGACATTTGGCTTCTGCCCAGACGTCCTCCCATCACCCCTGCTCCTAGCAGGCGCCCCGGGACCCTAAGGAAGGGCTGTTGGAGAGCACCTGCAATGTGTGGCTCCTTCCACCAGGTGGCAGCATTTTACCTCCAAAGCCGCTGAAGGCGGCGGGGATGGGAGGGGTGGGGGGGGCGGGACAGGGATGATGCGCTCTGCCACCACTGGCTATGCCACTTGGGATATCTGCTGATCCCTCCCTGGGCCTCAGTTTCCCATCCATAAAAGGGACAGGTTGGACTGAATGGCTTCTGAGGGCCCCTAAAGTCATAAAGGACAAAGAAGACAGGGAGGGCAGGAGCACATGCTAATAACCCCCAAACTGACCCGTTCCCTCAGGCCCAGCCTGGCAGGTGGACAGACCCCGCCCCCACGCTCACCTCCTCTCCTAAGAGCCTGTAAAAGTCCCCTGGGTGTCCTGTGTTCCCCAGAGCCTCATCCTACCAGGACCCAATGAGGACAGGGAGGACCCGGGCCTGAGGGCTGTCCGGGGCACAGAGAAGGCTCACCTTGGCACGTCCGCTCATCGGTCAGCAGCTTGTAGCCCTTGCGGCAGCCGCACTCGAAGCTGCCCACGGTGTTGCGGCAGAAGTGGTCACAGCCTGCGTTGTTGACCAGGCACTCGTTGATGTCTGTGGGAGCCAAGCGGGAGGGGGCGAGGAGAATGGGCTTGGGCCGCAACGTGGGGACCACGGCCCAGCACCTGCCCTTCCCTGACTTGCCTGCCTCTCACTGCCCAGGGCTGAGCTCAGGTCCCCCAACTGAGCCCGGGGGTGGGGGCGTGGCTCACAGCGGTGGGATCAGGAGGATGGGTTATGTCACTTCCCCCCGGGGACTCAGCGAGCCTGGCATTCACAGCACAGAAGGGAGAGGAACGAGGTCTGCTGTGACAGGAACGAGGTCTGCTGTGACAGGGAAGACGACGGGGACGAAGGCGTCCACCACGTCCTTTCTTCAGCACATTCAGGGCAGCGGCCGGGAGGGCAGCGAGGCCGGGCCAGGCAGGCTGCTTCCCAATGGCTGTGACCTTGAGCCAGCTGCTGGACCCCACAAGCCTTGACTCGGTCTTGCAGACAAGCATCAGAAGCACACTTCCATGGAAGAACACTTCCCGGGGAGCTGGTGCTTAGTCGGTGCTCAACCAACTCTTCAAATTTGGTTTACGGCCCCTGTTTACCGATGGGGAGACTGAGGCTCAGAGGGGTAGGTAACCTTCCATCTGCTTGCAGATGCAGCAGCCGGTAGCGGGAAGCGGGGTGTTCGCGAGCCTGGCCTCCCAGCCTGGTTCTTCCTGCTACCCCACCCCAACTCCCGCCTGCTGGTTTGAGCCGCCTCTTCACTCAGCATTTAACGAATTGCGGTGGTACTCTGAAGGTCACCTGGCCGGATCCCATGTCATTAGTGGGTCCCTTCCGAGGGTCACAGACAGTCGGCGTCTGCCAGCACACCTCCAGCAATGGCAGTAACGGCAGCTTTTGCCCTCACAGCGTGACCTGTTGGTTGATGCAACCCGAACTCCTCCCCGACCCTTATGAGCCCCTCCCACCCCCTGGCCCTGCTCTGGGCTTTGCTCTTGGCCCAGGCCAGGCTGGCAGGCTGTCATCAGAGATCCTGTCCCTGAGATGCCTCTTCTTACTACAGATTTCCTCTTAGGCCCCAATCTCCAGGCTCCCCATGCTGGTCACCCCTCCTCCAGACATGACCCAGCAATTAGTAACAGAAGTAAGAGATGACTTTCAGGATGGGGCTCTCACTCTGATTTGAGGGGTTGACAAGGAAGCGACGGAAGAGGCCCACCCAGCAAGGATTGCGGAAAGCACTTCTCCACCCTGGCCTCTGGCCACATGCCAGCCGAGCTGCCAACTCCGGTGCCAGAGCCCGTTGGGCCTGGCCTGAGCGTGAGGGTCCAGGCGCCCCTGTCCCGTGCACCAAGTACCTCTCTGTGAGAAAGGTCAGCCAGCCCCACGGAGGAGCCTGGTCCTCTCTCAGTGACTCCGGTCTCGGGCTGAGCCCCTCAGATGCTGCCCTAGCTTCTTTCTGCAAACCAAACAGGCTGAACTTGACACCTGCTGAAAGTCCTAAAGCAGCGTTCCCACGGATCATCCCAACAAACAACGAAAGCCAGGTCTGTGGTCAAGTTCATGAGGAGAGCGGGGTGGTTTAAAGAGCGAGGCCGAGACCCCTTGCAGGCAATTCCGGGGCCTCTGGGAGTGAACAGCACAGGAGTCTGGCAGGGGCAGACCCCAAAGGCCCCGGGGGGACTGGGGAACACAGGACGCCCAGTGGGTATGCCCTTGGCTGACCTCCCAGAAGCACCTACACCCCAAAGACTTGTTCTGTCTGCATGTTCAGGTGATTCTGGCACAAGGAGGGTGGGAAGGGAGGGGGATCTGAGGGAGGCAGCTGGGGGGCGTTCAGTTCACCAGCCCCGACTCTAGCCCCTGGCTCTGCCACCACCATCGGCTAGGGAACTTTGTCCCTCTGAATACAGTAGGTGCTCTGCGTGTCCATACTAAACGATGACTCAAATCAATGGCTTCTCAGCTCTGGGAACTCTGCACGTTCTGAAGCCCAAGTTCCGGGAGCAGAGCCACCTGAGGGTGCGCCCACGCCCAGGGTAAGCGGTAGGGCCCCAGGGCGGTCACTGCGCCTCTGGGCACCGCCTCGTCCTGGTGACCGTGGTGACCAGGCCAAGCACGTTCCAGCAAGGTCTCGTGTGGTCTTCCAAACAGCAGGGGGCCCGGATCTCCCATTCCCAGAGGAGGGCACGGCTGCACGTGGGAGCAGGTTTGAGCCTAGCTCCAGCCGTCCCTAGAGGGCCCTTCTCCAGCGCACCACGCTGGCCCTGTGGCCTCCGGAGAAAGCAGACGTGACGTCCAGTGAGAGTCTGTCCAGGGACAGTCCCTGCATCTCCACTGTCCCCTCCCCTGGGGATTATGGGAGATAAGGGAATTTCAGGCTAGAAGCCTCTGGCAGGAGGGCAGAGGCCAGTCTCAGTTCTGCCCCAGCCGGCTGTGTGATCCTGGCGGGGAAGGCACCTCTCTGAGCCTCTGGTCCGCTGTCTGCAAACCGGGCTGCTGACAGGCGCCCCTCACGGCATCACTGGCAAGACCGTATGCAGATGGGCTTGCCTCCTCAGGAAGGCCTCAGGCCTTCCGGAACCCCCGATCCCATCCCTTCCCCATCTGGGCCTGTTAGCGAAGGGGCTGTCATAGCAACCAGACAGGCGGCGGGAGGCATGTTTGCTGGAGGCCCAGGCTGGTGGAGCGGGCCGCCTGTGGGGCAGAGGGGGAAGCAGCCACCAACCAGCTCCGGCCCAGGATGTAGGACGGTGTGCTGGGCTCACACAGCCCCTCGACCTTCAGTCTGATGCAGTCATCGCGGGGGTGCAGCTCCTCTTTGCACTTCCTGCCCCTCTAAGACTCCCCGCCTTTTCCACTGTGCTCCCACCCACCCTTCACCAGGCAGCCAGAAGTCCCCTACCTGTTCACAAGTCTTCACACGTGGCCTCCCGCTGTCCCAGAGTAAAGGCCCAGCCCCTTTTGCAAAGGCTCGCGGCCCCCCCTTTGCAGCCTGGGCCCTGCCGCCTTGCCTCCTCTTCCTGCACGCTGGGCTCCTGCCGTGGTGGCCCAGACTACGGCCGCCTCCCCGGGCGCGGCCTCCACTCCAGCCGGCCCGGGAACAAGAGCCCCTCTGGAGGCCTGCCCTGACATCCTCTCCAGAATAGGCTGCTCTCCCTTGCACTGGACCTGCCCTCAGGGCGATGAGAGGGCCTCAGGGACAGACGGGGATAGCTGGGTCCTGTCTGCCGCCCCAGGGCCCGGCATGAGGCCTGCGCAGAGTGGCTGCCCAGGACTGATCACTGAATTGATGGATATGCGAGTGAGTGAACGGATGAGTTAGGGCGGCTGAGGGAAGGGCGGGGTCTTGGGCCACTGCACGGAACATTAAAATGCATCAGTCCGCGTTCTAGCAACAGTGCATGGGGCAGGGAGGGGCACAGCCTAGCAGCCCACGGGCCATGCGTGGGAGCGGAAGGAGGGCCTGGGCGAATGCGCCTAGTGGGGAGGGCAAGCTGTTGGGCTGGGCTGGCCTGGCAGAAGGCAGGTGAGGGAGAAGAGGAAACAGGCTATGGGTGGGGGTCTCCCAGACCGTTCTGGAAGGTGCGGGGAGGAGTGGCTGGTGCGCCTGAGGAAACCCGGGCTCCAGCTCAGGGAGTCAAGGCCCCAGACCTCCCTCCTCTCAGACGGGCCCACAGCGGGTGCCCTCCTCCCAGTATCAAGTGGGTGCAGCACCAAACAGGGAGCCTTGAGATGGGACCTCTGCACTGTCCCCACTCCTGAAAGAAAGTGAGGGTTTGGGGCAAATCCTCCAGACAGCCCCACTTTCCCGCGCCCGCCTCCACGTGCCCATGTGACCCCCCTTGGTGCAGGGGAGCCCGGCCCAGGGAACTCGGGCCCTGAGACACCGGACCCTGGGGTTTGGAGGCCCGCATTTGGTCGAAGGGTTCCGGTTTGGAGATGTTATGATGTTCGTATCGCACAGTGTCAGACCAGCCTGGCCCCTCCCCGGGTCCTTAAACCCTAATGTCATGACGACACCGCCCTTCTTCGCCTCCACTGCCACCCCGGCCCAAGCCAGTGTCATCACGAGCCTGGGTGATGGCAGCCGCTGCGCCACTGCTCTTCCGGACCCTGCCCAGAGACCCCCGTCCGAGCGGCAACCGGGGATCGGCTCAGACGAACACCTGCGTCTGTGCCGCTCCTGCCCAGGAGCTTCTGGAGCCTCACCGAGGCTGGAAAATGAAAGGCCAACCCCTTCCCGGGCCCACAGGCCCAGCGCCATCGGGCCCAGTGTCTCGGCACACGGGCCGCCTTTGGGTCCCTGAACCCCGGGCCTCTGCGCGGCCGTCACGTGCTGCTGGAAGGGCCGCCTTGATCAAGCCCTCTCCCCTGTGCCCAGGCCAGGCCTGCGCCCCGCTCTCCTGCCATGCTGTCCTTCTCCGTCTGGCGCCAAGCAGTCTGTGACACACGTTTACCCCAGTGATTTAAAAAAATGAAAATCTGTCTTCTACGCTCGATAGAAGATCCCCAGAAACAGGGATTGTTTCGTTCACCCGAATCCCCAGCACCCACACACGGGAGGAGCCCAGAAACCCATCTGGAGTGGGAGTGAGCGAGGGGACTTCTGGACTGCAGGCAGTGGGGTCTGTCTCAGGGTAAAGGGCCGAGCAGGCAAAGCTCCGGAAAAGGCCCCAACTGTCTCGAGAGGAGCCACCGGAAATGCGGTGGGGGCCTTGGACTGATGGGCCTGGGGCTGCACGGACAGCTCCCCTCAGCACCTCCTGTAGACGCGAGGTGGGGTGGAGACAGATGCCCCTGGGGCCAGCAGTCAGAGCCACCTCTCTGGTGCTCCTCTTGGGTCCTTAGCTGGGGCCACTTTCTGGCCCAGACAGGTTGGCTCCCAGTGAACCCCTGGCCTCCCCTCAGGAACCGAGCCGTACCCTCTGGTCCTCAGGTCACTGCTGCACCTTGGAGCGGGGGCAGAGTGGCCTGATCCCACCCTCTCCTGTACGGGCTCCAAGGGCAAACGGCCAGGCCTGCTGTGACGCTGCTGGGCTGTGAGGATGGCCGTGACTGTGGTGCACCCTTGGCTGTCTTCCTGGCATCGAGTTCATGTGGCGAGGCCTCAGACACCACTCGCCTGCCCACCTGCCCGCTAGGAATGTACTTGGCTCTGAATGGGCTGAGCGGGGGCTACAGAAGGGCTTTATTTTCAAATAAACAAGCAGAAGAACTGTTATTTCTGTCAATAATTACTAGGTTCTTCCCGGCAAAGTGGCCAGGAAGGAGGTCCTACATTATTTTTACAGGCTTAAAAAAAGCCCACCTAAGACTATTTAAATTACCCTAAGCCTCCACTGTGAATATTTTCACTCACAGGACTTTGGAAGTTCGAGTTCCTCTCCCCTCCCAGGCTGCGCTTCAGCCCTGCCCTGCTTCCCGGCATGGTGGTGGGGAGAGCTGGCCTGAGTGAGCCGGGCTGTGGAGGAGCCTGGGGGGCTGCACATCACTCCTTAGGGGGTCTCTGGTCCCCCAACTCTGCAGGGTTGGCCCTTCAGGTTCTAGAGCTCAGCCAGCTCTCGCTGCCCGGGACCATGAGTCCAGGGAGCTGCGCCCCACCGAACACCCCGGGAGGCATTTGGGAGCCCTGTGGGGCATCAGGGCACAGGTGGGAAGAGGAAGCTCCACCTCCTGTCACCTGCCAGCGGCAGGCGGCTGTTCCCACACTTCAAGTGCAAGGATCCTCAGCCCCTCCAGCTCCTCACTTTCTAACTGCGAACAGAGCTCCTCCTGTATCTCCGGTCCTTCTGCATCTGAGATCCCCCCATAACTTCACTCCTCATTTTTCCGCCGGAGACCACTAGACAGTCCCATTCTGGTTAGAGCCGCCCTGAGTCACGCTGTCACAGCTAAGGTGGGGGTGAGGAAACATGCCACGTCCCACCTCCTCGGGAAGCCACACGAGTCACTGAGGCCTCGGGGGGCCCGCAGTCAAGGCACCCAATGTGCTGCCAAATTCTTCGATATGAGAACCCCCCTTTTTTTTTGCCCAGGAGCCTACAGATATGCGGCGGGACCGATATTCTCCCCCCGTGGGGGCCGCTGGTGCTGACCCCGCTCTCGGCCGCTCCCACAGAAATGCAGGCGACCGCTGAGCTTGCTGGCCCTGCAGGCATGCGTGGCCCCGCACCCGCCCGCCGTGCAGCCCCTGCTCTGCCTGCTCCGCGGTGGGCCGGGCGCATGGAGGTGGACACGTGCCCATGCGGCTCCGTGCTGACCTTTGCATGTCTTCCCGTCGGGCTGCAGCGTGAAGCCAACCGGGCAGCTGCATCGCACTCCGGTGGCCGTGTCCTTGCACGTCTGGTCACAGCCTCCATTATTTACTGCACACGTCTCTGGGGAGGGAAAGAGACAGACATGCTCAGTTTCCTCAGACAGAGGCCACCCCCGTCCCTACCCACGGGGCACCTCCTGAGACAGGAAGCCTGAGTTCAAGTTCTGGCTCTGTGGGTTCTCTGAGCCTCACGCTCCCCATCTGTAAAATGAGAGGACTCTGGCCCCTTGGGGTTGCTGCTAAACACCCATGATGCTCATGGTGGACGGGAGAACTATTTGCAAACTGCAGCGGGCTCTGCTTATGTAGAAATTACTGTCGACAGGGTCACTACCACCACTAGGGCCAGTGCTGAGATCCGCCTGGCTGGTACTTAATCGCCCAGGCCAGATTCCCAAACCTCTGCCCTGCCC
Source organism: Pteropus vampyrus (assembly GCF_000151845.1). Classification (NCBI taxonomy): domain Eukaryota; kingdom Metazoa; phylum Chordata; class Mammalia; order Chiroptera; family Pteropodidae; genus Pteropus; species Pteropus vampyrus. The sequence goes on along the minus strand of NW_011888926.1, from coordinate 502,464 downwards.
GGCCTCACACTCCAAACTCAGACGGGCACTCTCTGAGGCTCCTGAACTCATCTGAGCACTGAATGGCCTGTGGCCCTAGCCGTAGGGGAGGTCCTCGGAGCCCGCACACCATCCATCACCTCGATGAGGCTCTCAGCCCAACATCTGTTCTTACTGAATGATACGCCAAAGGCATCTGGTTTTTGTCCACTTGAAGCTTGTCTAGGGCCTTTTTCCCCCCCTCTTTTGCAAAATCAAAGGGGCTGAAGTGGCTGGGGCAGAACTGAGGTCACTGAACCTGTCGTGTGGTGAGAGTGATCCTCCCCAGGCCTGCAGAAGGGGCTGGCAGAACCGGGTCACCAGGGTGCAGGTGGCCTGCACACGGAGGAGCCCAGGTCCTGGACCTCTGAGCCTTTCGATCTGGGTTTCTTCGAGTGCCTGGTGAGCTTTGGCCTCGTGGGACCTGCACCTGCGTGGGCTCCCTCTTCTCCATGAGCCCATGGGCCCTGCTCTTCTATAACCTGAGGCCCCCTGCCTGCCTACCCAGCTCTCCTGAGAGTCTGGCCCTGGACGGCCTTTTCCTTAAGGTTCCCCGGATAACCGTCTGTCCCTCTGTGGTGTCTGGTTGCGGCAAGCCGCCTTCCGTTCTCTCTGGGAGGAGTCTGAGGATGAACGAAGGAGTGACGACTGAATGCATACATACCCCCAGCTGCCAGGAGTCCCTGCTGCTACTTAGACCACAATCATGGTGGCTTCCCTTTGAACTTGGACTTGTGAGAGGTGGGCAGGGCTGGGAGGGGAGGAAAGCTCTTGCCCTGTGCGCGTGTGAGGTGAATCTCTGATTCCTGGGGTGGCTGTGCTGGTGTACTGAACCGGGGGCTGCCTGATGCAGGTGACCAACTGCTGAGACTAACGTCTTCGCCATGACAGGAGATGCGACTATTGCTGTAAGAGTCTCCCTGCCCCCGCCTCCTCCTGGCCTGTCTTCCGGTGCGTCTCCGCAAGCCTTGGCCTTTCAGCTGTGTGTGGCGGCTTCTGTGAGCCTCCCCGCCCTCGTGTGCTGGCCTGGTGGCTTGAAGGCCTTCTGCCTGCTCATGTGTCAAGGCCCATCTCAAAGACCGCCTCCCCAGACACAGGAAAAAGTCCTCTCCCTGTACTCATGCAGGTTGGCCTCTGCGTTGGCATGGGCCAAGTTCTGACCGGCACACGGCCCGCTCACGCCCTCTCGTCTTGCCACTGGACCGACTACTTGGGCAGTGGCGCTGGGCAGGCCAAGGGTAAATCCCAGCTCTGTCACTGAGTGACCCAGGTAGGTCACCCCTTGGGGCTGGACCTCAGCTCCCACACCTGGCAGATGAGGATGACAAGCCTTCTCTTCTAGGGCGGACACGATCAAATATACTGTCCACTCACCAGCACCTGGCCCAGGTCCTGACCCGTCATACTTGCTTAACAAATATTAGCTCTCCTGGGGCTACAAGCCGAGGGGGAAAACTCATCTCCCGCCCCACATCGAGGAGCTAACGTACATCTGTAGGTGCCGTTTCAGCAGGATGACCAATGGGCCTCGCCACGGTGGTGGGGGTGGGTGTGGCGTGGGCACTGGGGGCTGTGATCCTGGGACATGGGCCTGGCCAGACAGGCTCCAAGGGTCTCGGACCTGCTGGCCACCTGCCCACTGGGTGGATGGAGGCTGAGAGGGGGCTGAGGTCACGTCTGGACGCCCCCTTTCTGGGCCCACGGCGCAGGCCTCTCCTGCCCCAGACAACGGTGGGCGCCTAGACTTCAGGTTTTAAGAGAGGGGCTGTGGGCCCCTGGGGGCTGACAACCCCATCCCTTAGCTCATTACTGGGGGGTCGCCTGCACCCGGCCTGCCTCAGCTTTCCAGGCCTTCGTCCCCACACTCATGGCAGATCTGTGAGATGGCTTCTGTGACCCCCGCCCCCCTGGTGAGGAGCAGCCCAGAGGAATCTGCCCAGAGCTGTGTGGCCAGTAAGTGGCTGGTAGGACTCGCCACTCTAGCTCCAGCCCACGGGACAGCCTCACATATCCGGCTCCAGCCCTCCTTGGCCCCGGGGCTGCACAGCCCAGCATGCACTGGACGGTCCGCTGCCCCTGCCACCCGCCCCGCGGTGCCTCGTCCAGTGCCCCGTCTTCACCCCCAGGCCTCATCCTAGGAGGTGCCCTCCCCCGTCACCTGGGGCCCAGGGCCTGGTCTGGCTACTTCCTTGACATCTGATTCCGGCCCCTGCTCTTACTGCTGCCCTTCTAAGCCGGGTCACCAGTGTCTTCCTATATGGCCTTCCCGGCCTCTCAGTGGGCCCTCCTCCTCCAGACAGAGGCTTTGCTCTGGGGAGCCAGTGGCCTCAAGCTGGTGTAGCAGCGCTGAGAGCCAACACTCAGGGCGGGCCTTCCCTGCCAGGCCCTGTGCTGGGAAAGGAGAGCGGAATGAGCAAGCAGCAACCAATCGGTCCTCAAGGTCACCCTCGTGGGGACCCTGGGCAGGCTGCTGCATCTGCCTGGGCCCCCAGGACCCCTACAGCACAGGGTTGGTCGTTTCTGCCATGCCCACCTTAGCTGTATCGCTCTCAGGTGAACAGACACTGGACTCAAGTCTACAGCTACAGGACAGGGTGGCCTGGGTGGGGCCAAGGGCCTTGTCTATGGCGGTTTCGAAGTAGAGACTTCTTGGGTGCTGCTAAGAAGGATCCTCGCCTTGCATGGCAATCGGCCCGCGCCTGTACCCCGACCCCCATCTCTGAGTGCCTCGCAGAGCAGCCTCACCCCCTCGTTTGTTCTCCAAGACAAGAGGCCCCCCAGGCCTGGCATTAGGTCACTGCTGCCTCTGATTCAGAAACCAGGCATCCTGTCCTCTTCCTTGACAAATGCAAGCAGCAGATGTGAGCCGGGACTGCGGCACTGGCATCTCTGGCTTGGGAGGGGTCAGGGGAGGGGGTTCGTCCTAGCTTCCACCCCCTCCCAGGGCTAAGGGTGGGTGTGGTTCTGTGGGCAGCCCCTACCTAGATGCACACACTAGGAATGGAGGCGCAGTCCAGCTGCCACCCTCTGGAGCGCTGTCCCATAGACCTGAAAACATCCTCCTGGGCCCTCCCTGGGAGCCAGCCCTCTAGGCTCTCCCTGAAGCCGCGTCCCCATGAGAGCCACCAGCCCTTTGTAAAGTCTCCCCTCTCCACCTGGGGAAGCAAGGGCAACCACCAACCAGGGCACAGCCCTCCACAGTTGACAAAGCACCTTCTCATGCACTAGCGCCCACGGGCTCACAGCAGCCCCAGAAGGGGACCCTTTCACAGACAGGGAAACTGAGGCTCAGAAAAGCCAAGTAACTTGTCCAGGCAGGATCAGTGACATAATCTGTGGGACCCAGTGTGAAATAAAAATGAAAGTCCCTTGTTCAAAAATTAAGAATTTCAAGATAGACAGCAGAGCGTTCAACCACGCGTGGGCTTTCCTAGGGCGGGGCCCCGGGCCAGCGCACCCGTCACATGCCCGTGAGGCGGGTCTCAGGTCCCGGACCACACAGCTGTTGGGAGGAGTGGTGTCTGGACCCAAGACTGTGAGGCTCCAGGCTGATGAGTGAGCCAGACTGGGCCAGAGAGCCAGGCCCATGACAGGAACCCTGAGGGGTGGCTCGCGGCGAGGCAGCAGCAGAGTGGGGCCCGAGGAGGTGGAGACGTGCGCCCAGGGTGCCTGACCTCCTCACCCACCGAGCGGGGAGAAGGCTCTCCCACAGGGCGGGGCTAGCAAGGCAAGGAGGCTGGGCATACGTTGAGGTCTAGAGTGGGCCCAGGAGCAAACCCCCCTGCAGCAGGCAGGAAAACCCCAAATGTGTT
>NW_011888926.1:494871-496739 GCF_000151845.1 Pteropus vampyrus | reverse complement strand
ATTTGGGATAAAAGCCATGCTCCCTGGCAAGTCACTTACATAGTGGCCCTGGTCTCCCTGACTGCCCCATCCCTACACACCAGCCCCTCTGTCCAGGTCGCCCCATGTCCCTTACAGTGCCCCACATTTACGGTGGTCTTTGTCATGAAGTCCCTTTGGCAAGTGAGGAGAGTCTGGCCGAGACAGGAGAAGTGGCAGGGAGTGGACAGAGGCCTGCCCCGTCCGTGGTGTGCTGGCATCCTGCCCCTCACCACACTGCCCGGAGCCCCTGCTCCACCTCAGCTGGGCGGACCTCCACCTGAGTGTCTGCTGAGGGTGGCTCTTACCCGCACGTGGGGCCTCTGAGTGGAGCTGGGTCCTGGGGGACTTGCTGGTGGCGGATGTGATGACAGTGGCTATGGGGGCCGTGGGGGAAGGGGGTCAGTGCGCACAAAGGCAGGGCGGTTGTGGAGGCCAGGACCGCAGCCTGACAAGGGAGGAGCTCAGGCTGGGGTCTGAGGGGAAGCGGGAGAGGAGGCCCTGGGACGCCTCACGTAGCACCCAGCGCTGGTCCCCAGGGGCCCGCTCCAGCCTGGGGGCAGCCACGGCGGGTCCGGCACTCTGCCTTTTCAGCATACAGCCAGCGACGGTGCGGCCCCTTGGGCCCTGCGCTGACTCTGGCCCAGCTGTGTGGGTAGCAGGCCTGCCGGCCATAGCATCCTGTGGCCTCCCTCTGCCTGGAACCTGTCCCTGCTCGGGGCAAGTTTTTCTGTGGAACTGTCTGCTCAGAGTACCAGGTGGGTCCACAATGTCAGGGGCGACGCCCTCCCACGGGTCTATCTGGTGGGTGAGGGTCTTCTTCACAAGGGTGTTGGGGGAGCAGACCCCTCCTGGACCTGGGGTCTGCAGGGGGCAGAGGCGGCTGGTCAGAATGGAGAGGCACGGACCTCATGGATGTTCCTTCTGTGGTTTGAGGGGTCTTGAATAGCCCATCTACCCAGAAGGACAACTGAGATTTTACCTTAAGCAGGTGGCAGGGACAGGACACGGCAGCAAGCCCTTTTCCTGGCCTGACCCCTGCCTTTACGCTGGCCGTGGAGGGCTGGGCAAAGGGGCGGCCCTCAAGGGGGCGGGGTGGGTCATGGTATCACCCTGCAGAAGCCTCAGGAGGCTATAAGGAGAAGCGGCCCCAGGGAGGTCACTTCTCGGAGCCTCGGCTTCCTCATCTGTGACACCGAATGGCACCCTTGCAGTGCTGGGGACACTGGGACACGATCGCATGCCTGCCACGTGCCAGGCTGCACCTTCAGCGTCTTATCTGAGCTGCTTCAGAGTAGAGACTACAGCCCCCTTTCTGCAAAAGAGAAAACCGGGGCTCAGAGATGTGAGGTGAGCCTGGTGTGGTGATGGCAGAAAGGGACCCGGTCTGCTTCAGAGCCCGGGGCTGGACGACCAATCAGGAAGAGGGGTCGCTGTCAGCGAAACTCCAAGGGTCCCTGCCGCAGGAACCCTTGCACGGTTCTTAAACCAAAGACACAGCCCGGCTAAGCAACCTGAGACACACCCCCCCAACCCCCTCGTTTTCTTGGACCAGGAAATCTGGCTGCAGGCAGCCCTGAGCTCCGGCCACTCCTCGGTCAACAGCCAGCTGCTGGCACCTGGTTTGCAGCCGCCACCTGGCCTACCCGTGTTCAGAGACAGCTGGAGAGACTCCTCGAGGGCAGAAGGCTGGGCTTGAGGGGTGGGCAGTGAGGAGGGGGCCATCACCTCCAAGGGGGGCAGGCAAAGGGAACTAGTGGACAGACCTGGGGGCCTGGTGAGTTTCACCTGTCCCTGTACCTGGCTCCTCCAAAAACTGCAGCTGACAAAAGACTAAACTGGAAAAGCGG
>NW_011888926.1:493075-493462 GCF_000151845.1 Pteropus vampyrus | reverse complement strand
GGGCGGTGGCCGGCCGTTCCCTCCATCTGCCTGTTCCTGATGGTGCCAGAGCCTTGCGCCAGTAACCCTGGTTCTGCTCAACTCGAAGGGTGGCTGTGGGTGAGTCACATCCTCTCTAAGCCTCAGTGCCCTGATCTGGGGCTGGCCAGCGCCCCACCCCTCCTGTGCTTGTCTAACGGGCTCGCCCTGCCTGGCACCTTGCCTCCTCTCCGCTCCACCCCTCGACACAGTTGTCACCGTGACCCACCTCTTCTCCCGGCCTGTAGTGTATGAGAAACAGACAGAGACACCAAACTCAGGGCAGGAGCGCAGGGCCTCTGCGCGGGACCCTGGCTGACCAGTCGCCAGCCATACTGGGACCAGTTTGGCAACAGGGGTGAAGTCTGG
>NW_011888926.1:478641-492515 GCF_000151845.1 Pteropus vampyrus | reverse complement strand
CCGTCTGCAGTCCTGTCTCACCGAACCCCCCAGAGCCTTCAGGAAGGCATGTCAGCACCGGCCTGTCTGTAAGGGGGCAGGGCACACATGACCTGTAGGTGGGAAGAGGGTATGTCCCCAGCTCCTTGCACCCTGCCCTTACTTCCAGGGGCCGGAAGGTGGCGTTCAGAAGTGCGCCCGGTCAGCTGTGCCCATGTGGTGACGTTTATACTTTATACTTTAGGCTTTTACAGGATGGGCCTGCAGACTGGCAAGAACCAGATTCGCATTTCACCTGCGGCTGGGAGCAAGGGGCTGCAAGGCCTCAGGCTCGAAGGAAGCCCAGGGCCTTACCGGTGAGTGCTCCGGGCCTTCTCAGGGCGGTGGCCGGCCGTTCCCTCCATCTGCCTGTTCCTGATGGTGCCAGAGCCTTGCGCCAGTAACCCTGGTTCTGCTCAACTTGAAGGGTGGCTGTGGGTGAGTCACATCCTCTCTAAGCCTCAGTGCCCTGATCTGGGGCTGGCCAGCGCCCCGCCCCTCCTGTGCTTGTCTAACGGGCTCGCCCTGCCTGGCACCTTGCCTCCTCTCCACTCCACCCCTCAACAAAGTTGTCACTGTGACCCCCTCTTCTCCCGGCCTGTAGTGTGTGAGAAACAGACAGAGACACCAAACTCAGGGAAGGAGCGCACGGCCTCTGCGCGGGACCCTGGCTGACCAGTCGCCAGCCATACTGGGACCAGTTTGGCAACAGGGGTGAAGTCTGGCTCCTCCTGAGAGAATCCAGTGCCTGGGGCTCAGCCCTATGGGCAGGCAAACCAAGGCCGGAGGAGAGGCTGCCTGCCCAGGCCCCAGGGTCCACCCGCCTCTCCCTCCTGCTGGGGAAGTGTCCTGTGTCATCATCTCCCTTGCCTCAGATCCGCCTGACCCCTTCCCACTGCCAGGCCCGTCCAGGCTCTGGGGTCGGCCCTCTCTCTCGCAGCCAGACACCGGCGCGTGTGCAGAGCGAGCGTGGAGGCCTCATCCCTCTGCTCCCAGGAAGCCTTTGTTGGTGCTCTGGGCCAGCCGGTCTCCCCTGTGCCCTTTCTCTGGGCAAGGCCCCGTGCTGTGTCCCCAGGGGCCATCACAGCTGGCACAGACCTGGCCTCTGCCCCATCAGGGGGGTCCCAGGCTTGTGACAAAACAGGGGGCTGGTGGAAGCGGGGCAGGCGGTGGGGCTGGGGCTGTAGGGAAGGTCCAGATAGGCCTAGATGAGCCTTTGTCAGGTAGAACTGTCCAAGATGGCACCTGGGTAGAGTAGTGGATGGCATGACCCACTGAGGCAGAAGGCCTGGGACAGGTTTCGTGTTCGGGGCTTGAGGGACAGGTGGAGGGTGGCTTCTAGGAGGTGACTGAATGTGTGGGTCTGGAACTAGGGGTGGGGGGAGGTGGCCTGGGACACAGGTTGGTGAAATCAGGAGAGACCCAGGGACCCTGGAGATGGCGGCTGCAGAAAAGGGGTGGCAGGTGGGCAGCCCCTGGGTGGACGGAGGAGCTGGGAGCTGGGAGAGAAGCAGGAGTATGCATGTCGAGAGAAGTGACATCGGCCAGACCTCTCAGGGTAGCTACGAGGTGATATGAGGCTGGGGACAACGTGGGGCTCAGTCTGCACACACTAAATGTCAGCCATTATTACCATACCCGCCCCACTCCGCCTGGTCTTCCCCAGCCTTCCAGGTCTCCAGCCCCTCTGTCCCCCTTCCCAGAACTCTCTCGGCAGCTCCCCTTCCTGAGTGCTGTCCTGTGTCCAGGCCCCAGGTGCACACACCATGGCACCCCCTCTGAGCCCGGCTAGGTGGACGTGTCATGGCATCGCGCCCATTCAGTGGAAGGGAACTGGCTCGAGGTGGAGAGGTGCAGGGACTTAGGCAGGTGCCGGCTGCAAGAGTGCAGAGCGGAATTCCTAGCGGCCATCCGTGCCTCAGTTTCCTCATCTGTAAAATGGGAATTACTTCAGCGCCAGCTCTCAGGGCGGCTGTGAGGTAAGTGAATTGAGGACAGTGCCGGGCCCGGAGAAAGCCGGGGCGAGACGTTGACAATTACCGTGGTCACTGGGCATGGAGCACAGGCGCTTCTGCTTCCTGGACTTAGGGGACCCCTGGAACGGGCTGTGGGGACTCTGCTGTCAAAGGCTTCCGCGGGGAAGACTCTGCCTGGAATGGCTGCCGAGCCTGAAGCTCGGGCAGACGTGGGCTCTGCCTCAGCGGAGCTCACAGCAGCCGGACAACCTGGGGGGCGCCTCGCAGCCCAAGTCTGGACCATCTGCAGTCAGCGGAGTAAAGCTCCCTCAAACGTCCACGTCTTAACACTCTGCGACCCTCTGCAGAGGTGACCAAACTAAGCCCCCGGGCGGTCAGAGGGGCGCTCAGAAGTGGAAGGGGGAGGTCTGAGGAGACGTGCTGATGGGAGCAGGGTCAGAGAGATGCAGCGCTGCGGGCTAGGAAGACGGACGAAGGGGCCGTGAGCCACGGAACGTGGGGCCTCTAGAAGCTGGAAGAGGCAAGGAAGTGGATTCTCCCTTAGAGCCTCCAGGAGGGATGCAGCCCTTGCCGACACCTCGGTTTTAGCCCAGTGAGCCTCAAGCCACATGTCTGACCTACAGAATATGCTCGTGCTGTTCCAGCCACAACGGGAAGCTAATACGGCACCAACAAGGACACCTGGGGGGAAGGAGCGACTAAAGACCCGGAGGTGACAGGTTTGACTCACAGGGTCTCATCAGTCCTGCTGTAAGCCTGGCCCCAGGGGCCCTCCGTAAACTTAGCTGGGCACTTGGATGTTTCACACAAGTCGGCCAGATAATTGAAACTTATCACTTTAACCCTCACATCCAAATGTTTTAACTGATTCTGATGGGACTCTAAATCAGTTACATACTTTGACGCCTCTTTAAACATAACTGCCCCTGTCCTTCCTCTGTGTTCAGTGACGGGGATAATTATAAACAGCGACTGCTGGGTGTAACTGAGACCCTAAAGGTGGGAGGCAGGGCCACTTGGCCCCGAATGGCCCCAGGCCTCTGTGCTACAGACTACCCCGTCCACACTCCAGGCTGACAGCTACAGTCTTGTGGCCTGTGGCTCTTCCTACCCCTGCCCTGACCAGCTGTCCCACCTGAGGGAGCCACTTCATCCCCCAGAGCCCAGTGTCCTTGCTGGTTTGTAACAGAGGCAGCCTTTTCCACTTCCGGCTGCCACGGGAGAACAGCCAGTGCCGTAGTTAGCGGACTGACATTGCAGGATTTCCATCAGTGCTGGCTCCTGAGACTTTCCAAACTTGGGAGCCGTGCCACCGAAATGCTAGCCCTTGGGTGAACAAAGAGCAGGCAGCTTTTTGTTCCAAGAGAGGGACCGAGAGGCTCAAATGGCGGGTAAAGCGCCCTGGTTTTAGCTCATATGTTTTGTGTCCTCTGTTTTCTGCTTAGATCCTGGCTCCTGGCCGTGCTAAGAGATGAAGATGCTAATTAAACAACTTGCAGACATCAAAGGGACCTGTGACCTCTGCAGTCTGAGCGCAAAATAGTTTTGAAATAATTTTGAGTTCAACAACCTATGAGAGCAAATGAAGCCTAAAGTCTCCAGCTCCACGTGGGGGAAGGGAAACCGGAGCACAGTGCCTGTAGCGAGGAGGCCACTTCACCCTGGGACACGAAAAAGGAGGCTTCGCCCTGGGCCTGAAGGACCAGTCTGCACCGACATGAGGTCGTCACAGAGCAAGGATGGGCGTGGGCTGCCCTGCACCCACTCACTCACTTCCAGAGGGCAAAGGGAGCCCTCTTAATTTTTTCCTACCCACCCATTGGCACAGAAGATAACTGACATTTAGGGCTGGAAGACACCTGCCAGGCCATCTCAGCCACGTGCAGGTGTCTGCAGCGCACGTGCCCTGCACTGGTGGAACCCCGTACCAGGGCTGCAATGCCTCCTGCTCACACGAGATCATTCCCGGGCATTGCAGCCCCCAGTCTCTCCCTGCAACAGCTGCTTGTCTCTGTCTTCTTGTGGGGAGCTGGCCAGTGCAGTGGTCAAGGGCACACACTCTGGAGCCAGGGGGGCCAGGGTCTGACCTTTGCCTTGGAATTCCTGGGTGTCTCATGAACCTCATCTTCTCCTGGGCCACAAAAAAAGCTCCTCCCCCTTTTGCCTGTTCTACCCATCCCCTCCCAGGACCCAAAACAGGGCTCAAGCCACCTGCTAGCCCCAGGATCCACGGAGATCAGCTGCCTGCACGCCCTCCCACAGGCCGGCGACGCTCACCCAACTCTAATGGCCCTCTCCGCATGCAGTCACCAGGCTCTGAGCATGTTGCCCCTGAGAGTCCTGACCAGCGCTGGGCAGGATGGGGGTGGCCACCTCCCTTGTTTTCTATTACTTTCTTCTATTAATACAGCCTGGGAGCAGCTGCGTGTCACTGGGGCTACTAGTCAGGGTGTGAAGTTCAGTAGGATCCTAAGTCTGTACCACATGGCCACTCTCAGAAGAGACAGGTGCTAGGAATTCCGTGCTCTTGAAGGAGGGGCGCAGGTAGCATGGCGCCTTTCACAGCAGCCCGAGGATGGTCACCTAGCTCTGGGCGAGGGGCCTTGGCTGCTGGTCCTTGTCCCCCAGGTGTAAGTGTTGCAGGAAGACCAGAGGAGGGAGCAGTCTCTTCTATGTAGCGGGCAGGATAGGCTCTGGGGGGGTGGGGGTGGGGGGTTCTCTAATCAGAGAGGTGGGAATGCAGGAAGGCCAGTCATCACCCATTTCCTTGGCCTGGCACAGAGTTCCCCGCTCTGATCCCCCATCTCTGCCTCCCAAACCCGGGGCGAGAATAGCTGTGTCCTCGGCGCCTCCTTCCTCCCCTCCCAGACCCCGCTCCAGGGTCTGGCTCTGGGCCACTGTCCACTGACTCTCCACCTACCCACCCGCCCTGCCACCACCTGCTTGATGCCAGCGCAGCTCAGCCCTCTTCCACCACTATGCTCTTGCTGGGAAGGGTGCAGGGCGCCTGGGGGCCCCATGCCTAGTCCTGCCCTGCTCTGGAGCTCTGGCCTCAGCAGCAGTGCTTGCCTCTCCTAGCAGCTGAGGACGAGGGGCCCGGCCCTTCTGGGCCTCAGCATGGCCTCAGAGCACTGGCAACTCGTAGATCCCCGCCATCCGCTTCTAGCTACCTTTCCAGAAAGTCCACAGTGCTGACTCACACCTTCCAGGAAGGTGTGGATGTGCCTCCTTCGTGGGGCCTCCAAGCCCACCTCTTGGCCATTTCCAGAACTTCCAAGGCCAACAATGATGGCCCGAGTCAACGAGTCAACGAGAATGCGCAGACAGTGGGCTTCCCGTCTGAGCTTGTCCCATCTGCCTGTGTGACCGGAGGTGAACCTCTGGCCTCACAGGCCCTTAGTGTTGTCTTTCAATAAACAGGGCTATGCCTGTTCTCCCACTGTGGATTTTAGGGTTCACAGAGCACCGCCAGCCAGCCCGTGATCTCTTTTGCTCCTCAAAGCCCCACTGGGGAGGGCAGCCTCCAGCCTACTCCTCAGCACGTGGCCACATCCCTCCCGTGGCCCCACTTGGACCTCGCTCCTCCCTAGATGCCTGGGCTCCTTTGAGGTCTATACGAAGACCACAAAACCAGGTGACCTCTCCAGGACCTTCAGGATCTGACCTCCATGGTCCCGTGACCCTGACAATTAAGACAGCCCACATTGCCATAAGCTCTGGACTAAACTCAGCTATTCAAGGTAGTGTGCGACCTTGAGCAAGCCAGGGAACCCCAGTGAGCCTCACTTTTCTTGACTGAGACACGTACCACCTGGCCTCACAGCTCCCAAGGCTGGCATGACGTATCAGAGTGTCACATGGGACACGTACCACCTGGCCTCACAGCTCCCAAGGCTGGCATGACGTATCAGAGTGTCACAAAGAAGGTTGTGACAATCTCAGGTGATCCGACAGCTCTGCTCCACAGGCCTAGGCAGCTGGTGCCACCCCGGGGCCAGCAGCCTGGGCGCTGTGGGAGCAGCACTGAGAAACAGGAATGAATGAACGAGGACGCAGACCTGCTTCTCCACTGTGCAGACTGAGCTCGGTGGAAGAGTACTTTCTCTCTCTCCTTCCGTCTCCCTCACAGGGCCAAGGACCCGCCACACCACCAGGCCTCTGAGCCACCCCGAGTGGCACTGGGCATTTCTGGGTGGGCCTCCCTGGAGTCTGGATCTAGCCCAGGGGCAGTGCTCAGAGTGCAGCTGACATTGTGAGCACCCTCCAGGCACGCAGGTGCCCAAGGGCGGACCATGGGAAAGTGGGCCAAGGCTTTGGCTGGGGTCACTCATGGAGTCAGGGAGCCTTGGGGCCAGGAGGGGCTGAGTACTGCTTTTACCCAGGCCTGCCAGATGACCTTGACTGGACCCCCTCCCAGGTAGACTTCCCAGCTATAACGCCAGCAGGGTGGACCAGAGAACCCTAAGATCCCTCAGCCCGAATCGAGATGTGGCTTTTTTTCCTGGACGTGGCTTCTCTCCTGAGTGGGGAGATGGATAGGGCTGCGCTGCCTGAATCCCTGATCTACACTAACGCCCTCGCCTGTGTCTGTGTTTCGCTGTTGCTTTGCTGATGCTGGGATGCTAACTGCAGGTAGAAAGGCTTTACAGAGCACGTCTCCTTACGTGCAGAGGCCACTAGACACTGGCTCTGGGTTCGTGGCTACAAACACACAAACAAAGAAATACATGTGTTTGATGAAGGGTAAAAACTTTAAAAAGGAAAAAGTGAGTTCCCATCTGGAGCGGAGCCCCCCACATTCACACGTGGCACCCGTGACCGCACTCGCGTGGGCACACCACACAGACGGACAGCCCACATACACGCGCACACGCCACACGCCCGCACACACACTCAAAGCTCCACACGCCCGCACACAGACGCCCGGCACGCCGCACAGGACCCGCACACACACGCGCGTGGACGAAGGGGCAAGGACAACAAAGGGAGTGGAAGAGAAGCGTTACCCATGAGGAGCCGCCGTTTCCCCCGCTTGTCCACATCAGCTACTGACGTGGCACTGAACTGAGAGCGCTCAATTGCAGCCTCATCCTTCTCTAAAACACAAGTAAGGGACAAACATGGAGCCACTGGTTAATGAGAGCCCACTTCCCGCGGCCCAAGACAGTCAGCCTTTCGGCGTGGCGCACACAAAGCCAACACAGCATGCGAGCCGGCGCAGCGTCCTCGCCAAGGGGCTAAACCCAGGCACCTCCAAGGTGGCATGTTCAGGGCAGAGCGAAGAGGCAGCCGGGCCGGGATGGGGTGAAGAAAAGGGGATGGCCACAAAAGGACACAGAGGGGACACAGGGCCCATCCGCACATAAACGGAGGAGGCAGTTGAGGTCAGCAGACAGGACGCATCTGCAGAGGGCCACAGAAGCAGACAGCGCCACGCAGAGCTCACGAAGACACAGGCCATTACAGACGCCCCTGGCTCGGGCTGGAGAGGCGGGCATAGGACAGGGCACAGGACAAGGGGACAGGGCCGTGAGGTCCGGTGATGGAGCAGACGCCCTGTCTCAAGAGCGTGAAAGTGTGTCAAACACTCATGCAAAATTAAGAACAAAAATACGGAGGAACAAACACACACAATAATGGATCCCATCGAACAGACAGAAAAACCAGGGGATCGATTTGGGCAGCGCTGGTTGCCTGCTTGTCTATAGAGGACTAGAGCGACACATTCAAGTGCTCGACGAGGGGTTGCAAAGAGGGGTCAGTCGTTTTAGGAGAGAGACGGAGGGCGGAGCGCATTCTGGCCGCTGGGCAGGAAGCTCCGCCCAGATGCTTCTCATGGAGGAGCACGAGGGGTTAGCGGGATTGAGGTTTTTTTTGCTCAGAGGGTGATGTGCGGAGACGTCACTCCCATGAGGGGAGCTGGGGAGCAGGGAGCAGGCAGATGGAAGGTTCTCCTGGCCGGCAGGGAGCAAGGGCCCAGGAGCTGCGTCTGGGAAGGGATTTCTAAGGGGAGGAGGGAAAGAGGCGGTGAGGAAAATTACGTGAGAAAATAGATCCAAGCGGGGCCGTCACATGCAGCAGACACTAAAAGATAAAAAAAAATAATAATAAGAAGAAAGGATGAGTCAGGTGGACGAAGACGAGATGTGTTAGACGAGGCTGGCTGTGTGTCTGGCCGGCAGCTGTTTGCGCTGGTCCAGTGGCCGGCAGAGGCGGCCCCACTGCAGACGCAAACACTGAGGGCGACTCCAGCGGACGAGACAGGAAGGGGGCCGGTGGGCCTGGGAGCCCTCCGGCAGGACAGCAGAGACAGGCAGAGGGGCGGGAGAGGAGGTTCTAGATGGGATCAGGCTGCAATAGAGACACTGGTCTAAGACCGGGTTTTGCTTCAAATTATTATTATTATTTTTTGGTTGTTTGGTTTGGTTTTTGACTCTGAAAATAATTAATGAACGTCAGTTATCAGACAAGACAGGCAATCAGGGACCATCACCAGAAAAGCAGGAGGAATGAGATAAAATGAAACCAAAAATGGCTGTTGGAGAGGAGAGACCACACAGAGGAAGGGAGAACCACGCAGGCAGCAGCACCTGGGACGACAGCCAGGGACGAGGATGGGACCGCTGGTGCCCCGCCCCGGGCCCAGCCCCTCTGCCTAGCTCCGCAGGTGCCAGGGAGCAGGTCACAGGGGACGGAATGCAACAGCACACTCTGGACTTCAGGGCTTTGCTCACTTGCCATCCCCTTTTCTGTTACTTGAAAGTCCCTCAAGAAACATCTTCCAAGTGGATAATAAGAAATGGGGCCTTGAAAAAATCACCGCGATAGCTGACTTGTGGGTTTCTAAAGTGTGCCAATATCGAGGAGAAAGAAAGAGGAGGATGTGCAAAGTTGGACGGACACCAACCTTGAAATTGCTTTTTCTCAGTTAAAAAAATTGCTGTTATCTTTGGGTGGGAAAAGAACCTGCCAGTGATCACGGCACGAGATAATCAGAGATGTGCGAGTTTCTCCTTGGAAATAAGGACCAGGAGGAAGGGGGTGTCTGAGACTCAACAGAGACTCCATGTGACAGGGGAGGTGACGGGAGGGGGCATCGCTGAGAAGGAGGGACTCTGGGTGAGAGAGGAAGTCCGGCGAGAGCCCCCGTTAGTTTGGGAAGGGAAAGCGGTTAAAACACCCAGACCCCTGGGGTCCACCGAACATCTCCCTTGGTGATCTGGACCATGGGGACTCAGAGCAGTTTTCTGAGAAAACCTCTCGGTTCTCCAGACGCTGCGCACAGCTCACGTCACTGCTGAGGCCATTATGAGGCTAAATGTGTCTGCTGTGTGTCTCCACGTTGGGGAGGAAACACCTGCGCTTCAGGAACCGAAGCTGCCCACCTCAGGAGCACACACCTTCCTCCTCCCCACAGACCACCTTCCTGGGACGCCCCCACATTGAGGAGAGGACCCGCAGAGAATCTGCAGTGACACGAAGCAGAGGCGCTCGGTCCCGGACGGCAGAAGGAACCGAGTAAGTTCCCACCAAAAGCTGCCCATCGATGCTGGGGAGACTTTTTCTTATTTCCCTTAAGCCTCCTTCTTGGGAACTGGGACACGGGAGGGGGGTGCTGGCTGGCTCCGGGGCCGCATGGCCCTGGGGGGCAGGGTGGTACGCAGGTGCTGGTGCTAGGCAAAGCTGCCTACTTACCGATGCACGTCCGACCGTCTGAGTGGAGGGCGTACTTCTGGTGGCAGCCACACATGGGGCCCGTGTCCGTGTCCTCGCAGCTGTGCTGGCAGCCTCCGTTTCCATAGTTACAGGTTACTAGTTAGGCCCAAAGTGCACATACGTGTGTATAAACAGAACGACAAGAATGATTAGTTTCTTGGTGTTGGTGGTTTCTTTTAAAGGATGGGGGAGGATCTTGAGGGCAAATGACAGTTAGAGAATAGGCATGCCTTCCCTGGACCTCAGCCCCTTGAGGGTCTTGGACGGAACTGCTCGCTCCCTAGAGGTTGCTGGGGTGGGGCAGAGAATAGACTTTGGGTCACCTGGGCTTCGGACGGAACTGGCACACAGCTGACCGTGTCAGCTGAAGAAAGGGATAATAAGCTGGACAATGTCGTCCTTCCTGGACTGCGAAAGACACTTTAAAACAGCCATCCCGATGGGGCAGTGTCTGTCAATGCCAGGCATACGCTACGAGGCACATACACTTGTCTCCTTAACTCTCGCAGAGCTGTCTGTCCTCTGCCTATGTCTTGGGGCATGTGGGAGGATGTCCCACAGATGTCTATTCTCTCTAAGTCCAAGCAGCCTTCTCAAACCCTGGCCCCTCATAAGCCCAAAGCGACATCCAGCCAGACAAAACGCAGGCAAATCAGTGTCACCTCAGGTAGTTTTGAAAGTGACCTTTTATTTAAACGTGCACACAGTTTGCAGTCCTAGCACCTGGAGGAGTTGGTGCCCTGCAGCCCAGAAACTTAAAACATGCCACAGCATCCGCGACCCGGGTCTGCTGAAGGGGGGCCGAACAAAAAGGAGCCAATCTGAAGCAGGGAAAATGATAAATTCCAGTTTATTTAAAAGAAAACACGCTGTTATCACTTTCCAGGGTGAGGGATCCCACTAGAGGAGACCCAGCATCTCTATGGGATGGGTTCACTGGGCCAGCGAGACCCCAGGGGTCTGTGACCTGGTACACCAGGGCCTCGCGGACGTCTTCCTGGATACCTCAACCACTTATCCAGAATTCTATCTACACTCTTAGTTTACAGGGCAAAATGCTAATGATGATCAAATATGCAAAAGTTAATCTCCGACTGACCGTGGTCAGAGGTGTCAAAAGTTCTGAATTGGTGGAGTCTGAATTAATGATGCTCTATCAAGATGACCCATAAGCAGGACTGGTCCCGGCGGGGAGTTATTTGGTGGCGGCTTCCTGGCGAAGGCTTCTGAGCGCTTCGGAGTTCTGTGGCCGCCCTCCTGGGGTCGCCTCCCTTCACCGAGAGGGCGGCTCGGAGCCTCCCTGGCATCCATCCTGAGTGCAGGTGTCTGGGTGAGGACGTCGAGAGAATGTCTCCTGCTCAGCATCCCAGACGCTGTCCTCCGTGACCGGAGGCTCTAGCAGGCTGCCTCTTCCACAGGCAGCTAATGCTCATCTGAAGGAGGGACCGAATTGCCAGGGTGACGTTTCAGGGACCTGCAGAATCGCTTCAGGAAACTCGACGGGGGCTTCGAGCACGAAGTCCTCTGGTCCCTTCTGCACAGGACCGTCTCTTCTCTTTGTGGTCCTGGGAGCCTGACAGCCTAGAGTAGCAGTGTCATCTCTGAAGCAGTGCATCTCTCTGCCCATGAACAGCTACTAAGCATAAATCCCAGGTGAGGGAGAGACCCAGGCAGAGCCCGTCTTGGGTGGGACATCACGTGACTTCCCAGAGAAAAGCCGCATTGGAGTGGGCGGGGGAGCCTGAGAGGAGGCAGCTAGGGCACTGCGGCCAGTTCCTTCCAAGCTCTGGGCTCGGGTGATGGCTGTGCCCTACAAGTGACTCTAAGGAGGACAAAGGCCTATGTGAGGTGACTCGAGGGTGGGCCACCAGCTGCACGGGGCATGGCAGCTGGTGGCCCACCCTCACTCCCTCACTCCCTCCACACGGTGTCTGCATGTCACGGACCCACGGGCCAAGCTTGTACACAGATATCTGGGAAGACCAAGAGAAAAACGGGGAAAACCTCTGGCCTTGGGGTGGGTCCTGGGCTCTGGATGGAAGAGCTGGGTGCGGTGCCCCCGTGGTCCGCCTGGTCCCTAGAGGCTGGCCAGGCCAGGCCTCAGCCCCCAACCCAACTCCAGATGTAGAATTTATGGACCTCAAGTGACCTGAAAGGCTAGAGGGACAGTCTCAGAGCTGACTTTACACTACTCTGCCACGTTAACCACACAGAGGGAACCAAAGCTGACGGGGTGGACAGCCATCTACGTGGTCCCTTCACAGGAGGGCTGCAGGGCAGTCACCGCTCTGGACCCCAGGATTGTGGCCAGACTCTCCACACACCTTGGCAATAGCCGGCCACCGAGCGGGGAGGGAGGGCTGCTGCCTCTCTCCCGAGCAAACGTTCTGGGCACGGGCTTGGCTCCCCCCTGTGGCACTGGGGTAGGGGGAGTCTTCACCGCTCGCGGGGCCTTGCCTTGTCCCCGACCGCTCAGCCCTGGGCGGCCCCTCGGAGATGCTCTCTGAGGGAACTGTCCCCTCGTCCAGATGGAATTACCGCGTGCGGGGTCGAGTCCGCCGGCCCCGCCACTTCCCGTGCAGCTCCCGCCGCACCCAGCACCCAGCTCCGGCCTTGGCCAGAGCGGGCGGCAGCCCGTCTGTCCTGCGGACTGAGGGGATGCGCTCCCCTTCCGGCTGGGCCTGTGGACCAGCCTGCCCACTCCGCATGTGCCCGTCCTTGGCCTCTGTCCTGAGGGAAGGCGGATGACCCGACGCGGGGGCCGGGAGAGCTGGAGTTGTTCACTCTCTGTGCTGAGGTCTGCCAGGCGGCAGGATTCTCTGCAGCTAAAGGAATCCATCTAAGGAGAGGACGGCAGGGCCGTGCTGGAGTCCCGGGGCTGCAGCTGGCATTTCCGAGTGGTCCTGACCTTGGTGACAGCACACGTGATTATCTCTGTGACCCCACAGGAGAGGAGTGCGGGCCCACGCTCAGGCCACACTGGGCACGAGGAAGCGTCTTCGCTTCGGGGAACGGATGAGCTCCCTGGAGACAGGGCCTGTGTCTGATGCGTGTGGGTGTCCAAGACCTTGGTGACTGTCTGAGGAGGCCACAAGTTGGGAAAGGTGTGGCAGGCGCACAAGGGAGAGCAATGGCCGCTGAGCAAATCACGGTGACTAAGGGAGGTGGACCGAACCAGGGCCGTGTCTTCTACACAGGACGCAGGGTGGAAAGCAAGCCATTTGCTTCGTGAGAGCTGCTCAGCCTCAGCCTCCCCTGCAGTAGCCAGGCTGGGGCTGCTTTCCGCACTGGGAGCTGGCTCCGGGCTCCCCCGTACCATCTCCTGCATCAGGAAGTAGGCCTGGTACAGGGCGCTTGCCTCTGGCCGAGATGGGCCTGCTCGCGCCGGCCTCCCTCGGCTTTTCGCAGCCACAGGGCAGCAGCACATCAGCCTGGGTCTCCACTGCCCAGCGAGCAGGGGTCTCATCCTGCCATGCCCCGTGCAGCTGGTGGAGGCCACGCGGGGGCGGGGGCTCCTGAGGACCAGCTGAGGGTGTTTGGCCATGGTCGTACTTCATTTGTTGGCTCCCACTCCTACTGGGGAGCTAGATGTCCACACTCAGAGGATGCATTACACATGAACCCTGCGGGCTGACTGCTGAGCTGGCCCTGAAATGGCCCCCTCTAGCCAGAGGCCTCATCACCCCAGATCTCCCAGGGCGGCACCATTACGGCCTTGCAGGCGGGGAGTGCGAGTTCTGAGCTTAGGTCCTGGAAATGGGGTCAGCACAGCCTGGGCCGGGACCCTCCGCACCAAGCTCCTTTCCTTCTCTGTGTCATCCTGTTATGAGGGCTGCCCCGGCCTACCAGAAACCAAGCTTTAGACCCCCGTGCCGTAGCCCCTCCATGCCCACTGGAGAGCCTGGCCCATGAGGCTGGCATTGGGGAAAAAGAAGGGGGTATAAGAAGCACGGCAGGGTCCTCAAATAGGCCCCTGCATCAGACCTAGCCCGGCTCCAGGGCTGCGTCGGTGGCGCTGTGCCAGGTGGGGAAACTCCGAGCCTGGGGTTCATGGGCCCGGCCATCGTGCCCACCCCCGCCTCTCACGGGGCCTTCCCTTCCTCGCCACCCTGAGGGGCTGAGAACCCTCCCTGGGCCACATCCAAGCAGACCGGAAGACCCCCC
>NW_011888926.1:471953-478591 GCF_000151845.1 Pteropus vampyrus | reverse complement strand
CCCCCGCCTCTCACGGGGCCTTCCCTTCCTCGCCACCCTGAGGGGCTGAGAACCCTCCCTGGGCCACATCCAAGCAGACCGGAAGACCCCCCACAAAGCAACGGCAGGAGACACGTGGGGATATCTGACCCATCTGCCTCCATCTACCTACGTGTGCAGTCCTTCTGGTTTTGGGCAAGGTCAAAGCCGGGCCTGCAGTCGCAGGCCACCCCACCTTTGGGCGTCTCCCGGCAGATGTGGGCACAGCCATGGTCTTTGTTCATGCAGTTCATACCCTCTGAGGAGAGACAGAGAAGGGTTGGGGACCGGGGAGAGAAGAGGGGAGAGAAAATTTCAGGCTGAAAAGAGACAGCCAATGAAACATCACAATCAAAGGGAGTGTTGGGCTGCTGTTAGCACATGCACCACGCGCACATGCACACGCACACACGTGCACACACGCGTGCACATACACGTGCACACGCACGCACACACACACACGCGGCGTGCACCTAGCCATCCAGAAGGAGATCCCCTAGGGAAAGACCTGAGTGCCCAAGTCTAGAGCCAGGCCTCGCCCTGAGAGCCACCCAGTAAATGGCAGTGGGGGACCCACGGAAGAGATGCTTCCGCCCTAGGCCAGGTTACGGGGCAGGGTCTCTGGAACTGCTCTCCGGTCAGGGCCTTAGAACACGTCCCCACTGAAGTGGGTGTGGGTGGCGTTGAAATGACAGTGGTGTGCAGCAGTCTGGGTTTACACAGAGAGGCCATGTGCTCCCGTGAGGCAGGCTCGGCCCAAGGGGAAGCGCCGATGGGTGAGGGGGCTGGGTGCCCTGGCCAGCCTCCAGTGCCACGCCCGCAGGTACCGCCAGTCCTGCTCAGCCACCCCTCACTGCGTTTGCACAAGTCAGATCCACTGGATCTCAGAGGCTTGTCCTCACCAGCCCATGGCTATGTCATGAACTACATGCCACCTTCCCAGCTGCCAGAGGAGGTCTCTGCGTGTACCTGGTCAGTGTTCCCCAGGACCCAGGAACCCTCACCTCCAAGGGCAAAGCCCTGCATGCCCTGCAGCTAGCCTCCAGCTCCACCTACACAGCCCTGCACTGGCACCCGCAGCCCTCACGGAGCTCATTCAGGTCAGGGGCACACACGTCACTGTGTCCTATTCTCAGCCCAAGAGTCCCGCTGGTTGGCAAACGACACTTTTTTAAAGCAAAACTGTACGTAAACCTCAGGGACCTTTTTCTCTGAGGCCTCATCTCACCGGGGCAATCAGCGACTGACTGGCCTCCCCGTGGCGTGGGAGGCTTTGGAAGGGGGAGAACGCCATAGGTGCCAGGGCTGGGCTGCCCCAGTGCCTGCCATGGTGCCCCACCCTCTAGTTGCAGCAGGCTCTGTGTCTGGATTCTTGCTCATGGTGGTTGGCCCTTCCAGCAAGTTCTCCAGCCACACTTGGAAGCCCTGACCCTTACAAGGCCTGCCGATTCAGTCCTCTCTCCTCCTAGGCTCCCAGAGTCCCCCACTGTGGCCCCAAACCCAAGTGGTGACATCCTGTGCATGTCCTGGGGCCCCTCGTCCCCTATAAAGGTGAGCACCCCGTCCAGAGACGGGGGAACCATGATTACGCCGCCTGCCCCAAAGGCCGACGGTGTGCAAAGGCACCATGAAGACCTGAACCAGGACACTGGACCACAAAGGCCTCTCCCCCTCCCGCTCCGGGGGCCTTGCTGAGTGGAGCTGGGCTGCCCACGGGTTTCGAGGGCAGTGACCCCAGACTGTTCGCCTTAAGTCTCCAGAGGCCCGGCCTCCACACCCCGTCCAGTCAGGGCTCACTGGCAACGACACAGAAACACATTCTGAGGGCACGGGTGTGATGGGAAGAGCAAGGGTCCCCTCTCCTCAGTCACCCACAGTTCCTGGGACACCCCCCCCCCCCGCACCTCAAACTTGATCTCCCCTCCCTGATTGCCTAGAGCGGCTCAGACCCACTTCAGTTGACCCCAGTTGATGTTTATCTTCCTGGTGATTTGTGAGGAGTTTCCAGAATTTATGAGGTCAGGGGTCAAGTGAAAGGCTGTAGGTTACAAGTCCATCAAGAGGCTAAAGGCAGATGAAAGGAAGAGCTGCTGTCCACCCATACACCACCCTAAGACCTGACTTCCATGTCCCACTGTGAGGAGCTGGCCTTGGAAAAGAGAGAAGGTGGCCTTTCCCAGGTGGCTCACTGGTCTCCTAGGTGAGGTGAGGACTAGCTCAATTTTGACCCCGTCCACTTGAAGCACTTACGTGGGGCAACTGAGAATTGACATATATTTAAAAACACGAAAAACAAAACAAAGAATAAAAAAAGCAACGAAGAAAAAAGAACAACACAATAAAAACACAAACGCCCTGGCAGCTATGATAAAGATTTAAAAAACCTGAAGTTCAATAAAACAAAAAAATTGAAATGAACGAAGCCTGCACTTGGCTCAGCACGCTGACCTCTGGTTTCATCTGATTTTACGGCTCTCATTCCTTTACCTTGATTTTCTTACTCGAATCAAATCGTTGGACTGACGCAGAGTATGACCAACTAATCGACACCTGAATGAGCAAAGCTCTTCAATGCCAGGCTCCTCACAGGAAGCTGCAAGTTCACACGGAACTCACTAAATTCCAAAGCAGCTGGTCTGCATGACCTGCAGAGCTGTGTGCTGAGGCTTGGGTGGGGGCTGTGGTATAAATGCTCCAGGAAAGCCCCCAGGGAGATGTCCCTGAAGGTGAAGCTGGTTCTCACGAGCTGGTCTGAGCCAGCCTAGCACATGGCTTTCTTACGAAAGGAAGTCTTGTGAAGTCAAGCAGATGTGGGTATGAGTGTGGCCTCTTTACTAGTTGCGTATCTTGGAGAAAACTGCTTCACTTTTGGAACCTCGTCTGTAAAACGGGAATGATCATCTGCCTCACAGACGGGCAAGTGCCAGATGCGGCGGGTGCTCAGTGACTATGGGGGCACTGACTTCCGGCGGCCGGCACCTTCTCCTGCCAATCTGGAGACAGTGCAGCTCCTCAGGGGGCCTTGCCTAGGCCAGGCAGCCCCGCCTCAGAGGAGGCAGGCACTGGAGGGACGCTCTTGGGCCACTGAGTCGTATTTAGTCCCTCATCAGGTCTTCTGACTGGCGAGGGTTTGGTCAGTGGGTGGTGTCCACTGAGCAGCCTCCATGACCATCATCGGTGGCTACCGTCAATGGTGGGCTGAGTCTAGGGCACTCCTCACTTGCTGCACACATGGTTTTTGTGGCTCCTTGGTGCCCACACTGTACAAGGAGTTGGAGTCTTAGCTTCCTCCCAGCTTCATCTCCCACCGCCTCCTATACGTAGTCCGTGGCCTGCAACCCCACGCCGCCGGCTGACCAGCCCCAAGTGCCCTGCCCACCCCTTTGATCCTCCTGTTTCTCATAAACAAAATCCTGGGCCTGTCTAAATGCCACCAACTCCGCAGAGCTTCCTGATGCTCGGGTCATACTCCTCATGTCTCCCCACACCAACCCCCCGTGTTAACCGACCAGGCTGTCCCACGCCTGGCACAGGAAGCTGATGCCACTCGAGCAGGCCTGTGCTCTCTTCCTAAGCTGGGACGGCCCGAGGGCCCCTGTTTAAGCTCAAGCTCACATGTGATGGAGAAAGGGAGACGGAAACTCCGCTCCCAGCCGAAGAATCGCGACTACGAGAAGCCCTGCTCGTCGCTACCAGCCACGGATCTGGGGAGCTGGGAGCTGAGGTGGCCTGGAACTCTGGACACGAGACAGAGAATTAAGCTTTAAAAATCACTCAGCCTCCTCCCCCACCATGGCCTGGCCACCAAGTGATCTTTCTTTTTGAGAATCTAGACTCTAATAATGAGCCAAGGTGATGTTGTTTTGCTGGCAAAGGATAATTTAGGGGAGTAATCTAGCATTCTGGTTCAGAGTTGATGTGGCACTAAACGATGAAACCCCAGAGCTGGGAAGGTGGACCCCAGTCCCCACCTGTGATCGGCTGGTCTCTAAGGTTTAGTCCTCTCAGCAACCGCGGAGGGGATGGCGAGGCCACCATCTTCCACTAAGGATTGGCACTGAGGCCATGTGTCCCGTCTTCTGCACTCAAGCTTTCTCACACACGGGCCTCGAAGCCCCAAGAGCCCCTTCTTTCTCTCCAGGCAAGGGGCTGGGTCACCACAGAAGTGGGCTTCCTGACATTCCTGACAATGACAGAGGAGCCCGAAGAGCTTATGTTCGTGTGAATGTGTTCCAGCTGCTGGTATTTGCCGTATTAGAAATTAAATGGGAGAGTTTATATTTATTAATTTATTTTAAAATAGAAATTAAAAACTTATTACATGTTAACGTTAATAGATTTCTAATTAAAAACTGTATTTTCCCACTGCATTCCATGCTGAGCTATAGAAATCACTCGGCTTTATCCCACACCATGGACTTGCCGTCAGGAGATCTTCCTTTATGAGAATCCAGGCTTACTAACAATGAGCCAGGAAGTTTGAGCCAGGAAGCTCCTTGGCCCCCAGGCCCGTCAAGGGCCTTCTGGACACCCGTGCTCCGCTCGCTGCGGCCTGATGTGGTGGCTGTGTTGCTCCTCTCTGCTCTCTGTGCGACTCCCATCAGCTCCCAAGGGCAGGCTGAGCTCTGAGCCTTCTCGGTGGCCTCACTGCTCAGTACAGGTCCTGCCCGGGGGGGGGAGACCCTGTCTTCATAGTGAAGGGACGGGAAATGGAATGACCTCGCCTTTCCTCCACAGGGTCTGGCACAGAGGTCTGGCTCTCACACCCAAGTGGCCACTGTCCTGGGAAACAGGCTGGGAACAGCAGCCACCACAGCCAGGCTCACGTGAGGCTGGAGTTTAAAAATGACCCTAGCAGCCAAAGATGGCCACGACAGCCCAGCCTGCGGGGCGGGGAGACACGCTCTCCTCTGTGCTGGCGATTCAGTGCCTTGCCGGCTGCAGACACAGGAGCTGCACCTCCCCACCGGGGGCTGCGCTGGCTCATGCAGGCCGGGAGACTGGCTTCACGGCAGGCAGAACCATGGCCAGGGCCGGATGGGTCCCTGCGTCCATCTTCATTGGGAGGAAATGAGGCCCCGAGACAGGGAATGCCTGTCCCAGGTCAGACAGTAGGACTGGAACCCAGGCTGCTGGGCTCCCTGACCTGGCTTTCCTGCCCTGGGGTCAGTGCTACACTGTGGGCCCCAGCTGGCTGACTGGCAGCAAGCATTTCCTGGGGCGAACAGAACTGGGAACCCAACACAGAGTAGTATAATAAACGGTAACTGTTACTATTAACTGTCCTCAGAATTGAAAAGCCTATTAAAATTCATGGCCAATTCAGGTGCCACCTCCTCTGTGAAGCTCTCTGTGTAGCCCCTCCACAAAGCACATAAGCCCTGGCGCCTCTCTGACCTTCCAGCAGCTTCACCGAGCGCGAGGGCAGAGCCTCAGCTCCCTGCACAACCACTGGGCTCACACGAAGCCTCATCTGACTGCACGTATCACGCCTCTGGCCTTCCTGAACTCTGGCTGCCTCGTGAGCAAGGGCTCCTGTGAATCCATGGATCTGAAGGGCCCTGGCCCAAACTCCACGTTCCTGTGGCCCTCTGCTCTGCACCCATCTGCTCTTGGGAGCCGTACAACGAGAAAGCCACACCCTTGGGCCAGGTGCAGCCTCTCCCTCAGCCTAGCAACCTGTCCTGATACGGGGGAGTGACCTCAGTGCCGCGTTCAGCAGAAAGCCCTGTGTACCGCCCCGTCTCGAGGGGAAGTGAGGTATAATTTCAGAGTCGTTCCCAGAAATCCTGGTCATCAGCGGCCCAGTGCCAGTCAGGCCAGGCTGCCCGCCGGGTCGACTCTAATTAGATCCAGCCTCTCCGAATCCAATTACATCCTGCAAACTCCGACCAAGTGTCTCCTTGGTGCCCAGGATGGGGCGGGGAGCAATGAGGAGACAGACGCTTTGTTGCAAAATTGCCAGGTCCCAGTTCAGACTCTGCCACTTGCCACATGACCTGGGACAATTGCGTAATCTCTCAGCTTTAGTTTCCACCTGTGTAAAAGTTTCCATTTCCCAAACAGGCACATGGAGGCTGGGTCGGGGTGGGAGAAAGCCGTGCCAGGGTCACAGCATGTGAGAGGCAAGTGCCCCCTCCTGATGAGCCCCTCCCAGAGCTCTGCCTTCTCTGGGCCCTGCGACAGGCCTGGGCAGCCCTTCCCCACCAGGGCCTACTTTTCCCAAAGACCTTCTATCACTTTGGGAAGCTGCACTGGAGTGTGCACAGAATTACATGGGGGCAGAATTTACCTGCCCCCCCCCCCCCCAGCGTGTACACTGCATCTTCTGCAAAGCAAAGTTCGCAGGTGCATCTAAGGCAGGGCGGTGGGCGCGGAGCCCAGTCTGCACCGAGGAGCGGTCTTTCTCTTTGCCTGGCCCAGAATAACAAAGCCGGAATGTGTGCATGCAAGGGTCGTTGCTATGGCGACTTCATCAACAACATCACTTTGCGCATCCATGTCCCTTAAACACCTGAGAAGGGAAGGCACATGGGAACAGCAGAGCAGGGAGAAAAGAGCAACGACCTTGCCCTGCTCTCCTCCCCATGACTCGGGAGGGAGGGATTTCCCTCCCCTTC
>NW_011888926.1:465372-471903 GCF_000151845.1 Pteropus vampyrus | reverse complement strand
GGCAAGTGCCCCCTCCTGATGAGCCCCTCCCAGAGCTCTGCCTTCTCTGGGCCCTGCGACAGGCCTGGGCAGCCCTTCCCCACCAGGGCCTACTTTTCCCAAAGACCTTCTATCACTTTGGGAAGCTGCACTGGAGTGTGCACAGAATTACATGGGGGCAGAATTTACCTGCCCCCCCCCCCCCCAGCGTGTACACTGCATCTTCTGCAAAGCAAAGTTCGCAGGTGCATCTGAGGCAGGGCGGTGGGCGCGGAGCCCAGTCTGCACCGAGGAGCGGTCTTTCTCTTTGCCTGGCCCAGAATAACAAAGCCGGAATGTGTGCATGCAAGGGTCGTTGCTATGGCGACTTCATCAACAACATCACTTTGCGCATCCATGTCCCTTAAACACCTGAGAAGGGAAGGCACATGGGAACAGCAGAGCAGGGAGAAAAGAGCAATGACCTTGCCCTGCTCTCCTCCCCATGACTCGGGAGGGAGGGATTTCCCTCCCCTTCCACCTCATCCATAGAAAATCATGCAGCCCAGAAAGAGGCCGGAGCCTTGGGGGCGGGCAGGGAGAGGCCAGCTCAGCAAGCTGTCCCGGCTGCGCAGGGCAAAGCAAACACAGGCTCCGTGGGCTTCAAAGGGGAGCTGGAGAAAACAGCAGAAAGGGCCTGCCCTGGGGGCACGGCCAGGAGGGACAGGGCTGGGACGGACCGTGGGAGAGACGGTGACGGCAACACCGTGGCCCAGAGCGGCCTGTATGTCACGCTGTTCCCCGTGCTTTAGAGATGTTATCTCACTGATCCTGCCACCAGCAGGGCTGTTGTGTCGTGGTGTTACTCCCTCAACAGGTGAGGAGACTGAGGCACAGAGGGTTCAAACAGGCGAGGTGAGGTGAGGGGGCTGGATCTAGGGGGCAGGCATGAGCAAGACAGAATGGGGGCAGCTCTGGGCTGCAAAACAGGGTTCAGGCTGATGAAAACCACCGCTGCCATTACTGAGCAGCTACTGTACAGTAGCACTTTACGGGAATAATCTCCTTGAAGCCCCCTGACCTCTTTTTCAAAGTAGATGCGACTGTCCCCACTTTGCAAGTGAAGAGAATGGGACAAAGAAAGGCTTGGCAACCTGTCCAAGAGACAAGGAGTGGGACAGGCGATGTGACCCTATGGCTCACGTCAGGACCTGTGCTCCCAGCAGACGTCCAGGAAGCAATAGGGCATTCATGTCAGGGGAGGGGCGCAGAAGACCGGGCTGCCCCCAGACCCCCAGACTTCCTTCCCTACAGGGGCCAGAGTGCAGGAGTGACCCAGCCCCTGCCCTCCCTGGCTCTGTCACATTTCCACATCTTGTCTCTCTAAGCCCATCTCAAGTGCCAGCTTCTTCAAGATGCCCGAATTCTCACCCCGCCCCCTCTAATCAGGCAGAGACATCTCCATGCTCCTCAGACCCCCTGCCTGGGCTTGCTGAGGGCCGGGAGCACCCCTGTTTATTCCTAGTCCCCAGCCCCAGCCCCAGCCCCGGCACAGAGGACAGAGGCCGTTACAATAGCACCCTGCCGGAAAAGCAGCTTCATTCTCATTTCACAGAGCAGTTCAGACAGGTTAAGCCGCTTGCCTATGGTCACTTGAGTAGGACACGGTAGAGCCGAAACCTGAACCCTGCTCTGTCTGACCTGAAGACCTGCCCTTCTCCAAATGCAGAAGGAAATGTCTAGAGTAAAAACCTGTCTTCCCACTGCTAAAAACCCTTCAATGCCCCCTGCCTACTGTCCACAGGGTTAGGCTGAAAGTTCCCAGGATGGCACCCGGAGTGCTCCTGACCCCCTCACTCCTGCTGTGGCCCTAGGCAGCAGGGACACCCTGCTGTCGGCCTGCACAGCCCACCCTAGCTTCTCACATCGGAACCTTCTGGAATGTGCAGTTCCTTCTGCCTGGGACACACTTCCTCCCTTCCTTGAATGGCAGCTTCTGACAAGTTATTTGAGATTGTGTTTAGGTGTCCCCTCTTCTAGGAAGCCCTCCTTGCTTGCATTCTTCCTCCAAGTCCCTAGGCTGGATTAGGGGCCCAGCCTGACCTCCACGGCTCCTGCACCCACCTCTGATAGACCCACACAAATTGCAACTGCTGGGTCTCCCCCACCACACTAGGGGCGCCTTGAGGAGCCAGGGCCTAAGCCTGAGTCACCACTTTGACTCCCATGCCCCGCACAGTGCCTAGCCCCAAGTGAAGGCCTGAGAAATGTTTGCTGAACCCATCTGCACTGGTGGGGGGCCTAGGCTCGGCCACTCTGGGCTTTGGCCTCTGCATCAGAATGGGGCCAACACCCAGGCAACAGGGCGCGTCTCTCTGCAGGCCCAGGCCTGGCTGCTGCCTGTGGTGCAGTGCCAGCCCTGAGCCTATGCCGCCAGCCCGCCGGTCAGGACCTGCCCCGATCCCCTAACCACGCTCTGACAGCACCTGCGCCTGGATGTGCCCTGGTAGCCTCTCATCAGGAGGTCTGGGTTTTAGCAGTAACAAGGCTCTACCTCCTACTCTTCACCCGTGAAATTACATCCTCCTGGGGAATCACGGTCCAGGCTGGGCCCCCAGCCGACCATGAGCCCACTCGCCCCAGGCTGCACCGCTAGGTGTAGCCCCACCTGGAAAGTGGAAGTGATTAGGACTGTGGGCCTTCACTTACCCAGAGCTCCTCAGTGCCAGGCTCTATGCCGGGCTCTCTGCAAACATCCCTAATTGACTCTGAGTGCCAGGTGCCATCAGCAGGCCCACCCGACAGGTGACAATGCTGAGGTTCACAGAGAGGTCTCCCAACTTGTGTGGTGGAGCGAGAACCTAAGTCCCCGCCCCACCCCCACAGCCACTCCAACGGCAGGTCCAAAGGGTTCTAGCCTGTTGGCTACATGCCCACCTTACACCCACCAGCCTGGTGCCCACCTGGCCACCTCAGCGGCCCTGGGACGACTGGCCCTTCTGCATGTGCATCCTGCCTTCTCCCAGCATTCACTGCCCAGCTGGTCCAGCCGCAGAAATCCCACCCTCACCTGATTAGACTCCCAACACCTTCCATGTTCATTCGGTCACTTGCCTACTTGCTGATTCTATCCCCGAATATTTAGGCAGCATCTCCTTTAACCAGGCCTTTCCACAGGACCAGCCCCCTTTCACGCTGCTCTGCTCTCGCAGAGGACAGACCACAGTCGAGCCTGTAGTAGCCATGCGGCAAACACCTATAGGATGGCTGGTCCTACAGGTAGCTGGTCCACGAGTGCACTAGTTATGGGCAAGGGGCGTGGCTCCGAAACAAAGGTGTCCTGCTTTGAGTTTACAGGAGAGCCAATAACAATGACAGGTTTTTCAGAAAGCTGGAACTGGAAGGACCTTACCCATTCACTCACCCGCTCCTTCCACAAACCTTTGCTAAGCACCACCTGTGTGCAGGCCCTGTGCCGAGGCCACGAGCAGAGCCTGCCAGGATGCCCACTCCACGTGGGTGCATTTTCAGCTGAGACCAAGTCCACTGCCAAGGCCGCTCATTGGGTAGACAGGCACTGTGTACGTGGAGATGGAGAGCTGAGACCATGGCTGGCTCCAGGCACCCCAGATGAGAGCGGAGGAGGTGGGCTGGGCCTGCCTTCTCAGAAAGCAGAGATGGGACACCAGCCTCTGGTTCCTCCAGTCCCGGCGCCTGACCAGTCCTGGCCCTGGGAGCCCCTGGAAAGCTACCTCCGTGAGAGGGAAGGGAGCCCATCCGACAGCTGTGAGGACCACACCAGTCTGCGGTGTGTGGACAAAGTGCCACAGGGTCAGGCATCAATGAGGGGCAGCCCAGCTCCAGCGGCCCCGCTTCTGGCCCTTCCCGGCCGTGTGGCCTTGGAACTTGCTCTGTCTCCTCCTCTGGAGCAGAGGAGGACCATTAAAGGGTAGTAAAGAGGTGATGGCTCCAGCTCAGGGTCCCCGACAGCCACCTCAAGACACAGATGGTGCCCAGTAAAGGCCAACCTGTCCTCTTGTCCTGTCCCGTCCCACCCCCACTGGCTGACTCTGCAGCGCCTGTCTGCCCCTCAGGTAGAGCCTACCCTGGATCCCAGGCCCCTCTGTCCCCTCCCTGGGGCTCACCATCCCTCCTCTTCCCGCTCCCTGAAGTTCCCTAGCTGATCACTAGGCGTCACCATGAGAACATCCACGCCTCTCTGAGGCTCAGGTGGCTGGGACCACAGAGGCCTGTGAGACTTTCTGGCCCCCTGAGTTTTCACTCCTCTCAGGCTTGCGGGGCTGGAGATGTCCTTCCCCCATCCAAGACTGCTGGATCTAGCAAATAAAAACCTGGGATGCCTGGTTAAATCTGGATTTCAGATAAACAACAGGTATTTCCTGAGTATTAACACGTCCCACATGTCCTATACTTAAAGAGTATTCGTTATCTGAAATCCGAATTTAAACGGGTGTCCTGTATTTTATCTGGCAACCCTAGCCCTCCCTCCTCGGGGACTCTAAAGGAAGCCATGTGGGAACAGTCAGCTCATATAGGTCCCAGGCCTTGGTCTGCGGTGACCAGGGACAAGTCTGTTTCTCCTTCCTGACAGGTGACCAGTGAAAGGGTGGAGCATGGCCCCGGACAGGGGAGACAGGCAGGCCCCTGTGCCACAGAGAGCTCCAGGCTGCATGGCAACCCCTGTTCCCACCCCTGCACCCACTTGCTCATCCGGTACCCTTGGTTTTAGCAGGCAGGCAGACCGGGGCTCTGGACTATGCTATTTACTATGAACGAGTCTCTTGCTTCTCAGCCTCTTCTCCTCACCTGAAAAGTGTGGGTAACAGCAGCTACGCAGGACGAAGCTGTCTTTGGGATTCGATTACTCATGTCAACGTCCGGGCATAATGCTTGGCACATAGTGATGCCCAGTGACAGCTGACGGTTTTATCGATCTCAGGCCCGAGCACATCACTAGGGGACATGGTGTGTACGTATTATCTCACTTTAATCCCCACAAATAATTCTACAGTGAATACTAATGTCTGTCCTCTTATACAGATACGAGACTGAGGCCCCAGGACTTGGGGCCAGGAAGGCAGCCAGGGCTAGGACCAGCCACCTCTTGGCTTGGTGTTCGCCCTCTGCTGCACTGTCCACTCTGGGACTCCTGTGTGGGGGAATCCCGGTCCCTGCAGGGCTCCCTGGCTGGGCTGGCTGGAGGCTGGGCCAGGAGAAGGGCATGAGGCCGGCTCGCCGACAGCCAAAGGAGTTGTTTATGGGGTGGGAGGCTCGTAAAAAATAATGGGCTGGATTTATTGTCCCCACCTCAAGGGCCGTTCCGGACTGCACAGGGCCAGGACGGCCTTCTCCAGCAGCACCATAAATCTTCCCGGTAAATGCGAGAGCTGTTTATTCTCCTGCCCGCCTGGTCTGCAGCAGGCGGGGGAGCCAGCTGGACCTGCACACCGCGAGTCCACCCGCACGCTAGTTGGCCAGTCCGCCCCAAGGGGCAGCCGAGGGGAAGCGCCATGGCCACACTGGTCCCCTCATTTAAAACAGAACGTTCCCAGCCACACACAGCCACGGGGACCCCAGCATCCACAGCTGATGACGGAAAGCCCTGGAACAGGGCAGGGGAGGTCCCTGGTCCTGGAGGAGCCATGCTGGGGCCCCAGGTCAAAGCGTGGTCCTGATCCACTGTGTGCGTTCAGGTCCTGGGAGCCAGTGGGACCCTACCAGCCAGGTACACCGACAGGATCCTAAGCCCACGTGTGGCTGCGGTGGCTTGGGAAGGACTGTAGGTCTCTGCCCACATAGGCTCGTTCACTCGAGTCTGAAGGTGGACTGGAGCAGAACTGGCTTTGTCATTAGAAACCCAGCTCCCGTGCTGAGTACTGCCTCGCGGTGTGGTCCGGCTCGGCTGCCCTCCTGTAATGAGGAGGACGGCTCACTGGAAGCACTTTCCTGGGTAGTCACGAAGGTAAAAGCCACAGGAGCTGCAGAGGGGCGGGGTGGGCATAGCAGGGGCCCCTGGTGACTGAGATGGGGGAGGGAGGAAGGGCGGTGTCCCGTCTGCCTGCAGGCCAAGGGCAAAGGGGAACAGGAGCAGCAGGGCGGAAGACGAAGTCCAGCGGAGGGTCAAGGACCTTCCTGTCAGCCTGGAGGAGCGTGAGTGGGGTGGGCCCAGGACGAGGGCAGGGACAGGGGGGAGAGGGCAGCTGCCCTTAGAGGCCGCTCCTGTGGTGAGAACCACTGGCTCTGTCTGCCCTGACCTAATCCCAGGAGTCTGTACCCGAAAACTCCCCAGGGACCTTTGCCAGGGAGCACCTCCAGCCAGCTCTGAGATGGTGAGGACTTTGAGAAGTGGGCGCAGGTCCCAAGGGCAAGGGTGCGCACCTCTTCCAAGGCTTCCTGCTGTAGCTGGCTAGGGCCAGTGTGATGGTCGGGCCTGCTCCACGCCCACGGAGTCTGGGAGCCGGCCGAAAGGGGGCCACTGTCCCGCACGCACGCAACCTTCCTTGCTGAGTGAGCACTGCCTCCTAGGCTCCTGCGGCCCCACGACCCCTCTGC
>NW_011888926.1:461712-464057 GCF_000151845.1 Pteropus vampyrus | reverse complement strand
GCTTTATCCCCCTGGGGCAGCCATGGAATCACCCCTCAGTCAGATGGCATGGGAGGATGGGGCTGTCTGAGGGTCCTCCCTGCTCCAAACATCATCCCAGAACTCAGGCCTGGGACGGATGAGGGGGGCCCTGCATTTGCGTCACCGCACACCTGTCTGTGGCTTCTGCCTCTCTGGCTTCACGGCCCTACTCCAAGCTGGTTTTCAAGGTCAGTTGCCTCCAATCCATTACTTTCAACCACGGTCTGGTTCCAGAGGGACCGGCCAGCCTCTCGCTCTTTCCTTCCCACCACAGGCTGCACTGCCACCCAACGCCCCCAAAGCCCTGGGCCATGCCGGACTCCACGCCCACCCTCTCTATCAGTCGGCCACCTCAGAGGCCACCTGCTCTCAGAGGCTTCTTGGATGCCCAACCTCCTTCAGGTTCCCAGCCCCGAGGTGGAACCAAGTCCTCTCTGACTTGGACAGGCTGCTGGCCAAGCCGCTCAGAGCCCACAGTGACCGCCCAGCACTCTATACCATGCCATGCCAGGCCACGCCAGAGTGCGTATATATGATACAAGTTTAAGAAAAAAGAGCAGGCACGTGAAAAAGAGAAAGCTTGAAGGTGCTAGCTCCTCGGTGGCTGGCCCACCCACTCTGGGATGGAGAGGATCCTCAGGTGTAGGACCATGATGGGGACAGTGGAGGCTGGTTCTGACCCGGACAGGCTGGCCCAGGCTATGGGCCGAGGAGGGGCTGTCAGGGCTTGCTGTGTCAGAGGCTGAGCGGGAGGTGGGTGTGGGCTGTGACAGGGCCAGAAGCAGTGCCTGGAAGCAATGAGCAGAGGGAGATGAGCCACACATCCCAACAGCTCTGTGTGCCTTCCCACCCACCACTGGGACAGAGGAATAGCTTGTGACCCCAAATCAGGCCCGAGTTCTAAAGAAGCTGCCTACGAGAGTCTCTACCCTAGAGCAGCCACTGCTCTTAACCGGGAGGGATTACTGGTCCCATTTTACAGACAAGGAGACCTAGAGAGGTCGGAGCGACTGCAGAGGTTACATGGCCAGTGAAGATGGAGAACGGCCGAGAACCTAACACTCCCAACCCCAGCCTGGCCAGACCCACATGCCGTGGGCCAGGGTTTGTGCTGGCGCCTGGGAAGGGGGGCCACTCAGAGGGCTGAGTCCCATGGACTTATTTCTCAGCCAGGAGCCTGGACTGACCCTGGCTGACCTCACTCATGCATCCGGCCACCTCTAATCAGAACCAGGCTGTGTGCTTTTCCTCTTGCTCGGTGGAGGCTCCAAAGAGCAGACAGGCATCAGGAAAAGTCAGGTGACACGAGGAATTTGATTTGCCAAATGGCTCTGGACTCACTGTCCCTCCCAGGAGCCATGGGGGTCAGAGGCCACTTAGGTGCAAAACAAACTGGGTCTCAGCATCCTGGACCTGCCTCGATTTTGAGCGCTAACAATCTTTACTGTAGCTGACACACAATCACAATTGTGGGGAACCGTCACGACTGACAGAGCTTGGGAGGGAGGCTGCTTGCCCAGCGACCCAGGCCCCATCTCCACTCACAGGCATTCATGAGCGGTTGGCCCACATCCTGTGCACTTGGCCTGTCCTCTTCCGACCTTCCGTGCGGCCTTTG
This sequence comes from Pteropus vampyrus, assembly GCF_000151845.1. Lineage (NCBI taxonomy): Eukaryota > Metazoa > Chordata > Mammalia > Chiroptera > Pteropodidae > Pteropus > Pteropus vampyrus. The sequence goes on along the minus strand of NW_011888926.1, from coordinate 462,418 downwards.
GGAACCCTGGAAAAGCTGCCACTTGTCCCTCTGGAAGTATCTAAGAAGTCTGCTGTTTTTCAGATTGATTCATTGCCCAAACTTAAAAGTTAGGAGAGTCACACAAAACTCAGAAGAGAAGGGTCTTCTTTAACCAATGTGCTAGTTAATGCAGATGACAGCCGAGGCCCTCAAATCTGTGTTCTAGTTAAATCTCACAAAGATCCAGACCTGGTTCCCCGGGGCCTTTGGGGTGAGGGGGTAAGCGAGGTGCATGGCTCAAGGCCCCACTGCACGATGCATTTGAGGCGCGCGCGGCCCCTGGGGCACCCGAGTCCCTAGAAGTCTCCCCCTCCTCCCTCCGGCATCGTCTTTCCACCTCTGCTTGACCAGCTTCCCGGGGCTGTGCTCTGCAGGAAATCCCGCCCCCGCCTTCGTCCGGCAGCCTCACGGGTCTGCCCCGCCAAGCTCCCCTTATCCTGGGGCCTCTCCCCTTGGTTTCGTGTGTGCTGCCACCTCGCCCGCTGTTCTGCTGTCCCAGGAGTCTGGTCCATTCCCACCTCGGGGCCTTTGCACACACCCTGCCTGGCACACTCCCCCAGCCCCGCCCATGGCTGCTCTTGATCATCATTTATTTCAGGCTGGTGTGCGGCTTTCTTGAAGAGGCTTCTGGCGCCTGCCTGTGGGTCTGTTCCTCCACCCCACTGCTTTCCTTGCCAACCTCATC
>NW_011888926.1:458502-460557 GCF_000151845.1 Pteropus vampyrus | reverse complement strand
AGCCCACTCTGCCACAGCACACAACCTGCCTTGGAGACTCCGGACCGTAGGACCTTATGGTTTATCTCAGGTGAGATAGGTCGCTGCCTTCGCAAATGCTTCTGCTGGCCAGGAGTCTTCCTGGATCCCTTCGCCCCATCCTAGCTGGCCCACCAGCCCACCTGACCTCCAGGGGGCAGCAGGATCCTGACCGCGAGGAGCCCCCTGGCTGGTGACCTGGGGAACGTGCTTGCTCCCAGACTCAGAGACGGAGAAAGTGGCACTCAGCCTGGTCAGCCCTGAAGCCCCCCTTGGGGAAGGGGACCATAAAGAACGAGGCCTCACTCTTCTTGGCCATGGCCAGCCCCCAGCCCAGAAAGGAAAACAGCTTCTCTGGTCATATCTGCTCCTGTGTGGCCCCGCCTCGTCTCCAAATAAAAACGCCAGAAACACCAACAGCACCGGCGAGCAGGCAGAGGGAAGGAGCTGGGAGGAGTCCCACGCAGAACCAGCACAAGAGCACAGAACAGCCATTCAGGTCAACACCAAAATTCCCTGCCGTGACTTCAAAGCCCCCAGAATCAAGACTTGGGGAAGGGGTTTCCAGGGGCCGCCTGTTTCTGCGGGGGTGGGGTGTGCCTGGTCGGCACAGGCGGTACTCACCGTTGGAGCGGTGGATGCAGGTGTGCTGGTTGTCGCTGAGGAAAAAGCCACCGTGGCACTGACACTCGTAGCTGCCCATGGCATTGACGCAGATCTGCTGGCAGCCGCCATTGTTGTCCTGACACTCATCCACATCTGCAAGAAGAGGGGAGAGGAGCAGTCACACCCGGAGCTGGACACAGGGACGCAATCAGCTTTGCAGACCGCATGGAGGCGCTCCGCAGAGCCACTCGAGTGGCTGGTCACGATGCTGTCCCGGGGCTGGCTGGCCCCGACGTGCCCACGCAGCCGGCACTGTTCTCAGCATCTTACCTGTACTCACTCTTCCAATCCTCACAGAAGCCCTGTCAGTCAGATCTGGGCATTAACCCATTTAACAGATAAGGAAACTGAGGTACAGAGAGGCAAAGCCACCTGGCCAAGGTTCCACACAGGCAAAATTCAAACCTGTGGTCTGACTCCCACACCTGGGCTCTCACTGATGTTGCTGGACCCCCCACCCCCGTCCCAGGAAGACTGTGTAACCCGCATCATCTATCGCCAACACATAGAGCATTGCCGACCAAATGCCCTCCTCAATCACACCCCAGATTTACAGCCAGCAGCACAGGACTTTGCAGCTAGGGAGAGGCTGGAGGACAGCGGCCTGCTGCCCACCCGCTAGGCTTTCTGCCCTGCAAATTGATTCGAGAAGCCCAGAGAGTGGGGAGGTTTTTAAAAGCCCCTGACCTCTCTGGCTGCAGAGACTGCCGAGGGAGGCGGCTGCCGAGCGGTCTCTCCTGCTCCCCGGGGGAGACAGACCTCAGGCCGACACTTGTTTTTGACCGGAGGCTGCTGGCACAAAGGGTGCTATTGGCTGAAAAGAGTCTTTATGGAGTTCTGGTCTTGAACAGAACAGCATGTTTCAATTACCAAAGTCGTAACCCCCTACACTGTCAGTTTGTTTAATGAAAGAAGGGCTTCTTAAACCTTAATGTGCCATGTCTGTATTGTCATTTTAATAGGCAAATATACGAAACCACAGAGGCAACGTGAGCTACTGGCTGCTCCGAGCCAAGACCCCGACCCCCAGCTCACTCACTCACTCACTCACTCACTCACTCACTCACTCTGGCATTGAGCCTTTTACATAGTTTTTTTTTTTTTTCTTTTTTAACATAACCATCTTTTATTCCTTGCAGCAAAAGGACATAAAAAGGTAAAGACCAGGCGGAGTGACCCGCCCCGAACCAGCTAGGTCCCAGCTCCAGCACCGCCAGCCGGCTCCTGCTCAGGCTTAGGGAAAACGGACCACCTCGCCACCCAAGAGGCCCCGCGCTACCTTTGAGGCCGACTGTGAGGCAGGTCATTATTCTCCAGCAAGCTCAAATGTCAGCCGCGTGGCAGCCAGGAGGGAAGCAGAGCTCTGAACTC
>NW_011888926.1:446451-458452 GCF_000151845.1 Pteropus vampyrus | reverse complement strand
GCATGGAGGCGCTCCGCAGAGCCACTCGAGTGGCTGGTCACGATGCTGTCCCGGGGCTGGCTGGCCCCGACGTGCCCACGCAGCCGGCACTGTTCTCAGCATCTTACCTGTACTCACTCTTCCAATCCTCACAGAAGCCCTGTCAGTCAGATCTGGGCATTAACCCATTTAACAGATAAGGAAACTGAGGTACAGAGAGGCAAAGCCACCTGGCCAAGGTTCCACACAGGCAAAATTCAAACCTGTGGTCTGACTCCCACACCTGGGCTCTCACTGATGTTGCTGGACCCCCCACCCCCGTCCCAGGAAGACTGTGTAACCCGCATCATCTACCGCCAACACATAGAGCATTGCCGACCAAATGCCCTCCTCAATCACACCCCAGATTTACAGCCAGCAGCACAGGACTTTGCAGCTAGGGAGAGGCTGGAGGACAGCGGCCTGCTGCCCACCCGCTAGGCTTTCTGCCCTGCAAATTGATTCGAGAAGCCCAGAGAGTGGGGAGGTTTTTAAAAGCCCCTGACCTCTCTGGCTGCAGAGACTGCCGAGGGAGGCGGCTGCCGAGCGGTCTCTCCTGCTCCCCGGGGGAGACAGACCTCAGGCCGACACTTGTTTTTGACCGGAGGCTGCTGGCACAAAGGGTGCTATTGGCTGAAAAGAGTCTTTATGGAGTTCTGGTCTTGAACAGAACAGCATGTTTCAATTACCAAAGTCGTAACCCCCTACACTGTCAGTTTGTTTAATGAAAGAAGGGCTTCTTAAACCTTAATGTGCCATGTCTGTATTGTCATTTTAATAGGCAAATATACGAAACCACAGAGGCAACGTGAGCTACTGGCTGCTCCGAGCCAAGACCCCGACCCCCAGCTCACTCACTCACTCACTCACTCACTCACTCACTCACTCTGGCATTGAGCCTTTTACATAGTTTTTTTTTTTTTTCTTTTTTAACATAACCATCTTTTATTCCTTGCAGCAAAAGGACATAAAAAGGTAAAGACCAGGCGGAGTGACCCGCCCCGAACCAGCTAGGTCCCAGCTCCAGCACCGCCAGCCGGCTCCTGCTCAGGCTTAGGGAAAACGGACCACCTCGCCACCCAAGAGGCCCCGCGCTACCTTTGAGGCCGACTGTGAGGCAGGTCATTATTCTCCAGCAAGCTCAAATGTCAGCCGCGTGGCAGCCAGGAGGGAAGCAGAGCTCTGAACTCAAAAAGCCACCAACAGTTACAGCTAACGGGGTAAAAGGTGGCTCTCACTGGGAGAGGAGGATGAGAGCAGGGTCCCAGGGGAGGCTGCAGAGGGTACTTGTCCTGAGTGCCTTTCTGGACCCCATGGAGTGTTACCGATGCCAGTGCTGCCTTTGCTGGGGGCACCTCCCCGCTGCACTTCAGGGGTGTCTGCCTCCAGGCGTCTGTCCCTCTCTGTGACCAGCTCCAAGCCAGGCACCATGTCCTGTCCATCCTGTCAATAACAACCCCAAGCTAATGTTCCTCGAGTGTTCGTTGTGTGTTCAGAATGGGGCTTCAAGAACACCAACTCGCTCGATCCTTGCAGCGACCCTGGGTGATCGGCTGTGTCACTGACTCCATTATCCAGATGAGGACACTGCAGCACAGAGAGCAGAAGTAACTCGGGTAAAGTCACAGCTGCCCGGAGTGAAGGCAGGACTCAACCTGCTTTCCAGGTCCTGAGCGCATGCCTCTGGCCGCTGCTATGCTGAACGCCAGGTGCAGATGCGAAGCCAGAGCCAGCCTGCCGTGGGTAACACAAACACGTGCCAGTGCATCTGTGGGGAGCCCATCTCTGGCCTGATAAGACCCTGTAGAGGCACCGATGCCCACATGCCGGCACGCTCACAACAATGAGACTTGAATACAGGTAGCTCAGCTCAGACCCCTTTCACGACTTCCGTCCTCTGCCTTGGACCTCGGGGCTTGGTCATCCTGTTTCTGCTCTGAGCTGAGGACAGACCCGAGTCTCCTGTATATCCCCCATACCCAGCAGAGGGCCTGGCTGAGTGGGTGCTCAGGTGTCGGCAGGAGAAACAGGATGGCACGTGTGCTTGCACACACCAGTGATGGGGAACTCACACCAGTGATGGGGAGCTCACACCAGAGATGGGGAGCTCACACCTGTCACAGGGAGCTCACACCAGTGAGGGGGAGCTCACTGCCACTGGAGCACAGCACTGCCCTGGTTCCTTTTGGGAACACAAAGGGGGCTCACTCAAGGCTCTCCCCAGCCTGCCCACTGTGTGCAGTGAGGGCCCTGACAAGCTTGTTTCCAATCCATGATGCATGACCCCTGACCCGAGTGGGGCTGTGGGTAGGAGAGTGCTCTGCCTCAGAACCCTGCTAAGCGCGAGGTCCTTCATCTTTATTTATGGCCACGGCTGAGTGTTCCCAGGAGGCAGTGAGAGGGAGGAGGTGCCCTGGGCTCTGGGGCAGACTCCAGGAGGCTCCTCTCGGGAAAGCCTTTCAACTGGCAACAAAGGGACTGAAGGACGTCACGTGGAGGCCCCCGGAGGCCCCGCTCTGCAAGGGTCCTGTACAGGGCTTCGCATGGGCCGCCCGGACCGGCCAGCCAGGTTACCCTCTGGAGAGCCCCAGCCTGCAGCCTCTGTCCCTTAACCCACAAATGTGTCTGTGCCACCAGGACTGGTGCAGCCCCTAACGTTTCTGGGCCGGTGGTGGGGGTGGCAGACGAGGGCGCTGGGAAGGGAGAGGAAGCTGAACTGTGTCTGGTTCCTGACTTGGGGACCCTCGACTGGTGGGGTTGGGAGACACCCTCAGAAACATGATTCCAGTGTGCCTGCGATAGAAGACAGATGGCCTTGGCTCTGTGCGGGCTGCTGCCCAGCCTGAGGCCCAGCTCCTGGTACACAGCGGGTACTTACTCAGCCGCCGCTGAGGGAGGATGGAAGGTGGGACGGAGGGAGGGGGACGAGGGCACCAAGGAGGACAAAAATCGAACCTTGCTCCGGCTCTGCTCTACCCTCACCCAGCCACCCAGGCCTGAGGACCGTCTTGTCTGTGAAGTCCCCTCCATCCATTCCTCCCACACCCAAGCAGTCGCCAAGGCTGTGACTTTTCCTCACCACCTTGCCCATCTGTCTCTCCTTCTCTCTCCTGGCATAGCCCCGGCTTAGGCGGAGGCCCCTCTCCACAGGCACAGACTACAGGCCTCCCTCCCCCGGATCCCGCCTCCAGCCTCTCCCTCCCTATCCCAGAGGCTGCTGTGACGACTGTGGACAGAACAGGACACAGTGCCTTGGCACCAAAGATCAAGGCCAAATGGGGCCTCTGGGGTCAGGTGCCCTCATCCCCTTCTGCTGCACCCTGCATGAATACAGGTCTGGATGCTGGGGTGGGGGCGCACAGCCCGCAGCTGTGACTCCTGCCCACCTCTGCTTGGTATGCCCACCACTCACGGACACTGGGTGGCCCCGCCCCCACCAGCTGCTGGAGCATCGTCTGGGATGGGCATAAGTGCCGTGCGGGAGAGGACCGTTTCCCAGCAAGGAGGATTTCTGCTTCCGAAGGCCTCTGCAGGCAGGGCTGTGGTTCATCCATGGGTTTGCTTTTTGGCCCAAGGTGCTGGTGTTTGTTTTTATTAATGGCCATTGGTCCTACTTTGGACCAAGAACCAGGTTTGCAGTTATTTATAATAAGTAAAAATTACTTCTGGATCCAGCTTTGGTTGCTTTGTGTTTCCCACGGACATTTTACGATCTGAAACAGAGACTCTGTGTTCTGCCCGAACCCCACCCATGCTTTCCGGGCTGCCAAGAGCCTACTGTGTGTCCGGCCCTGTGCCCGGCTCTGGCATCCCAGCTCCCGCTGAGGGCCTGGGAGCAGAGGAAGAGGCGCCGGGCCTTCTCAGAACCCAGCTCAGCCTCCAACCCTGAGAGCTCCCTCCTGGTCCCTGAGGGCTGAGGCCCAGCCCTCCCTGGCTCCTTTCAGAAGGGGGGCTTAGGCAGAAAAGCCTCTTGGCTATCGAGCGGCTCTTGCAAAATTGCATTTGATGAGTTAAGTGTAAATAAATGAGAACCAGATGGATTAGATTTCGGGTAAAATGCACATGGGTCTTAGAGCTCTGGGGCCCAAGTTCTGCCGGATCCAGGACACTCCCTGAGCTGTCAGCAGCACTGGCACAGGCAGGCAGGGGTGTGACAGGGGTCTCCCAGGACCTGTCTACTTCCTGGTCTGGGCATCAGCTGGGCCTTCTCTGGGGCTCCCAACTCTCCAGGAGGTTGGCGCAGGGTCTCCCTCTGCAGCCCTGATCTGTCACCAAGCCCCTCAGGCTGGGCCTGAGTCCAAGATTGGGGCTGGGAGATAAGGCGCATGCGTGGTGGGCTGACCTTCCAGACTGGCAAACCTACTGCTCGCATCCAGACCTGAGGAGCCAGCCGGGAAAGGTCAGTGCTCTGCTGAACCTGCTGGCGTTCAGGGTCTGGTAGCATCCCTCACCTGGGCCCCACCTTCAACCTCAGCTGCTGTCCTGTTGTCCCCCAGCGATGGCTGAGCAGCACTGAGCATCTCTAAAGACCGGACGTTTGCTGCCCAGCTCCGACTGCTGACCACTGCTCCTTACGATAATCTGCATGAGGTCTCCCTGTGACCGCGATCTACCAGTCCTGGTTCTGGCCCCTCCAGTCGCACCAGCTGGGGTACAAGATTTGGCGAGTAACTTGCTGTGTGACCTTGGGCAAGTTGCTTAACCATTTTGGGCCTTGGTTTCTTTATAAAACAGTGATCATAATACCTGAGGTTGTTTTGGGAATTAAAGAAAACGGAGGTGTAGCACTTAGCACAGCGCTGGCACACGCACACACCGATGAAAGTTAGCGCAGAATGAACAAAGCTACTGCAGGCGCTTCAGGGAATCCCAGATGTGAACTCCCAGGTGTGAACGCACTCTGGGGATGGTAAAGTCCCTTCCCGATTGGAGAAGTGACAACGAGCCACATCAGAAGGGAGTACTCAGACTGGCCTCGGCCTTCAGGTCTCCAAGCACAGCAGCTTCAGCTCCTGGAACTGCTCCCGCTCCCGATGTCAGTCCTGCCCTGTCACCATGGGGCGGGGGTGGGGGTGGGGGAACAGCCTATCAGGTGCTTAATGCTGGCCCAGAACTGGACGCAGGGCCATGCTTGGGGGCGCGGGACAAGGCCGCCCCTCTCCAGCTCTGCAGGTGCTGCCTCTTCTATTTCTCCAATCACGATTCTCGTGGAGACGTAACTCGCATTACATAAAATTCGCCATCTTAAAGAGACTACTTCAGTGGTTTTTAGTATATTCACACAGTGGTGGGAACATCACCATGATCTAATTCTAGAACATTCCGATCACCTCAAAAAGAAGCCCTGACCCATGACCAGTTGGTTAGTCTCAATTCTCCCGTCCCCCAGCCCCTGGCAACCACTAGTCGTCTCTCTACGGATGTGCCTATTTTGTACATTTCATATAAAATATGGAATCAAAGAGTCCGTGGCCTTTTGTGTGTGGCTTTGTTCACGTCGCACAGTTTTCACGGTTCATCCGTGCTGTAGTGCGTGTCTGTGCTTCATTCCCTTCTAAGCCTGAATACTCCGCTGTGTGGACAGACCCCTTAATCCGCTCATCAGCTGATGGACTTCTGAATTATGTGTACTCTTTAGCTATTATGACAAAAGCTGCTATGAATATTCATGTACGAGCTTTTGCATGAACATGTTTCAATTCCCTTGGGTACCCAGGGGTGGCACTGTGGGGTCATATGGTAATTCTATCTAACTTTCAGAGGAACTATTGAGCTGTCTCCATTGTGGCTACACACCGTTTTGTACTTTCCCACCAGCAAAACATAAGGTTTCCAATATACGTCCTTGTCAACACTTGTCATTTTCTACTGTTTGTGTTTTCAAAAAGTTGTAACCATCCTAGAGGGTGGGAAGTGGTATCTCACGGTTTTGATTCACGTTTCCCTAACTATTAATGCTGAACATCTTTTCATATGCTTACTGTCCATTCATGTACTTTCTTTGGAGAAATGTCTATTCAAATCCTTTGCCTATTTTAAAAATGGGTTATCAGTCTTCTTACTGTTGAGATTTAAGAGTCCTTCAGATGTCCCAGATACTAGACCCTACCAGATAGAGTCTCATTCTTAGGGTCTCATTCTGTGGACCCTAAGTCCTTCAAAATAGCCTCAGGCAGCACTCTACTCTGCGAGCTTAGTGCACCTGTGGGGGCCAGATTGGTGGGCTCTATTCCAGGGAGATGTCACCCTGTTTCATGGCTTCATCAGCCACCTGCATGCCAGTGCTGCCCAAACCTCTAGGCCTGTCTGTGCCATCTGCGCCAGGCTCAGACATCGCTGGCTGACCTGGCACCTGCACTTGGATATCCGACAGGCAGGACAAACCTAACGTGGTCCACACAGAACAAAGCAAAACCTGCTCCCACCCTCAGGCAGTGGCAGCGCAGCCCTCGGTCGCTTCAGCCAAAACACCTGGTAGCCATCCTTGAGACCTCCCTTTCCCACTCGCCTCGGCTAAGCCCTCAGCAGGCGCAGTCCTGTCAGCTCCACCTCCAGTAAGCCCTGAGTGTGATGACGTCTCACCCCCGCCCCTGGGATTGCTGGCCCAACCCCCTCCCCTCTGGCCTGGATGACTGCAGTGGTCGCCTCTCTGGCCTCCCTGCTTCTCCCCTTGTCCTGCTGCCTCACGCAGCGACCTCTCCAAGTGTCAACCAGCTGTGCTAGTCCCCTGCTTGAAAGCCTCCAAAGGCCTCCTCGCGCTCACTTCGAATCCGACACAGCCTTCCCTGCCCACAAGGCCCAAGTGACCCTCTCTGCTGCACCTCGCACCAGCCTCCTCCTCGCCCACCTGACTACAGCGCACTGCCGTCCCCGCCGTCCCCGCCGTCCTCTGACCACAGCTGTATCTTGTTCCCACCTTGGGGCCTGTGTACTTGTTCGTCCTCTGACCAGAATGTTCTTCTGAACTTGGCACGGACGATTCCTTCTCATTCAGACCTCGGCTCACAGTCACCTCCTCAGAGATGTCCTCCCTGACCACCAGCCCAAAGCAGCAGACCAATCACGCCATCGCATCACCCTGCCACCTACATGGTGCTTCCATCTGCCTGGCAGCTCCCTGGTGGCATCTGCCTGGTATCTCCCCAGGGAATACAGAGTCCTCGAGAACAGGGACTGTGTCTGTCTTGAGTGTCGCTGTATCCCAGGGTTTTAAACAGTGCATGGGGCACATAACCCATGTTTGGGGACTGATTGAGAACTACACGACATGGCTAGGGAGGTAGCTTTGGGCCGGAGGCCCTGGCTTGTGGCCTGTCTGGTCAGGGATGAGCTGCGTGGCCCCAGAGGGGCTGCCCAGGGAAGCCCCGGAGCTCCAGGATGTGGTCGAGGAAGGCAGCTCTAGCGATGGCCGATGGTTCCCCACGCGGCAGAGGCCATTGGCCTGTCAGGGGTGGGGACACATGAGGCTGGTCGGAGAAGAGCTGGGCTTACTTACTTGCTGCCTCGGCCTTGCTGGGACTGAGCCCCATCGCAGGGTGAGTGAGGCCCCACCTATGGAGAGCCTGTGGGGTCAGCAGAGGGAGGGGCAGATGCCCTCGGATGCTGCCGCCCTGCGAGCTGTGATGCTCAAAGAACGAACAAAACCACACAGGGCTCTGGGTCAGTCAGCGAAGACAGAGTGTCCTCCTGCTCTGCTGGTGCCTTCGCCGGCATGAGGATTGAAGTCTCCAGCTAAGAAAAGCCGCTTTAACTGGGCAGTGCTTCAGGGAGCGGTGGAGGGGTAGGGGTGTGCCGACAGTGGGGGGACCTCCTGAATGACACTTCGTTGACCTCTGTCTAGGCCACTCATGGCAAGACCAGCTCTTCCTTTAATCTCTCGAGTGTAGGCAGAAGAGGAGGCTGCAGGAAGGGCACCCGTGTCCCTGAGCCCCTGCTGTGCCAGACGCCCTCACCGCTCTGTCTTCCGAGCCTCGGTCTGGGGCAGGAGCAGGGTTATAACCAGGAGCTCTGAGCAGTGAGTGGCCTGCCCTCGGTCACCAATGTGTGAGTGACAGAGCCAGGATGGAAACTGGACGCTTTCATCCCCCACCCTTGGGCCTCCGACAGCACAGCTGTGAGTGTGATCCTGCTTAGGCATCTGTGGGAGGCACTGGAGTTTTAAAAAATTTCTTTTGATGGGGATAAGAATGGAGGACTGGAAAGAGGGAAGGGAGGAAAACCAAACAAACAAATCATGGGAGCAAGGCGAGAAGCTCTAAGAAAAGAAAGGGGAAACGCTCTGACAGGATTCTTAATGGCCTTCCCCAGAAACGAAACAGGCCCAGCTGGATGTGATTTCCGCCGCGGGCCTGTGGGCGGGGCGGCCAGGGCAACCCGCCGCCCTGGGGAACACTCCGCTGAGCCGAGGAGGGTCCAGGAGCCCCCATGCCACCCTGGCGGCACGCGTCCTTTGGCCAGTCCACAGCGCCTGTCCGGCCAGGTCAAATGACTCACCCCTAGCACTCACCCCGCAGGCTGGGGAAGCACTGCCTGGAATTCTGACCCTTTGGGCATCGATTCTTCCTAATGAAAATTCAGCATTTTCTTCCACCTTCCAAACTGTCGAGTGTAAACACCAGGTCTTTCCACGTGTCAGGCTACTGTGGGTGCTTCACAGTGACCCATTCTCTCCTTCCTTCCCACCAGCACCCTCCACATGCACACCAGTCCCCGCCACGTGGGCCTTCTCCGTGGGAGTGGGGGTCCCCGGTAAAGCCAGGCCTGTGGCCTGCTGCTCCTGTCCAGCAGTGGCTTCTTAACAGGCTGGCTGTGAGCTGGCTTGTCCCTTCCCCACTCAGCAGTCCTTTGTTAACCGGCCCTGGGTGGGTCACGAGGCCACAACAGGACCAAAAAATGATTTTGTGCCGAGAGTCGACACATTAAGAAAGTGGCAGATGGAGGGGCCGTAAGCGGGCAGAGGTGGAGGGCTGAGCACGAGCACCAGGGGACTTTATGGAAAAGGGACACTGAGCTTGGCTGGACCACTGGGAAGACCACCATGCACCCCCTCCATGGCAAACCCACCCTTTCCAGCCCAAGTTTGCAGCCGCCTCCTTTCCATGGCATTCCTCCCCTCAAGAACCTAGCATGGCCCCCCCATCACTTGTCCAATAAAACTGTTTTATTATTTAAAAATTAGAATTTATGAGGAATTTTGAAAAAGTAAAAGAAAAAGACCCCACAGCTCAGTGAACCTACGCTCTATGCACAGTGGCGACCAGGAGCGTCTGTTTCGCTTCCGCGGCTTTTTAGTGCTGATTTTCTCTTCGTGTAACGAGTCACTCTGTACCTGGCCTTTCTACCCCTCCTCGCTGAAAGCTGAGTGGGTGCATTTTCCTCAGTCCCGACTGCCCTTCTCGCTCACTGTTTGCACACTGGCAGGTGGCCCCGCCCTATGCCCCCTGCGCTGTCTCCGCCCCGCTAACAATCTCATCCAGAAGGGCCTCGGGACAGCCACGGCCCTGTCCATTTCAGGAATTATTCCCTTCAGATGGACTTCCAGGTCAAAGACCGCAAGCTTTTCACTTCTCATCACTCCCTGCTGGACCCCTCTGGATCTGCTGACGCCCCTCTAGTGTGTACTTGCATGAGCAATCGCCTCTTCCGAAATCATCTAGTGCCCACGTCTTCCTCCGGAGAACGTCCATGAGTAGCCACATGCATTTGTCCATTCATTCAGACAATCATGCATTCAACAAGGATACAAGAACTCGCACTAGTGCAGGGAATAAGCAGTGAACATGAGGTCAAGGCCTGCCCTGAGGAGCTGCCCGGCCAGGGGAGAGAGAGGCAGTGAACCCCATATAGATCACTACCGACTGGGGCAAGCAGTCTGCAGGAAAAGAAGAGTGAGTGGGCTATGGGACAGGGATTGGGGAGGCCAAACTGAGAGGCAGGGGGACCTCTCTCTAAGCCACGCGAGGGCCAGTCCTTAGTGGTGGGGTGGGGTGTGTGTGTATGTGCATGTGTGCATGTGGGTGGGGAGGTTGGAACAGCAGGTGGGGACCTGGTGGCTGTTGCAGGAGGGTCTGGGAGCCAGGCTTAAGTCTGCAATGTGCCCGGTACGCAGACAGAGGTGATCCCCCGACGCTGCTGCATTTGTAGGTTAAACTCTCCAGGCTCTGCTGACAGAGAGCACTGGCTACTCCTGAGCCCACTCTCCTACCTGGCTGAACCTTTCCCACCTCTAGGCTCTGCACATACCATTCCCTCCTCCCCTCACTGCATATCCACCCCTACCTGGTGCCTTCCTACTCAGAGCAAGTAGCCCCCTGCCCTTGATACTCGTAGTATTAATTACACCAAAGATGCCACGTTGGGAGTATTTCTGCACATAGCTCAGAGCTCCCTAAGGGTAGGAGTCACGTCGAAATAATCTCAGGACCCCTTGACCTAGTAGATACAGGCACTCGGGGCATTGACTGACCCAGAGGTTACAAATCATTTCTCAGAGGCATTTCTGCTTTCCAGCCAGACAGGGCAGCAGCTCTCAGCGCCCACGGGCTGCCGGGCCCCCCACATCCTGGGCTTTGGTTCCAGACCCACATCTCTGCTGCATGATTACGTGTCAACAGCATACAAACACCAATGCCTGATCATAACCATAAAAAGTCAGGTCTACACACAGATACTGGGCACAGACATTAGGACATGAAAACTGTTGACCTGCTGGGGTGGCAAGCTAATGAGGGAGTTATTTTCTGTCTTTTCTATTGATTTCTCTGAGTTTCTGAATAATTAGCACATGTGTGGGAGATGGATAAGTAAACAGACATTATCAGCTCTGTGAGATGAGTACTGACTCTGGTCGGTCCAAGTGCAGGGAGGGGGAGCGAGTCGTCGTGCCCAGGGGGGCCAAGGAAGAGGAGCAGAAGGACGGACTGTTGCACTGGGGACAGGCAAGGGGAGACAGATGGTTCTCCAGGAAGAGCGAAGCACAGAGGGCATAAGATGCCTGGGGACAGGCTTACTATTCAGATGGAGAGAAGGCGAGGCTGGAGTGGCAGGCAGAGCCAGGTCACAGGGGGCCAGCTGCCCACTGAGGAGGCGAGATTCCCTAGTAGCAACAGAGGCCCCAGGAGGATCCCACCCAGAGGGGCTTGTCCCAAATGACTCCACTGGCATCTGACCCTTGACAGCCAGCGATGAACCGGGGAGGGCAAGTCGGCCTGTGGGATACTAACCCACAATTAAAGTAGCATCTGGGAGGTTGCTAAAGACCCCAGACCAAGCAGCTGGGTGGCTGCCATGGCTACCCACTTCCCACAAACAAGGCATACCAGCTGGGCACAAGACATCGCCGCCAGCCAGTTTATTTCCAGCTGCATGTGGCTGGGACAAGGTGGGTGACAGGGAGGGGTGCTGGGGCAGGCAATGAACAGGGCTGGCTAATGGCCACTATAAACGCCGGGGTTGAGCCTGCTGGTCCTGGGGAGGGGGGCCACTGCAGTATCCGTCCAGATGAAGCGAGGCCCAGCCAGTGTCCAGGGTGACCCCAAACGCCATCCAGAGCCCAGGCTCTGGATCCAAAATAAGCAAGACTGTTGGCAGAGGGAGTGCTGTACTGGAGACTCTGGGAGACCTTATTTGTTGACAATGCCCCTTTTTAGGCACATGGCTCGGTTCTGGCTTGGGGTATGTGTTCTGATGGTAGAGTATTTTTAAGGAGCCTTCACAAGACACTTAGTTTTTGTTTATCTCTCAGAGATCTGACCAAACCCTTGGCACACGAACTGCAAACAAGAAGGATGAAGGAAAGTGTCTGCTGGCCTGGACCGCCCTTTGCAATTGGGTGTTTCTCTTTGCTGTTTATGGACATGGCATTCTCTGCCCAGGGACAGGGCAGGACCTCTTCCACAGCCACTAAATCGAGACCCATTCGAAGACAGGGCTGACACCAGAGGGGGCGACAGCAGATTTCAGTCCAGTCCTACCAACGGGAAGG
>NW_011888926.1:429635-445431 GCF_000151845.1 Pteropus vampyrus | reverse complement strand
CCCAGGGACCCTGCAGGGGTGGGGCGGGCTCCACAGCAAGCAGGGCTCTCGTCCCTGCCAGCCTTTCAGCCAGAGCAGCGGGACCACTGCATAATTCTGCTGGAAACAAAGGGTTCTGCTGCTGTAAACAAAACCCCATGAGATGTGAAAACCACTGGTTGAATCTCATCCCTTTATTTCACATATGATGGGGAAACTGAGGTGCAGAGCAGCAGGGAGTTTCCTGTGGTCCCCAGGAAGTCCTGACCCTTGGCCCACGGCCCGTTCATCCCAGCACCCATCTGGTCCCTGCTGTAAGAAGCATCTGTAAGAAGCTCCTTGATGCCATGCCTGCCCCCGCCCTGCCCCAAACCTTAAGCTGGCCATGGGCATGGAGCTGTAGAAGGCTACTTCACCCCCAAGACACACCTGGGTCTCCATCGATCCACTTCCCTACACCGTCCTCCAGGAGCTCCCTGGTTCTGCCAGATTTGAGGAGAGAAGGAAGCGTGTTTATAAAGATGAACACAGTATCTAATGTGTTTCTTTTTCTCGGGCCAAAGAATTTCCATCAGATTAAGTTGTGAAAAGTGGGGAGGAGAAGTGGGCCTAAATTCAACTTGTCCTTTGACGACAAACGCCTCCAAACAATGTGTTTAGGTCACCTGAATGTGGGCCAAGAATGGGGAGAGGTGGTGGAAGTGGGGGGGAGGAGGCATAAATAAAAAGAACAGGAAGAAACCTCTCGAGTTTACCTTAAAAAATATTGGTGTTTATGAAGTAACTATACGACTGTCCAAAGCTGTTTAGTTTAACATTAAAATGGTCAGCATTTTTTTCCCCCAGCAAGAAACGCATTTAAGCTGTTGAAGTATAAAGACAAATAAACAGAGGCAGCTCGAGCCTTCATCAGGGGTTCAAGGGAGCAACACATTGTCTCCAGCTGTCCTCCAGGATGAGAGGGACGCCTTCAAAAGGGTGGAGGCGGCGGGACCTTTCATCCTGCCAGGGACCAGCCCAGCCCGGCACAGGGGGAGCTGTGACTGCTGCGTCAGGGAACATCTGAGCGTCAGTGGGGACTTCCTCCTGGGCCCTGTTGGAGTCCCCCAAGTTCCTCCCTTCTCTTCCCCTTCTGCCTTACGGCCTCCAGTGTCACCTGCCCATTCACCTCTTCCTCTGATCCTAACAGACAAGGATCATGCCCATTTTGTAGAGATCGAAACAGACCGAGGAAGAAGTGATGTGTGTCCAAGGTCACAAAATGAGCATGTGGCAGAGCTGGAACTGGAAGCCCTGATGCCAGGCCACTTCATGTCAGTGAACGAGCAAAAGAACCAATGCAGGAGAATAGGTGAGGTGAGCTCTCCAACGCGGGAGGGTGGTAAGCAGTGGCTCATGGCAGGACCACCATGTGGGACGTGAGGGGCAGTCCCCAGCCAGAGGGCTTTGCACACAGCCCAGAGCCCGGGTTTGTCCCTTGCTTCTTTGCCAGCTCAGAAAATACATGTATTTTCTTTCAAAGGCATTCTAACTTTGCACACGAGGAATATGCAATAATTACCTAATTCACATTGATTGAGTCTTTGTCACAAGCCAGGCACTGCAGTATGTGCTTTTCAAAGCTCATCTCACTTGGTCTCTGCATCACTCCTGTCAAATAAGCACTGCTATTAACCCTACCCGACAGGTGGGGATACTGAGGCCCAGAGAAGTCACTTACTCCAGGCCACACAGTAAGGAAGTGAGAGATACAGGATTCAAAGCTGGCCAGCTGAGTCCCTACTCTCCTTCAGGGCTGGGAATGGCATCCATCTCCTGATCTCGGGCTCCCAGCCCAGGACGTGGCACGGGGCAGGTGCTCATGAAATCCTTAGGAAAGGAATGGGTGCTAGGATCTCTGGCTTCCACCGCCATCTAGAAGCTCTCACACCCACCCCCACCCCGACCTGACTGCTCCGTCTGGATGGCTGCCAATCATCTCAAATGGAACTTGGCCAAACCAGCTCCTGAGAGTGCCCCCTCCCCACGCCATAATTTGTCCTCCGCCAGTACTCCCCACCTCGGCCGTAAAAGCAGAGCCATGTGCAAAGTGCAGGCAACGCGCTGGCGGTCAGGCTCCATTCCTCTCTCCCCCTTACCTCTTGCTCATCTACTCCAGCAGCAATGCCCGTTGGCTCTGTTTTCAAAATAGATTCTGAATTCAACCACTTCTCACACCTCTGCCACTGCTACTCTGGACGGAGCCACCAGCATCTCGGACCAAGGACACCACAGACGTTTCTCTCTCTCACCCCCGGCAGCACATTCTCTACCCAGCAGCCAAAAAAGCAAATCCCTTTCAATGAAAACGTCAATCAGATTACGTCAACCGCTGGTTAAAATGTCCATGGCTTCTCAGTTAACGCTGAGTAAAATCCCAACTCCCTTCTAGGGCCTACAGGGCCCTGAGTGACCCAGCCCCGCCTACTTCCTGACCTCATCTCTAGTCCCTGCCCTCACTCCTGATGCTCCAGGCACACTGACCTACTGCCGAACTCAACTAGCTTGTCCCCGTCTTGGGACTCTGCACGTGTCCTCCCCCTTCTGCCTGGAGGAAGGAGCGTCCCTAGATTTTCAAAGGGTGGCTTCCTCCTCCTCACTGAGGCCCCTTCGCCACGTCCCCACCTGCCCTTGAATGTGGCAAACCTTTGTAGCAACCTTGACCGGTGGAGGTTGCTGCGAACCTTCTGTGCACTTGCGTCTTCTTCTCGTGGGACCCAGTTGCCACGCCATGAGGAAGCCCACCCCAGACCACGTGAAAAGACCACAGGAGAGGCTGCCCACAAGTGTTCTGGCCGACAACCAACATTGACCCCTAGACATCAGCAAAGAGGGCTCCAGATGATTCCAGCCCGTCATCGAGACATCCCACGCCTTCACGTCCTCCCAGCTGAGGCCCCAGACACCGTGGAGCAGAGACGAGCCAGCCCTGCTGAGCCCTGCACGAATTCCCAATCCACAGAACCCGCGAGCAGAATAAAGCGGTGTTTTATGCAACCAAGTGTGGGTGGCTTTCTGCACAGCCGCAGGATTAGAGCCCCCAGCTGCTGTCGCCCGCCCTCCCACCGCGTTCCATCACGTTATTTCGTTTTACTATTTTTCACTGGAGTTGACCTGACTGAACTTACTGTACTGAGTCACATGTGTACTCGTTTATTGTCTTCCCCCTCACGACGTCAGCTCATGAGTGTGGGGACGTCGTTGCTCACCACTCACCGTATCTTCAGCATGTAAAATGGCAGGTGCCAGAACAATTGTTTGCAATACACAAACGGGTGGATACTAGGTGGATGGTGCGTGTCATTGCTGATATAGCTGTTTCTGCCTGTCATTAAGAGTTGTGAATATCCGTCTTTCTCACAAACCTGGGAGTCCTGTAACAGATGCCCCATATAACTCACCTCCATCTCTGCCATATGCCCAGCATGGAGGTTTGCTGAGCTTGAGGGCCCAGGTTACAGGGCGCTTTTACAAATCCATTTATTCATTCACTCTACAAATATTTATTATATGCCTACGACATACTAGACACAGCGCTAAGTCCCAAGGAGGAAGACGGAAATAAATAAAACAACTTCTGCTCTCAAGGGAAGAAGAGAAGACCCAGCAGAAAACCACAGTGGATGTGTGCACAACGCAGCCCCAGAAGACTGTGGAGCAAAGGGAGATGTGGGCTGGGTCTCAAATGACGAATGAGCAGGACCGAACAGGGTCCATGATGGGGGGTGGGGGGTGGGGCGTCACGAGGGGACAGCTGTGAACAGCAGGGATGTGGAGAAGGACTGGCTGGGTTTAAGGAACGCTGGGCCAGAGGACACCCTGTGAGAGGTAAGGGGAGGAGGCTGGTAGGGCCCTGGCCTGAGGGGCCTTATGAGCTAACGGGCAATGAACTGGGGGCGGGTATTGTGAGTGGAAGGAGGCACGAGGCAGAGTTCTGGAAGAACAGGGCTCTGTGTGGTCACTGGGGGTAAGACAGTGTCTCGAAGCGGGCTCAACACATTGTCTCCAGCTGTCCTCCAGGATGAGAGGGACGCCTTCAAAAGGGTGGAGGCGGCGGGACCTTTCATCCTGCCAGGGACCAGCCCAGCCCGGCACAGGGGGAGCTGTGACTGCTGCGTCAGGGAACATCTGAGCGTCAGTGGGGACTTCCTCCTGGGCCCTGTTGGAGTCCCCCAAGTTCCTCCCTTCTCTTCCCCTTCTGCCTTACGGCCTCCAGTGTCACCTGCCCATTCACCTCTTCCTCTGATCCTAACAGACAAGGATCATGTCCATTTTGTAGAGATCGAAACAGACCGAGGAAGAAGTGATGTGCGTCCAAGGTCACAAAATGAGCATGTGGCAGAGCTGGAACTGGAAGCCCTGATGCCAGGCCACTCCATGTCAGTGAACGAGCAAAAGAACCAATGCAGGAGAATAGGTGAGCTCTCCAACCCGGGAGGGTGGTAAGCAGTGGCTCATGGCAGGACCACCATGCGGGACGTGAGGGGCAGTCCCCAGCCAGAGGGCTTTGCGCACAGCCCAGAGCCCGGGTCTGTCCCTTGCTTCTTTGCCAGCTCAGAAAATACATGTATTTTCTTTCAAAGGTATTCTAACTTTGCACACGAGGAATATGCAATAATTACCTAATTCACATTGATTGAGTCTTTGTCACAAGCCAGGCACTGCAGTATGTGCTTTTCAAAGCTCATCTCACTTGGTCTCTGCATCACTCCTGTCAAATAAGCACTGCTATTAACCCTACCCGACAGGTGGGGATACTGAGGCCCAGAGAAGTCACTTACTCCAGGCCACACAGTAAGGAAGTGAGAGATGCAGGATTCAAAGCTGGCCAGCTGAGTCCCTACTCTCCTTCAGGGCTGGGAATGGCATCCATCTCCTGATCTCGGGCTCCCAGCCCAGGACGTGGCACGGGGCAGGTGCTCATGAAATCCTTAGGAAAGGAATGGGTGCTAGGATCTCTGGCTTCCACCGCCATCTAGAAGCTCTCACACCCACCCCCACCCCGACCTGACTGCTCCGTCTGGATGGCTGCCAATCATCTCAAATGGAACTTGGCCAAACCAGCTCCTGAGAGTGCCCCCTCCCCACGCCATAATTTGTCCTCCGCCAGTACTCCCCACCTCGGCCGTAAAAGCAGAGCCATGTGCAAAGTGCAGGCAACGCGCTGGCGGTCAGGCTCCATTCCTCTCTCCCCCTTACCTCTTGCTCATCTACTCCAGCAGCAATGCCCGTTGGCTCTGTTTTCAAAATAGATTCTGAATTCAACCACTTCTCACACCTCTGCCACTGCTACTCTGGACGGAGCCACCAGCATCTCGGACCAAGGACACCACAGACGTTTCTCTCTCTCACCCCCGGCAGCACATTCTCTACCCAGCAGCCAAAAAAGCAAATCCCTTTCAATGAAAACGTCAATCAGATTACGTCAACCGCTGGTTAAAATGTCCATGGCTTCTCAGTTAACGCTGAGTAAAATCCCAACTCCCTTCTAGGGCCTACAGGGCCCTGAGTGACCCAGCCCCGCCTACTTCCTGACCTCATCTCTAGGCCCTGCCCTCACTCCTGATGCTCCAGGCACACTGACCTACTGCCGAACTCAACTAGCTTGTCCCCGTCTTGGGACTCTGCACGTGTCCTCCTCCTTCTGCCTGGAGGAAGGAGCGTCCCTAGATTTTCAAAGGGTGGCTTCCTCCTCCTCACTGAGGCCCCTTCGCCACGTCCCCACCTGCCCTTGAATGTGGCAAACCTCTGTAGCAACCTTGACCGGTGGAGGTTGCTGCGAACCTTTTGTGCACTTGCGTCTTCTTCTCGTGGGACCCAGTTGCCACGCCATGAGGAAGCCCACCCCAGACCACGTGAAAAGACCACAGGAGAGGCTGCCCACAAGTGTTCTGGCCGACAACCAACATTGACCCCTAGACATCAGCAAAGAGGGCTCCAGATGATTCCAGCCCGTCATCGAGACATCCCACGCCTTCACGTCCTCCCAGCTGAGGCCCCAGACACCGTGGAGCAGAGACGAGCCAGCCCTGCTGAGCCCTGCACGAATTCCCAATCCACAGAACCCGCGAGCAGAATAAAGCGGTGTTTTATGCAACCAAGTGTGGGTGGCTTTCTGCACAGCCGCAGGATTAGAGCCCCCAGCTGCTGTCGCCCGCCCTCCCACCGCGTTCCATCACGTTATTTCGTTTTACTATTTTTCACTGGAGTTGACCTGACTGAACTTACTGTACTGAGTCACATGTGTACTCGTTTATCGTCTTCCCCCTCACGACGTCAGCTCATGAGTGTGGGGACGTCGTTGCTCACCACTCACCGTATCTTCAGCATGTAAAATGGCAGGTGCCAGAACAATTGTTTGCAATACACAAACGGATGGATACTAGGTGGATGGTGCGTGTCATTGCTGATATAGCTGTTTCTGCCTGTCATTAAGAGTTGTGAATATCCGTCTTTCTCACAAACCTGGGAGTCCTGTAACAGATGCCCCATATAACTCACCTCCATCTCTGCCATATGCCCAGCATGGAGGTTTGCTGAGCTTGAGGGCCCAGGTTACAAGGCGCTTTTACAAATCCATTTATTCATTCACTCTACAAATATTTATTATATGCCTACGACATACTAGACACAGCACTAAGTCCCAAGGAGGAAGACGGAAATAAATAAAACGACTTTTGCTCTCAAGGGAAGAAGAGAGGACCCAGCAGAAAACCACAGTGGATGTGTGCACAACGCAGCCCCAGAAGACTGTGGAGCAAAGGGAGATGTGGGCTGGGTCTCAAATGACGAATGAGCAGGACCGAACAGGGTCCATGATGGGGGGTGGGGGGTGGGGCGTCACGAGGGGACAGCTGTGAACAGCAGGGATGTGGAGAAGGACTGGCTGGGTTTAAGGAACGCTGGGCCAGAGGACACCCTGTGAGAGGTAAGGGGAGGAGGCTGGTAGGGCCCTGGCCTGAGGGGCCTTATGAGCTAACGGGCAATGAACTGGGGGCAGGTATTGTGAGTGGAAGGAGGCACGAGGCAGAGTTCTGGAAGAACAGGGCTCTGTGTGGTCACTGGGGGTAAGACAGTGTCTCGAAACAAGCTCAACGGTGACACAGACTCAGACAGGGTGGCAAGCTCCTGCCTTGGCCTGGGGAGGCAGTATGAGCCGTGGGAAGGAGGTGCCTGCCCTTGGTGTGAACTCGCTGGAGTGAGGGGGGGCCCTCCTACCCCTGGCTCAGCAGATCCTGGGATTCCTGGATGCCCTCAGGGACTTCTAAGCTTGCAGGGCATGAGTATCTAACACCCTGTGGAAGGAAGTCCCTTCCTGAACCCAGCCAGCCTCCCGGAGCTGGCACTGTTCCGGGCACTGTGGAGGAGGGGTGGGCACTGGCTTATGGGCTTGATCTGGCAAATGTGCAGACTCGGGCTCTGTTCTCAGCTCCACCACTGCTGGCTGTGTGATCTTATATAGGTCCCTCTCCCTCTCTGAGCCTCAGTTTCCTCATTTGTAGGAAGGGGCTACTAGTGGCTTCTGTCCGTGGATGCTGTGAGGACCGAATGAGAGAACACGAACACAACGTCCTGGTGACTCTGGGCACACAGCAGATTCAACCAAAGTTCCCTCATCTCCCCTAAGCGGACTGTCTACCAAGCACAAGGCCAGGCACAGAGCGAGTGCCGAATACATGTTCACAGGAGAGCAGGGCTCTGGTTCATGGAACAACTTTCCTGCTGAACCCGGCTACAGATGACTTCTCTTCATCAGGAAAAAAAAGTGCTGAGAAGCAAGTCCAAAATTCAAACTGTGAGCAACTTGAGAAACATATTTTTCAGCAAGTCAAGGTAAAGATTGGGGTCGAAGAAAACATCTGGCTAAGTGAACTAATGGCTTTAGAGAAAAAGGAGCCCTGCTTTGTGGAGACGGGAAAAAATTATCCACTGCTGGTTTTAATTTGGGATGAAAAAAAAATCTGATTCTATTAGCCTAAATATTGCTCTTATGTCCAATTGCATGGAGTTTGGAATAATATTTTTCAAACAGAACTACTGCTATTTCAAGTAATTACAATGCTAAAAGCAGTCATTTGGGGTTGAGCAAGGATCTCATCATGGTTTCAATTCCCTCTGGTGTCATTTTCTGTTATATTTGAGAAATTCCTCAATAAAGATGTCAAATAGAGAGAGGGTTTTGCTCCCCGGAGGACAGATTTGGCCACCCTCCAGGACACAGTCCCAGGCAAGCCATCTCCACAAGAAAATAACCTCGTTTGCTCAGGAGAAAAGAAAAGGTTCAACTGTGAAAACTCCGGCAAGAAAATAACCCTTAAGCCGTCAGCCTCATTTCTCCTAATTAACTCAATGCTTTTCAAACTGTGCTGATCGGGATTTATTACAGCCACCGTCCCTGCGGAATTCAGCAGTGGCTGAGAGAGGAATGTTACAACCGGACAAGACTCTTGACCCAGACTTCTGGAGGCAGGAACAACAGGAGAGGCAAACGGCCTGACGGTCCCCAGCGGGTGATGGGTTGTGGAGTGGGGCTCGGAGTGACTGACCAGAGACGGTCAGGACTGCACAAGGCGGCGAGAACCGTCCAACAACCCAGTCAGCCTCTCACATCCAGCACCCATCGGGAGCGGGCTTCCAGGGGGAAGCTTTATCAGGCAGCACGAGCACAATTCCTCCTGAGACGAGCAGGTAGTTAAATGACCGAAGCAGGTAGTTAAATGTCGTGAGCAACAGGGAGTGGTGGGGACTGTAGCAGACAGGACAGTCCAGCCCCACCCGAGGGGCAGCTACAGCTCGGCTCCTGCCAGTTGCCACCAGTAGCACACTGAGACTGAGACCTGCCCCTGCCCCGGGCCCCGTGCTTTGGGGGTTCCCCCTCCACCCATTCTGCAGACTCCCTATGGAGTAAGAAGTCCACAGGCAGTCACGTGCACCTGGAACCCATATGCATCCTTTCAGACTACATTCTGGGTACCTGAGACCCTAAAATTCCCTGTCCGAATGGCCCCACGCCTGTCTGTTCTCTCAGGGACAGATGACACTTAAGACCAAATAACGGCGAAAGAGAACTGAAGCCTGGCGGGTGTGAACAGTCGACCCCAAACCAGGAACTCATGAGCGCTGGTCCCAGAGCCCAAGGCTACGTCCTCACGGTCCAAGCCCAGCTTCCTCCTACCGCCTTGTTTGTTTTACCAACACTTATGGAGCCTCCGCGACCCCCGACACCGAACCCAGCACTGTACCCAGCACTTCTACTCGGCATTTCGTGGATGAGGGAGCCGAGGCTCCATGAGGTCACATGGTCAGTGCAGTTTGGGGCTGGTTGGAACCAAGGTCTGACTTCTCTAGAGCTGGAGTTTTGTCTTGAGAAGGAAAAAGCGCAAACAAAAGGGGTCTGTTGGGAAGGGTCCGCCCTCAGCTAAAGCACAGGGGCAACAGAGAGCGCCTTTTCTCAGCCGCCGTGAGTGACTGAGAGCCCCACGGTTACGATCTGCGCTCAGTCTGAAAAGAATCCATTGTGAAAATAACGTCGAAACAAAGACTCACACAGACTTCAGTAGTCTGGAGGCACTGGGTATACCTGCGTGGCCAAGAACACAAGGGCCTGCAGGCACAGGCTTCTGCGCAGGTGACAGTGCTGTGGCCAAGAGCGCAGCCTGGGTGCAGGCGACAGGCCCTGGACCCCACGAGGTCCAAAAGGTGGCAAACCAGCTCTCCTCAAGGCATCACCTCTGGAAGTCAGTGGTCAGATCGACGCCCATTGCATTTTGGGTGCTCGGTGCACTCCTCTAGATGCTCCGCATCCACGGTCTCATTCAATCCTCGCGAGAACCCTAAAAGGCAGGAACTAGAATTCTATTTCACAGGTGAGGAAACTGAGGCACAGAGGTGACGTGACGGACCAAAGGTCACACAGCTGACAACTGGCAGAGCCGGGATTGGAGCCCAGAACTGGCAGTTCCCAAGGTCTGTCCTTTTGACCACTGGAGGATATGGCCTGTTGTCTTATGGGGACTGTCAGCTCTGTCTTCATGGATAAATTGTTACTGCAATGTACTCTATCATCTGAAAAAGGGGCAAACAGCTGGTAAAGCTAAGAGCTTAAGATTTGGGGAGGAGTCAACAGATAACACTCGGACGGTAATTAACGATAAATGTTGTACAGCTCCAGTTCTTTACTATCGGATCAAAGGCTCTGCCTACTTCCACAGCCCCACCTCCTGCCCTTCCTGCCACCCCTCCGAGCCCAGCCTCAAGGAGCCGCCTACGGCTGTCTACACAGGCTGTGCCCTCCCCCAGAAGGCCGTTCCCCAAACTCTGCGGTTTCTGCTCAATGCGACGTTCTCTTTAAAGCGCCCCCCCCCCGCCCCAGAATCAGCCCCACTCCCACCTCCGACATCGCCCCATGCAAGGGGAGGTCTTTGCAGGCCCCTCTGGGCTTCGCCGGCCTGCTGTCCAGACCTCTGTTTCTGTGCTTATTGTGGGTGTAATTACATGTTCACAGATCTGTTTCCCATAACAAGCTCATCTGAGATCCAACGGGATTAAACGAAAACAGGCAGGGAATCGAAGGCCGACGCACCACGAAGAGGAAAAGTCTAGGCTACGTGGGACGTGGAGCTCCCTACGCCACACACCAGCACAGCAGCTGGCATGGTGGCAGGTACCGAGCCCTTTCTGGAAGCACCACATCAAAAGCCATCAAAATTCCAAATGATCCTTTGACCCAGTAGTTTCACTTCTGGGAAGAATCGCTAAAGGAACGATTGAGAAAACAAAAGTAATGCCCAGTTTCACCTCCTGAAAAGGTGGCGGAGTCACCTAGAGTCATACTAATGCCTGTTTGTGACTATTTGCACCTACTAAGTATAATCACTTGACTTCATCCTCACACACAACCTGGGGAAGCGGGCAGCATAATCATCTCTGTTTTACAGTGGGGAGGCCTGGGGCTCAGACGTCATGATGACAATGACAGCTGCCAGTACTGACAGCCTGTGCCGGGCACACTTCTCAGCCATCTGGGCACGATCTCAGTTACTGCTCACAACAGCCTGCGAGGTGGCTGCTCTTCACATCCTCCTTTTGCCAGCAGACAAGTGACTGAGGCCCAGAGACAGACATTAATACGTATCTACGGCCACACTCGTGCCAAGTCCATAGCCTTACCCGCGGGGCTCCAGCCATCGTGCCCTGGGTTACTCGGCAGCCAGTAGCAGCAGAGTGCTTAGGGGACAGGCGCTTCTGCTTTGGAACCATGTGCTTTCTGCCATGAGATAGATGGGCCTCCTGCTACAGACTACGAGCCACCTCTGTTATGGGTTGAATTATGTTCCCCCAAGGGTGCTGGAATCCTAACCACCAGTACCCGTGAAGGCAACCTTTTCTGGCAATAAGGGTTTTGCAGACAGTCAAGTTAGGATGAGGTCATTAGGTTGAGCCCTAACCCAATATGACTGTGTCCTCATGGACAAGGGAAATGTGGGCACAGAGACCGAAGTGCACGGGGCAAAGGCAATGTGAAAACTCAGGGAGAACGGGACCGACAAGCAAAGGGCTGCTGGAAACTGGGAGAGGGGCCTGGAGCAGATTCCCCCTCGCAGCCCTCAGCAGGAACCAACCCTGCCGACACCCCGACTTCAGACTTCAAGCCTCCAGACTGTGAGAGAATAGACTGTTTCAGAGATTTCCGTTTTTGAAACCACTCAGTTTGTTCCTTTGTTACAGCAGCCCCAGGTTATTAGCCACTTATCAGATTACGAGGCGACTAGGAAAATGGGGCCAGGTATGAATACCTGAAGCTCACATGATGTTAGAGAGAAAATCAAGGAGGCAAAGCCATGCTGACCACCTGATCACCACTCCCGTGAAATAACACCTGGGTGCAGAGGGCAGCCTGAGAGGAAAGTTACCAGCATCACTGAGATGCTTTCCACTTTTGTTGGGGTCCCTGTTCTACATTTCCAATTTTATCCAGCAAGCTTATTATGACTCTTATAAATTTTATACTACTGGCTTAAAAAAATATTTTTGAACCACGAGAATCTGTGGGCTGAATTGTGCTCCCTCAAATTGGTATGTTGAAGCCCTAACCCCCAGTACCTCAGCATGTGACAATGTTTAAGATAGGGCCTTTACGGAGATAATTAAGTTAAAAATCAGTTAGGATGGGCCCTGCTCCAATACGACTGGTGTCCTCATAGGAAGAGATTAGGACACAGAGAGACACCAAATACTTCCACGCACAGAGAGATGATCATGTGAACACCTAGTAAGTAGGTGGCCATCTGGAGGCCAAGCTGAGAGGCTTCAGAAAAAACAGAACAGCCAACACCTTGATCTCAGACTTCCAGCCTGCAGAACTATGAGAAAACACATTCCTGTTGCTTAAGCACCCCCATCTGTGCTCTTTTGTTCTGGTGACCCCAGCAAATGAATACAAGGAACCGAAGGAGAGCTAGCCCCTCACACAGCACCCGACTGCAGGCTGGAGCTGAGAAACAGCAGGGCGTGCCCGGTGGGCAGGGCGCGGCTGCGGCACTCACCCAGACAGTTGTGTCCATCGTGTGCCAGCATGAAGCCGTCGAAGCAGGTGCACCTGTAGTTCCCTGGGATATTGATGCACTCGTGGACACAGCCTCCGTTGTAGTAGTCATTCTCACATTCGTCGATGTCTGCAAAATGAGGGGCATGAGAGGTGTCAGAGGAAGAGCCTGAGGTCCCCTCTGCCCCCACTGCTAGAGCCACCTGGACAGGAGTGGCTAGGGGATGACTCAACAGTTATTCACTGGAATTTTTGCTGGGGGCTGGGGACCCAAAGGTTGCAAAGATGAAGATCCTGGCTCTAGAACAAGGCTGGCCACCGCCTTGAGAGCAGGACCATGTGCCAGGCATGTGCGGGTTGACTTCCAGCACCCACCACAGTGAAGCGGGCAAGAGTCACACTGAGCTCCGCCTCCCTCAAAAGTCTCTCAGCAGTAACGGCATGTGGGGACCCTTTGTAAAATCCCTCAACTGGCTCACGTCAGCCTCTTTGAAAGCCTCCCAGAGATGGGGAGTTCAGTACCTGTGAAGCAGGGGGCAGCAAATAAAACGTCACCTACCACCAAAAAGTGTAAGCTCTGGAATAAGACAAAGTCCATACATTCTCTCTAAATAGTTTCCCTCCACGCCAGCATCCGAAGGCTGGATTTCTACTGCTCATTTCCTTGTTATAACAAAAGCTTGTGTCTCACAAACAATGGCCAACAGCCTTTGTAAAGGTCACTTTTTTTTTTTTTTTGGTAAGTCTTTTTCAACATTTCCCATCAGGGGTCAAGGGCTATCAGTTCTGGAGTTCCAGAGTGATCTGAGAGATCTCGGAAAATAACAGGAACACGCCTGGTTGATATTCAGGGACCTGCTTCCATACCCGGAGCCGCTGACAATACCATGTCATTATCTCGTCACATCCCACACTAATTCACTGAGGTGGGCACCATCATCGTTATTCCAATTTCACAAGGACAGTGAAGAAACTGAGGCACAGGGAGGCCAAAACTGTGACAAAGGACACACACCTCGGGAGTGGTACAAGCGGGATTCGAACCAATGCAGCCTGGCTCTGGGGCCCAAGGGGGACTAAGCCCAGCCATGTCTCTGAGAGGGGCGAGCAAGGCGGCGCCAGGGCACGGAGAGCCGGCAGCGCCACCCAGGACCACCCGCCCTTCCGCTGCTCCGCCCGGGCAGGTGCTTCCTGGGCTGGTGGGTCTCAACCCACCCCCACAGCCACCGGCACCTCCACAGGCAACGCGGCGAAGCATGGGCGCCGGGAGCGGAAAGCGCCACGGCGGCGGAACCGGAAGTGATGCTTAGTGGAACCGGAAGTGATGCTTAGTGGAACCGGAAGTGTTCCCGCCAAGCTAATCCGGAAGTGCCTCTCAAGAAGTTACTCTGAGGGGAGAAGTGGTTCATCGGTCCTCTAGCTGGTCGAAGAGGGATTTTGAGGCTGGGTTCCAGCTATGAAGCCTAGGATGGGGCCAGCTTGACGAAGGGGGACTAACAGCAAACCTGGCCGCTCCCTTAATTACCTGAGGTACTGGCACAGGGAGACACACCCAGCTCCATGCTCTCCATGCTGTTATTGGAGGGCAGAGCTACATAAAGTAGGGAAAAGCCATGGGGGCCAGTAAACGTTCACGGGTAGGAATGTTCATCAGGATGAAAGAGGCTGTTTCAGGAGGTAGTGAGCTCCCCGACTCGAGGTGACCAAACACTGTCTAGACACCTGCCTGCCAGGGACACTGCTAGCAGAGGGGATCGCTTTAGTGAAAACAGCAGCACGAAAGCGCCTGAAGATAGGTCTAGGCCGTGTAGCCTACTCCTGGTGCCTGCCCACCCGGTCACAGGAGGAAAGAACAAACTAGCCTGGGTCTCCAAAGTTATAAGAGACAGCGGCTTCTTCCTAATCTGCCTGTGGTGCCATCAGCATCAGCTGGGAAGCGACTCAATTTTGCAAGTCATTTGAATTGTTTTAAATCGTATGTTTAACGCACTTAAAATATTTAAGTAACGTTAAAGGAGGGTATAAGATTTTATGTTTGAAAGGGCCATAAAGACTGAGATATCGATTACTTCCCAATTTCTGCAGCCCTGACCTTTCACCAGAGCCGCAGGTATACACCAATCCAATCACCTCTCCCTGTAGATCTTCCATAGACATGAGAAAGGCAATGTGGCCCAACTTTAACTCATCAACCTGCACTTTCCTGGAGTGCCCTATCCCACTGAATATCATTATCCTTCCACCTCTCCACTGACATCTAATCAACTACCAAAGCATGACTTTTCTACACCCCTAACATGGTTACACTCTGTTCACTCGCCTCTCATTTCCACTACCTGTCATCATGGGCATCAGCTCCCATCTGATCTGAACCAGAAGCCCCCAAACCATTCCTTCCCTCTTTTCTTTCATTCAAACAGGTAACTCTCAGGAGAAGGTGGCCTGGTCCGAACTCCGAGGGTGGAGCCTGATCAATCTAACCCAAACAGCGCATGGCATTAGCAACTGCTATTGGTCCTAGGGTGGGCATATGACCTAAGTTGGATCAGTCAGACTGAGGGAAAGGACTTTTATTTCATGCTTGGGTAAAAGAATTCTCTCATTGTACCTTAGAAGGAAGTATGCAGGTATCTACTCATGAAGCATACAGTAGCCCATTTAATTTTCATAGCAACCCTCTGGAGTAGGTATCTTAACTCCATTTTATGGTTGAGCAAACTAAAGTGCAGAGAGGTTAGGTAATTGGTTAAGGTCATGTAGTAAGTGGTAGGGCAAGGATCAAAACAAAGCTCTTTCAGTCCATAAAGCCCATGTCATTTCTAATAAGTTAAATTGTCCATGACATGCCAGGCATTGGCAAAGTATTTTTAATATGTTATTTCACCCTTAGTACATTTGCACCGTGTACCAAGAAAGTATTATCCAATCATCCAAAGACCCATTCATTCCTCTATCTTTATACTTTCTCTCTATCCATACACATGCACACACACACAAGTACACGTGTGTGCACCTATCCATTTACCTAAATAGCCAGCCAGCCATGCATCCATTCATCCAAACACCCATCCACCCACCCATTATCAATCCATCTAGTCACTCCATAAGATACCTCTTCAAATACCCAGCCATCTATCCTTCCATTTGTCTGTCTATTCGTGCAAAAATATATCCATCTATAAATATCTAGTCAGGTGACCATCCTTCCATTTATCCAATCACCTATTATTCTCC
>NW_011888926.1:426312-428340 GCF_000151845.1 Pteropus vampyrus | reverse complement strand
AAGACACCCATAAGACTCATACCACTTTTTAAGAATTATTCAAGCCAGATAATGAGGAAGAGGCAGATGGGGTGGGGAGAGGATTAAGAGGCAGAAGGAATGGAGGTGGGCAGAGCCAAGCTCTCTGGATGTTTACTCTTAAAGGACGATTGTGGGTTGACTTGTGTCCCCTCCCCCGCTCCTGAAGATGTGTTGATGTCCTAATCCCCAGTATCTGTGAATGTGACCTGATTTGGAAATAGAATCTTTGCAGATGTAATCAAGTTAAGTGGAGGTCTTCCTGGAGTAGGTGGGCCCTGGTCTGATGACTGGTGTCCTTATAGGAGGAAGGAAATTTGGATACAGACATGCAGAGAGGATGTTAGGACAGAGAACATCATGGCAAACCGCACAGACACAGAGGGAAGAGGGCCCTCTGATGACAGAGGCGGAGACGGGAGGAAACTGTGTGAGAAGCAGGTGTGAGTGCTGCTCCCATTTCGCTGATGTGGAGGCCAAGGCACAGTGTGGCTGACACCTCGTCTCCGGGCCCCCAGGCGGTGGCTGTATTCAAGCACAGGCTCTATCCCTGTTGGAGCCACATCCTTGCGGTACACGAGGTGAATACTTTATAAAAGAGCTTCATGCTCCAAAAAGCTGTTAAGGAGAAAGATGCAGAGGAGAAGCCACACATTATAACTTTTATTTCCAAGGTCTGTATCTACCCTCGGGGTTAAGGGGTGGTGACAGGGATGGGTCCTATGAGTGGAGAAAGAGAGGACAAAAGATCTGATCACATGCTGAGGGCGAGGAGTCCAGCAGGTCTCCTGAGGCCTTGCTCCTTCTCCAGCCTGGATTTTTTTTTTTTTTTAAATGAAAACTCAATTTCCAACAGAAAGCAGCCTCCAACATCCAACACAGCAGAGAAAAACAACACAGTGAGCTGCTCATTATGGGAGTTTTAGAAGGTCGCAGAGTTCCATTTTTCCTATATTAAAATGGCAGCGCACACACGATCCCACAGCTGTGGTTATGTGCCAACAACATTGGTTTGGAACTCGAGTGGGATGAGTTTGTTTTTTTTTTTCGTTTAATTCAAAATTGATTCTCACTGCCCTATAAAATATATATTCATTCCGTGGTGCCTAGGTTCTAAAAGATTCTATTGCAATGAGTCAGAGCTCCATCTCATTTTAATAATATTTCGGGGAATTTTTCTAAAAATCAGGACTGACTAGAAAGGGTCTCAAGGATTTTTTTAAAAATTGAAATCTAGTTGGTATACAATATTAGATTAGTTTCAGGTGCATAATATAATGTTTCAACATTTATATACATTACAATGTGAAAAAGGATTTTTAAAGCACCCCGTCCTCCACTCTGAGATCATTACTGAAAGCGTCTTCTCATTTCCCCTTGAAATTGGCATTTGTCTCAACATTCCTTGCAGACAGTAGAGACCAAACACTCTAACAAAGACCCCTTCGCCGGCTGGGCGCTAGCATTTCCTTTGTCTGGGGGCTTTACGAAAACCGTACACTCCACAGACCAGGCAACCGTTCTGGGAGAGACATGTGGCTTAGGAAGCTGAGTCCTTATTGGTGAATAAACCTTAATCTAGTTTGTTGGCTAATTACGCTCATGGGAAGGTAGGGCCGCCTAGCAGGAAGGATGAAGCCCCCGTCTCCAGTGGCGCAGGGTTAAGCTCTGGGTGTGTAATGACTGAGTAATGAGACCGGCTCTCTGCGGACCCCTGGCATCCATCCATCGATTCCGCTTCTGCCGAGACAAGGCTAGAAGTGGCCTAGCAGTTAATTATGGGAAAGGTCAAAGGTCATGTAAAACCAACACGAATCTACATACTTTTTCGTTCCTAACTACACACAATGGCTCAGCCAGGGGGTGGGAAGGTCCTCCCGCCCGTGATCCAACATGACCTCTCCCCGTGGCCCTTGCAGCTTCAGGCCACCATACTTGTGCTCATGCTGTTCCCTCTGCCTCGGGCTCCTTGTCCTCCACAGACCCCTACGTCCTCCTGCAGACCGAGCC
>NW_011888926.1:422204-424432 GCF_000151845.1 Pteropus vampyrus | reverse complement strand
GGCTTAATTTCCCTCACCATAGAAAAAGAGACAGAGGCTCAGAGAGCTTAGGTGACTTGCCCAAGGTCACCCAGGTGGTAAGTGGCAAAGCCAGTACTGGAACTCAGGTGGGCTGGTTCCGGACCCCACCCTCCTAATGCTGACACAGTTGTTCGGAGAAGTAGCCACCTCTCAGTGACCGGGGAAGCCAGGGTCAAGCCTGCTCCCTGCCTTTTCCCTCACGCACCGACACCTTCCCCAGGCTGGCCCCTTGCCCTTGGCCCAGACCCTGGCCCAGACCCTGGCCCAGACCCTGGCCCAAAGGCACCACCAGCCCGGAGCGGGAGAACGACCTGGATGCTGACCAACGCATCTCCTATGAGGAGAGCCTCGTCCACCAACGCACCGGCCAGGCCCAGGCCTGCCTGCAGGGCTGCCTATGGGAAGGGACGCCTGGCTAACAGTCCAGCTGGAGCCCACTTGCCACCCCCAGAGTCTGAGCGAGCACTGGGCACCACCACGGCAAGAAGCGCCCCCAAAGAAGTGGCTGTTTGCCACGGGGGCCACAGGGGCCTGGGGTCTTTGTGGGCAGCACACAAGGGCTCAACAGGTCCACAGATCTGCCAAGGTCACACAGGGCTGGCACCAGGTCTCCATAGATATACGTTCAGCTCTCTTCCCCCCTGCCCCTCCTTTACCACCACGTAAGGGCCAGGAGGCCCAGACAGAAGGCATGGCGGCTCCTGGAGAGAGAAGCACATCTCGGAGACTTCGAAGGTAGTAGGCCATGATCAGCACCAGCAGCCAATATTAACCAGGCCAAAAGTCCAAGCTGGCTGGCTGGGGTTTTAAACTCTCCTCCCGGGGGCTGCAGCCCTGGCCCATCTGGAGGACCCCCTCGGAGCACCCTCTAAGACCCCCTGACCTTGCCCGCACACACAAGCTCTCCAGCCCTCTTTGTCTCAAGGCCTTTGGGGAAGGCCGTCATCCATTTCAGTAGCATTCAAAGGCCAACAGCCTGCAGTTTATTTTCTTAGAAATAATGGTTTTTTCTGGTTAGCATTCCTCAGATGGAAAAACAAATACAGCCACTGTAATAAGGAGCGGCCAAGAGGAGGCAAGAGGGCCTGGAGAAGGGGGCAGAGAGGGGCCTGCTGCTTGGGGAGCTTGGAGATATGGGGGGTGGGCGTGGGGGCGGAGACCCTCTAACCCTAGGAGAAATGGGGATTTCGAGAAAAAAGAGAGCTTAACACGCAGGCACTGGTGCTGCCTTCGACAACACGCTCTCACGCACAGCAAGGCGGCTTTCTCTCCTCCAACCTCTGCACAAACGTGCGTTCTGCGAGGCAGGTGCCGCTGCCACCGCTGGACGGGTGAGGGACCAAGCCCCAGGAAGGCGCCGTCCCTTGCTGGGTTTACTGAGTTCGCAAAGACCAAAACAGGCCTCTGCATCTTTGCTGCAGATGCTGTCACGGACCATCGGAGCTGGAAGGAATGCCCACGACCCGCTCTGCTTTCCTAACTCAGCCCGGATGACGCCTCTCCAGGAAGCCCTCCTTGAATTCTTCCCCCCTAGGCAGAGATATTCTCTCTTCTTCAGCCCCACCGAGTCTGGTCTGTATTTCCATTGCTGGACTTTCTACAATCTGGGACGATCACACCTATTCCACTAACTGATAAGGTCAGGAAAACATGTTTTGGCCCCGGCACCAAGCCCGGCACATAGTAGGTGCTCAGTGAATATTCTTGACACTAAACTGAATCTGGTCCAGCAGACACATTTTACAGATGGGCAAATTGAGGCTCAGGAAGGCGAACTTGCCTCCAGTGCTTAAATGCCAATCGTATGAGCTTTTCATTTTTCCTTTTGAAAACAGACATGGGCTCCAAGAAGCCTAACTCTGCAGCAGAGCTGGGACCAGTTGCAATCAGCACTGCCTAATTGCTAGCTGATAGCAACTTGGAATTTTAAGTCACATCCAATTTCTTCCTGCACGCTGGTCTGCTGGCTTTGAGCTCTTTCATCTCCAGCGGGGCACATGTTAGCATGCATAATTGCACGTTTTATAACTTAAAGAAGAATCCCCCTCCTGCCTACCTCCTACTGCCTTTCCTGACCTCCCAAAAAGCAGAATTTTATCTGCAGTTTCAATAAAGTATGCAATAATGATGATGAAAATAATTTAATAAGGTCATAGACATTATTCCCTAAGAAGGCCAATTGGTTTTAACATTTTTTTTTCTGATGT
>NW_011888926.1:413808-417674 GCF_000151845.1 Pteropus vampyrus | reverse complement strand
GGTGGTCGTCTGCAAAACACGGGGGCTGCCCTGGGCTCCTTTCAAAGTTTCTTGCAACTCTGTATACCAATGAGTTTACCCCCAGTCGCTTCAGAGTCTGTCAAGATTCGAATCATCAAGAAGACACTGATTCATCCTCAGCCTGGCTCAATAGCCCGAGGCACCTCAGTCTGGCTACAGAAAGACCTCTGCCAGCATCAAGCTGACCACAGGGGCCCAGGCTGCTCCCCGGATGTGCAGCAGCTGCACATGTGAAAGCCCAGTCATCACCGCACGTGCACTGGCCACGTGGCATGACGGGCCCCGAAGGTGTGGTCAGAAACCATCCCTGGAATGGGCAGCGGGCTGCCCCGGGGGCTGGGTGTGCTCAAGGGATTTTTCACAACCAGCAAGAGTTTTCAGGTGATGTGGTTAAGGGTGTAAGAGGCTCATTCAGCCCCATACGAGGCTTCCCACGAGCTGGGTCCATTTCCCATGAAGAACCAGGGAGACCGTGGGAGCCACGTTCTCCGGGCACCTTTGCTGAAAATCGGTCCCATGAGCCTATCACAGTAAACAGCAAAGTCTATCGGATCCTCAGACAGGGTACTCATCTTCCCCAAAACTCCAAACGCAGCCTCACACAGCCCCTCACCAGCTCAGGACCCGCAGACAACGGGGCGTGGGGAGGGAAAACAGGCTTCATCTAAAGTGGAGGTGGCTATCTGGAAGGCGCAGTGATGGATTATTGATGTCTGCTGTAGCAGTGGTGGCAGCATATTTGTTAAGCCTGGAGGAAGTTTAGTGGGACAAAGGAAAGCCTTCGGCACCTGTAATTTTCATTGCACATTCTTGGTAGATGGTCATCTGTGAATGGCACACGAGTCTGCACGTCTCCATGGGGATATGCGTATTTGCATACAATTGATCTGAATCGTCAACAAACCAGAACATCACATGTCGAAGCCCTTTTAGATCCTGAGAATGGATGGAAAAATACAAAGCCACACCCACTTTCATACGTTACGCATTATGATCATCGACATCATCACATCCTCATCCTTATCATCAGCAGCAGCTTCACCATCATCATTGGCACCGCCGTCCACAACATCAGCACCGTCACCACCACCACAGCCACAGCAGCTATTGCTTGTACAGCGTGTCCCATGTGCCGGGCTGTGCTCAAATGCTTTATATGCATTAGCTCACTCATTCCTCACACTATCTCTATAAGCAGGTACTTTTATTATCTATTTTACAGATAAACAGAGGTCAAATAGCTTATCCAAGCTGCCCAGGCAAGATCTGAACCCCAGCAGTCTGGCTCCGTGCTTTAACCACTATGCTCAACGGAATACGGACTGTTCATTCTCTCTTCTCAGAACGGAGAGCCAAGGTAGCGATAACCACCTGCAGAAAAGTCAGGGGGAGGAACGGGCCTTCCAACGCTGGGCTCAGGTCCCAACTCAGAAAGAGCCCTGCCCTCTCGGGCCTCCATTTCCCCATCTATAAACCATGAAGTGAATACCTGGGTGATTGCCAAGCTCCCTCAGGCCACCACTGCATGTGGCCTCCAGTTTTCAAGGCCTCCAGAAGTCCCTGCATGGTCCTCCGGGGAGAGCCGGTGGGGAAGCTCATGGCCCTTGGGTGAACACTCCAGCAGGCTCCATTGATTCTGACTGATGACTGTAGGTGGGTCCCCAGGGATGAGAAAACCTCAGGGCGAGTGGGACAGTGTCCACTCGAGTCCCCAGAACTCAGCCAGCACTCATTCTCAGAGGGTCTTGGGAGCGAGTGGCCGAACGATGACCCCCTTTCGGCTCCCGACAGTTATTCTCCATACCGTCAACATGGCAGCTCAGCAGGTAACGATCTGCCACCCATACGATCCTTACCTGTTCGTCAAGAACTTCCACTGATATATAATTTCAGCGCCTGCAGCCCAACCCAGACTATAAGCTCCTTGAGTGAGGGACAAGGTTGCATCGCACCTATCACCTTTGAGCCCTGAGCGACCTATCACATTCGAGCCTGAATCCCCTGTGAGAGGTGGTGAGAACAGACGATGACGATGACGTTGATGGTAACGACACCATCATCTGTACAGCAAGCGCACACTTCGCGTTGAGTGCATTCCGTGAGCCAGGCAGTGTGGTTGGCAGGTCCTGGTAAACTGCACTGCATTTCATTCAATCTTCAGGACTCCCTGTGGTGGGGGGTACTTGGGGCCCATATACCCTAAGAGAAACTGAGGCTCAGGAGGGCGGTTCAGATCAGAGGTGGACGGCACCCCAGGACAGGCCAGTCCCTGCTGCCCTCTATCATTAGACGGTCAAAATCACACCATGGCAAGAACGAGCCGTCACGGACCCAGCACCCCACACCTCCCATGCCTCACATCCCCTCTGCGGGCATCATACAGGCAGCTCATCTCCTCTGAAGTGTCTGAGCCAAAGAGAGCCAACTCAGACTAAACATTTTCTATACGCCGATGCTAGTGCCAGGCCTGGCGCAGGCGCAGGGAACACAGGAACGAATGTGACAGACTCTCTGCAATCGAGGAGCTCACTGGGAGCCCAAATTTGACATCTGCAGTGTGGTGGCCACAACCCCAAGCCCATGACAGATTCTCCATAAACGAGCTCACAGTTCAGTAAGGGAGCAAGACACGCAATTACAAGCCAGTCAGGAGTGCTGTGACGGAGGGTAGCCCAGGGGCTTCTGGGAGCAGAGTAGGTATTGCGGTTGAGTGTGTGTGTGTGTGTGTGTGTGTGTGTGTGTCGGGGGTGGATATCAGTGAAGGCTTCCCAGAGGAGGCAACTCTAAAGCATGATTAAGAATTAGCTAGAACACAAAGGGTGGAAAAGAAGCTCCAGGCAGGGGACAACCTGAGCTGGGGCTCAGGAACACGGAACGGCCCAGCCAGGACACAAGTGCTATTCAGTGCTTCGGGAGGGGAGGGCCAGAAGCCGGAGTCAGGCTGGAGACACCGGGAGGCCGCTGGCAGTGCCGGAAGCACAGTCACAAGCCTCCTCCTCCCATCCTCGCACCGAGGACATCAGACCCACTGAGCCACCAAGTGTGACTCCCAACTCAGGCTCAAGCACAGCGGAGAGCTGAAGATGGACGCTTGAAGGACACAGGGAAGCAGGTAGGAGACAACCCCCTGGGCAGAGGCTGGCAGGAGGGGACCTAAGGAACTGGGCTGGAGGAGGACAGGCCGGGATAGTGGCTTAAACCGGCAGAGATGGGGGTCACCCTTGGCCTTCTCTTGTTGGAGCACTGGGCCTGAAGGGGGAAGCAGAGGGTCAGAAAACAGCCACATAGAGCCACATCTGTGCCACTTGGGACCACCAAGCTAACCTCCAGGCCTTGCCAGTGGCTGGGCCAGCCCATGCCACTGGGCTTTTGCTAACATCTTGCTCTATCTGCCTCCAGCCTGGCCTCCGTCCAGGGGTCTGTGGGTAGGTGCCAGCTCCCTCCTCAGGCTTCTGGGCCCCAGGCAAGGCCAGGATGTGGCCAAACCAGGCCGATGTCATCTGCCCAGCACTCAGCCTTAAGCAGATGCCCAACAAATGAGGTGAATAAACAACGTCAGCGTCCCAAGGAGGCGTAGCTGCTTCTCTTACAGAACTCCAGCTCCTGCGAAGCCTTGTGCAGAAGGAACAGGCACCCGTCTTGTTCCCCTGTGTCGCTGTCCTAACACAAACCTCGCGCTTTGAAAAAGTAAGGGGCAGGGTTCCGGTTCCGGTTCCGGTTCGGGAGAAGAAAACCAGAGGTTAGAGACCCTTGCTGTGAGGATTAAGAGATGCAGGTTTGAGTACTGGCCAGGCCACTGTGAAATCTGGGGACCTTGCAGGAGAAGCTTCTCTTCTCTGAGCCTC
>NW_011888926.1:409479-412698 GCF_000151845.1 Pteropus vampyrus | reverse complement strand
AGTCTTTTAGAAGCGACAGGCCACACAGGGTGGTTTCAGCTTTGAAGTTAGGGACCTTGGGGATGTCATCCCAGGCCTTTACCCCACACACATCCATCCGGTCAGGGACAGAAGGACAAATATGTCATTTAATGCTTCATCTCAATTTCTTAAAAAAAAACAACAAAAAAGTTTCAAACGTGGGGAGTTGGGCACCCCGTGACTTCAAATTCCATCCCTAGGGAAGTGGCCCAGGCTCCCAGGAAGCCCGCAGCTTCTGTCCAGAGGCCGAGAGAGGCCTGTGCTGTGGCACGCGTGGGGTGGGGGAAGGGAGGCTCAGCCCCTGCTGGCACTACACGTGGCAGGCAGCGGCCACCTCCAGCAGCCACGGCAGCCACAGGGTCTGGCCAGGAGGGCTGGGCTGGGCTCACCTTCACACTGCCTGCCTTCCCCCTTGTAGCCTGGCTTGCACAGGCATTTGTAGGACTTGGGTGTGTTCTGGCAGATGGCGTCGATGTGGCAGTCGTCCGTGCCCTCCGAGCACTCGTCCACGTCGACTGGCCCTGTGTGGGGGGCGTAGGGGAAACGCTGGTGAGGTGTGGCCTGGGAAGCAGGCATCGGACAGTGGGGCAAAGAGCACCTTCTGCCTCCTGCCTTTCCATCCATCATCAGGGTGATTAACCGTCACGGCTGTCACGTAACAATCTGGTGTGACAAGTAGCAACTGGTAGCATCTTCAGGGCAGCCACTCTGTGACAGGCTACCAAAATGCTGGGGCTCACTTATTTTCACGACAACCCATTAAGTCCATCTACTATGCCCACTAAAAAGATGGGGAAACGGGCTCAGGAGCACAGCAGGAAAAACTCTTTCTCTGTGCGTCATGCTCGCCCCACAAGCATCGCTCCAACACCCCGCTCCCCCGCCCCGAACTCCCCTTATTCTAGAATTTAGATCCTAGGTGTGAAGAAATTTAAATCTATCCCTTTGGGGTTACAGATGGGGAAACTAAGGCTAGTATGGACCCATGAGCAGAGGCCAAGCCAGGAGGCCCATGCAGGTGACCTGAACGTGGGACCCCGCCCAGCCCCTAGGCTGTGGAAATACAGGATTTTTCATGTGGCTTCCACATCCTCAGCCTGGCGCGTCCTAGCAGTGAAACCCTCCCCTCAGCTGGGCCAACTGGCTCACCCGTGGGTCTGATCTCCTCCCACCCTCTTTCCTAGGTGCGAAACTGGTTCTCATAGTCCAACTTACAAAGCCAAGTTCAGTCTAAGTTTTGAGGGCTCCTGGCACTCCCCACCTCCCACCCCCAACACACACACACGCCTTCGGTCTCGAACAGCTTTTGGGCAAAATAATGCAAAATAGATTTGTGTATCTGTGCATACACCCCAACACACACACACACACACACACACACCCCTCAGACAGGGAGAGGACCCTAGGGGCACAGGACAGCAGAACCAGAAGAACCTTAGCTATAATCTAGGTTACAGATGGGGAAACAGGTCCAGGGAGGTTTGTTGTAGTTCGGTAGCTCATTTGTGGCAGAAACTGGAGCTCAGGTTCAGAGCTCGTCTATGTACTACGTTACTTCCAGCTAGCTATGAATGACTTACAGATGGACCACAGACAGATAGAAGGACCCAGAAAGGCAGCGCAAGGAACTCTCTGCAGCCACAGTCACCCAGGGGCGAGCCTGGGAAAGTCCTAGAATGTCCTCTTCTCTTCATGCCTCTGGCCTCCCCCTAGGCTGGTCCTCAAGAATGTCCGCTCTTAGTCTATGGCCATGCCGCCCTGAGTAAGCCCAATCCCGTCTGATCTTGGAAGCTAAGCAGGGTCAGGCCTGGTTAGTACTTGGATGGGAGACCACCTAGGAAGACCAGGTGCTATAGGCGAAAAAAATAAAAAAATAAGGGATCGTAAGCTGACAAGGTCCTTGCAATCTGTGAGGTCAACCAAGGGTTGCCTCGCCTAAAAAAAATAAAAAAATAAAAATAAAATGTCTACTCTGAATTACTTCCTTGGCTGGCATTGGGGTTCTAAGCTTGCATGGGGGGGGCCTCTCTAAGAGAACCACTGCTGGCCCGGGGACTCCTCCCTACTTGCCCTAGTCCCCCAAAGGAAGAGAGGCATTAAAAAGAAACACAGAATCACCTCCCTGCGTGCACACACACACACGCACACACACGCACACACACACACGCATGCACACACACATGCATGCACACACATGCATGCACACCCATACACACGGCAGGTGGCATCACTTTTCAAGGTGATCATTTCTGCTCAGGTCAGTAGTTCATCCCCTACAGCTGCCCAAAGGAAGGTGGAACGGGGGGGGGGGGGGGGGGGGGGGGGGCAGGAGGCCAGAGCCAGTCATCGCGTGCCCGGGGGTCTGCAGGAACATTGGCCCAGCAGAACATCCCCTTCTGAGGAAGTGATGACAGAGGGACCCCTGTGCAGGGGTGGCACAGCCTCAAAGGCAGGAAGCCAGAGGCCAGAGGGGGCCAATCTGCATCCTTCCAGGGAGGAGGACTGAGACGGGACCCGCAGGGGAAACGGACCGCAGGTTAGGCTCTTCCCACTTCTCAAGGGTCAGGGCACAGGAATGAGGGGCTCTGGAGCCCCTTTCGCCCCCTACCTAGGTAGGTGTCCTCATGAGGATAGAAGTGAATGAATGTTAGGCGAAGGGCAGTGGGGGCACCTCCCAGGACGCCTTCCAAATATGTCTTTAGGTGGGGCCTGGGAGAGGGCAGATGACCATTTGTTCCCGTGGGCTCTCTCTCTGGGCTGGGGGCTTCTTCCGCAGGGCAGCCCAGCCCCCCCCATCACAGGCTCCACCTTCGGTTTGTTACACAGCACAAGGCTCCAGCGGGTGGGGCTGGGGGTGGAGACGCACACAAGCAGAGAGGAGGCAGAGGTGGGGAGAAGCACATGCAGGATACAGTCAAACAGGGTTGAAGGACCCCCAAAGCGTGGGAGAGACACCCACAGACAAGTGGGGGCGTGGACAGCCGGGCCCAGCAGGGGGCGGGGGGGCGTGAAAAACTGCTCAGCTCCAACTGCACAATAGTTGAAATGGCCTAGCACCCTCACTCAGGGTGTGACTCCCAGGAGTAGACTCCGTGTCCAGACACAGACCTGGGAGAGCCCAGCGCAGCAGCCAGGGGGTGCCCAGAGAAAGCCAGAGAGAACCGCAGGGGCAGGCGGGACCCTCTTCCTCCCACCTCC
>NW_011888926.1:397302-398249 GCF_000151845.1 Pteropus vampyrus | reverse complement strand
CCGCGGGGTGCAGCCTCGACCAGGCTGGGGCTCACTTGGAAGCTGCGCTCTTCCTCTGCCCCCTTCTCCCCACTAGACCCCCATCGTCGAGGGTGACTGCGCCTCCGGGAGCAGCACACTCACCCCCAAGGGTGAGGAGGGGGCCTGCCCAGTGGTCCTCGGAAGTCTAGGAAGGCCCGGCGGCATCCATTTGTAGTCAAAGAAATGCAAACGCGCAAAGCGGTATTGTACATTCATCCATCTGGTCGGTAAATGTTTATTGAGCACCTACTGTGTGCCAAGCGCTGGCAGTGCTGCTGTGAAGTAACCCGACAGGACTAAACCGTGGAGATCATTTTAAAATTTACTTTGAAAACAAATGAAATTTTTACCACTCTCCAAAGGACGGTGATCCATAAGTGTGCTTGTCATAGGACAACCGCAGAACCTATGTCTGGAAGGAGCACCGGGAAATCTCCGTGTGCGACTATAGCACTTTGCCGGCAGTTTCTGCTGGCACGCACGACCCTTCTGCGGGGGTGACCTCTCAGCCAGCAGTTCAATGTCCTGAGAATGCGAGGCCTGGGGCCGCCCCAGTGACAGACCAGGGCGGGGCGGTGGGTTGAGGGCAGGAGGAACATCGCGGTCCTTCCATCCAAGAACTGCTCTGGCCTGGCCTGGGGTCTACACCTGACGCCTGTTGGCCTTTGGCGCCTGGATAGGAGACCCCCGCCCGCCCGCGAGGCGTGCCTGGAAATAAATGGCCCCTCTCAGCCCAAGAGTCTGGACGCTTTAAGGGAAGAAAGTTCAGCAAACCCCAAGGTCCATCTCCTTGACAACCACCAATAAGAGCTCCTTTTTTCTTCCCCTGCTCTCCCGGCCTGACTCAAAGACAAGACTTTCCTCTTTTTGTCCACTCTGCCTGCACCAGTCTGCGCCCAACTTCCCTCTCCACACCAGCCCCCTTC
>NW_011888926.1:394249-396247 GCF_000151845.1 Pteropus vampyrus | reverse complement strand
CAGAACCCCTAGAATTGGGCACAAAGTATGAGGAGGCGATTTTCCTGATGGACAAGAGAATGTGCCAAGGTTCACTGGAGAAGGTGGGGACTGAGGAGTGAACGTTCTCAAAATACTTAGCAAACTGTGAAGCACTGCGTGTGTGTGACGGTGACACATAGGCAGGCTGCTCACAGAGACTGCGGTGTTTGTGCCGATGGGGTGGGCCGGAGGGGCACCCATATGCCTAGACTCCAGCAAGGGGCATCTCGCAGCCTCTGGAGACTGAGCTGGGCCAGTGGAGGCCCAGGGATGAATTGGATGGTCACTCTGGGAGGGAACACTTCATGGCTTCCCATCACTTTCCAAAAACAACTGGGCACTCTGCGTTCTTCCCTGTGATCAGCCCCATCGTCACCAAACCGCTGTCAAAGGAGGCCCCACAGACACCCCGCTTTCAGGTGTGACTGAAGGCCTTCCTCTGCCAGGAATACCCCTTCTTCCCTTCTTCACTAGACGCACCCACACCCCAACCTCTGCCCCCGAGCCAGGCGCAGGTCCCCCTTGGGGCTCCTGCAGATCTCAGGGCTTCCTGCTCAGAGTCCAGCTCGCCCTGGGTATCACGTCTCTCTCCTTCCAGACCAGGGGTTTCAGAAGGCAGAGCTCACAGCTGATCCACATCTGGGGCCACAGCTCCCAGATGAGGCCAAGAAATGACTGTGGAGTGAAGAATAAATGAATGAACGAATGAATAAAGAAACAAGACAGATATCACTGTCAAGGATTCATATTGCTCCAGGGAGGGGATAAAGATTCTTTGGCTGTTTGATGGGGCCCTAGGACATGAATCCAGCTGCCTACCCTCTCCAGTCACCTCCATCCTCCATGCCCTGTGGGGAAGCTGGGCTGGCCAGCAGGACCGCTGTCCTCCAGGGCCCGTTGGCTCCCCCTGGTGACACCTCTTAGAGGTCTGAGGAGCAGAGGGGAGAGGGAGGGATAAGTGAGCTCTGCTCTTCCTAGGCACATACACAGCCTCCGCCACCCCGGACTCAGCCTGATGACCCCCATCTTCATTGTAAGAACACTTCATTGTAAGAACACTTAAAAAATTTTTTTTTCTTCAGGAGTAATTCTCTTGATTAATAATAGTTGTGAAAGTTATTTGAGAAAATACAGTTCTCTGCAAACATCAACTCTCACTACAGGGATGTTGAGCCTCCATCTTGATGATGATTGTACAGGCTTTGGTCATTCTTTCTTATTAAAAACAGACTTCCATAATAATACCTCTTTGTGTTGCAGACATCTTTAGACTTTTGAGAGCAATCTTTTCTGCAACCCCTCGGTCACCCTGAGCCCCACAGACCAGGCCCCCACCTGTCAAATGAGGGTCTCAGTCTCCAGGACCGTGGACATCTCCATCTCACGGTCCAGAGTCCTCTGAAGTGACCCGCCTGAGTTTTGGCATTCAGTGTCATCTGATCTCCCACTGGCTCTTCCCCTAGTATACAATAGCCATCCATGTCACATGTCCCTGTGTGCCCAGCACTGTGCTCAGAAGTCCTGTGCATTGCATCACTTAGTCCTGAGAGGTAAAAACCACCATCATCTGAAAAAAAATGGAGGCTCAGGCTGTTGCCTGGGACAAGGACAGACCTAGTGAACGGCAGAGGCAAGATTCGAACCCAGGCCTGACTCCTAAAGATGCACTCTTAACCATCACTGGCGAATAAAAT
The DNA here is from genome assembly GCF_000151845.1 of Pteropus vampyrus. Lineage (NCBI taxonomy): Eukaryota > Metazoa > Chordata > Mammalia > Chiroptera > Pteropodidae > Pteropus > Pteropus vampyrus. The sequence goes on along the minus strand of NW_011888926.1, from coordinate 394,532 downwards.
CCCCTCTAAGCTCAGAGGGCGTTAGGGAGCTCCTTGTGTCATGTGTCAAACTTTACTTTTTGGTTTCGATATTGAGAAAAGTGGTTTTTACGGAGTGGCCAGACACATTGTAACAGTTCGCAATTCGTGTGGTTGATTTTAGGTGCTACCTAATTTTATCTTCATTCATCTTGCTGATGAGTCCCCATTTTTTATCCCATCTGGAATGACGATACTTCATTTTAAGGCGGGACTGTGTAGAAGTGGAAAGTGAGGGGTGATGTGACACACAGGCGCACCTCCA
>NW_011888926.1:387583-393579 GCF_000151845.1 Pteropus vampyrus | reverse complement strand
AGCTAAGCCAATCAGATGCCTTCTCTGGGATTCTCAAAGTGTGTCTTCTTCCACATGTGGGCATGAGACAGTAAGGATGAAGCAGTAAGGATGGGTGTCCAGAGCAGCCTGGCACACCACCATGGTGTGGACAGCTGGTCCAAGAGAACAGATACACCAGTCAGAAGCAGAGGGAAGAGATGGGGAGAGAAAAAGGAGAGAGAGAGAGTAGAGAAGGACAGAGGAGGGAAAGGAAGAGGCCTGACGGTGTTTGAAGCTCTGGTCGAATCATCCTGTCTCCTCTTAAGACAGTTATGCAAATTCCTATCACAGGAGGCCAAAATAGTCCTGTTTAATCAATGGGCAGGGTTGGGAGGGTGGTGTCTCCATGAAACGCCACCGTTGACAACACGTGCCAGGCCTTGTTCTAAACACTTTACATGTTTTAACTCACGTAGTCCCACAACCACCAGATGAAGGAGGCACTGCTACTCTCATTTACAGGTATGGAATGCCGAACAGAGAGGTAAAGTAACTTGCCCAAGGCCACCCAGCAGAACTAGAAATGAATGAATAAAGGAATGAATGGGAAGTGTTGCCCTTGGTCACTCAGCCTTTCAGAGCCAAGGTGAGAGGAGCTGTCCAGGGTTCCTCGATCTTCCCTCTGTGCTACAGTCTTAGATGTTTCATGGTGGAGTCCATCCTCTGCCACTTGCTCGCTGTGTGGCCTTGGGCAAGCCGCTGCACCTCTCTGTGACTTCACACAAAATTAACCCCAATAAAAAGTCATATCTGCTCGACACAGAAAAGACATTAACTTTCCGCTACATTTTCTTCCAGTCTTTTTTCTATGTGCATTTACATTTAAAAAAATTAAGTTAAATTAAGATCGTGTTACACATAACAGCATTTTTTTTTGACCTCTGTGTTTTTTGTTTTTAGATTTTGTTTGAATTATCTTTTTAGAGGCCTGATTTACATACCACGAAATACACCATTTTAGGCGCGTAGTTTGATGAGCGTGAAAGAAGTTTAACAATTGTGGTAAAACATACATAACATAAAATCTACCATTTTAGCCAAGTGTGCAATTGAGTGGCGTGACACACACTCACAGTGTCGTACGACCCCCCCGCTCCCCATTTCTAGAACTTTTTCATCATCCCAAACTGAAACTCCGTGCCTCCATTTCCCCCTCCCCTCTCCCCAGCCCCTGGCGACCACCATCCCACTTTTTGTCTCTGAATTCGGTACCTCATATAAGTGGAACCACACAGTATCGGTCCTTCTGTGTCCGGCTTATTTCACTTTGCATAATTTTTTCAAAGTTCATCACAGTCGTCATATGTATCAGAATTTTATTCCTTTTTAAGGATACCGACCGATCCTCTATTCCGTGGATATGCCCTATTTTGTTTATTTATCTGTGGGTGGGCATTTGGGTTGCTTCCACCTTTTAGTCAAAAAGCGAACTATGCTGTCACGAACATAGGTGTATTTAGGTTCAAGAACATACAAATATTAGTTTGAGCCCCTGACTTCAATTCTTTTGACTAAATACCCAGAAGAGGACTTGCCGAATCATGCGGTAATTCTATGTTTAAATTTTTGAGAAACTGCCATACTGTTTTCCACAGTCGCTGCACTATTCCGCGAGTTTTGACAAATGCACACACCTGTGTAATTTCCACCACGATCAAGGTAGAGAACACACGCGGCACTCCGCTCATTGCCACTTGTTCTTCCTGTCATTTGCCCCAACCGCCGAGCTCAGGCAATTACTAGTCTGATGTCTTTGACCAGGGATCAGTTTCGCCTGTTCTAGAACTTTATCCAGATGTGATCATGCATAACGACGTACTCTTTCGTCCGACTTTTGCTCAGCATGCTTTTCAAGTTTCGTTCAACACGTACAGCTTTGCAACCTCACAATTTTCTCTCACTTCCTTAAATTAATTAGCATTATCTTAATTTTCTTAATATGTGGTTTCATGTATTATTTTTCTTTCAAAAACCAAAGCCAAGTTTATTTGTTCATTTCTTGCATTTGAAGCACTCCTCGATGACATCCTTGGCCCGAGACTCTTCGCCATCGTCCTTAACCACCACACAACTGCAATCGACCACTTTCTGGGGTTTTCCCTCTCTGTCAATTTTACAGAGGCCTACCCATTCCCCTGGTTTCTTGTTGTCATCAACTTTAATTAGGTTGATTTGGTGTTCAGCACAAAGGGCCTCCACCAACTTGACATACATCACAGTCGGCTCATCGCGGTCGGATGCGAGCGCACACAGATGGGCTTGGCGCTTGTCTAAAGCTTTGGCAGCTTCACGAATGCCACGTGCTAGGCCATCGTGGACAAGAGAGATCTTCAGCACCTCCTATAGAGCAGTATTAACATCCATTACACCTCTAGCAGCTAGGCCTTCCTCGGCCATGGCGGCGGGTTACGGGAGGAGCTGAATCTTGAAAACACCAAAGCCTTGACTCCGTGCTACTCTGTGGCAGCAAGGAAAGAGAATATATGGTTATATATATATATATTTATACATGGTTTTAAAATCAGGTAGTATTCTATCACAGAGATTCACTATAATTTATTTGACCAGTCTAAGCCAATTCGAATTTTTTGCTGTTATATATAAAGCTGAATGGAACATCCTTGTACCGAAATCTTTGTTCACATCTCTGATCATTGCTTTGAAATAGTTCTGAGGAGGCGAGATACCGGGTGGTAGGAATTGACAGTTCCTGTGTCCTTAAACCTGTAACTGAATTGCTTCTCAGAAAGGTGTGACCACGTCTTGTCAATTTCACTTCCTAAGTTCACTGTCCATTCCTCTCCATCTCCTCGGTCTCCTGTGCCCTTTGGGGTCACTCCCTGGCACTCTTCCCAGTGCTGCTGCCTAAGGATGCTACCTGCCTGAACTACAAGCAAGTCTCCAAACCCAAGACCAGCACAGAACCATCAGGAAGCCAGGCAAGGGCTTCATGGCTGCAGATGTGGCAGGAGCCTTGATGCTAGGTAGATAGCGGGGACCCCTGAATGAATTAGAGGGTCACTCATTCCTTTCCCTCCCTCCTGCTGCCAGTGCCCAGCAAGTGGTCTGGCGGAGCAGGCACTGAGACTCGGTGTGACAGTGGAGACATTCGCCTGTGGCCCCCTCAAGCATTTTCTCCCAGGCTAATCGGTGGCAGCGATGACATACAATCAGGAGGCTATGATGCTGGTCAGCGACATCCCTGGGTGGGTCTCAGGATGCAGAAAGACCATAGCTTTCCCCTCCTCTGGGGCCTTGCAATGGTTTGCCATTTGCACGGAAGATGCCAGCCCTTCTCTCGTCCCAGGCCTAGCCTAGTTCAACTCCAAGAATGTGTCTAACACAAAGGAGGGGGAGCCATGTGACCGTGATAACGGTCTCGCCGTGGCTGCTTGCGCCGGGGTGCAGCCAGGGGCGGCTTCCCCTGCACAATGAGCCTTTATGGCATTCTTGCCTGACACCCTTATCTCCCAGGAATGTTGGGGGAGTGAAGCAGACTGGCCCCAAGAGAGCCTGACCAAGGAGCTTGGGCTCTCCCGCCCTGCCCCCAAGGTCATCCACGCTCTTTGATAACGAGTCTCCCAGGGCCGGTCATGGGGACAGTGACAATGGGCACTTGTGCAGGACTTTACAGTTCACAGTCTCATTCATCCCCATCATATTATTTGATCCTCACAGTCAAAGGCTGAGGTCAGGAGTCTCGTATCCTCCGTTTTGCAGATGGAGAAACTGAGTCCCAGAAAGGTTAAGTACCCTCTGCCCCAGGCTGTGCGGATCCAGCAGGAGTTGTTAGGGAAAGAAAAAGCAGTTCAGTTGTGGTGCTCCCGCCCAGCTGACAGGGGGTGGGGGAGTTGGGGGGTGGGGGTGGTGGGGGGCTGGGAGGGGGACTTCATTTAGGAAGACATTTACTAAGCAATGCTTGCAGGCCAGGCCTTGTGCTGTGTGTGTATTTGTACAAAGTCTCGAAAGGTGACTCGTCCTAATGCCCACAGTGGTTTCCTCCAGGGAGCGGGATATAGAGGTCTCCAATGGGAACGGTGAGTTTTTTCTGTGCACCGGTAGTGTCACAGAACCGTTCTTGCCATTGGCCTTCACTGTTTTTGCAATTGAAAAAAGATGCGTGAAAATAAAATCAAGCGGTAGATCTAGGCACCTGGCCGGTAGTGGGTAGTAGGTTCTCACTAAATGTTGTTGAAGGCAGGATTTCAGCGTCCTTGGGCTGCCGCGCCGCCTCCCTCAGACTGCGTGCTCCCCCCGTCCCCGCGTGGGTCGGCCACGGGTGACGCCGTCCGGTTCCCTGATGCCTCCGATGCCCCTTGGGGCTCTCAGGGCCGGGGGATGTTGCCGGAGTGAATGTTAATGGAAGCGTGGGGCTGGTGGCCGCATTTCCCTGGAGAGACTGCTCTAAGCCTAGAACTCTGTTAGGTTGGCTCAAATTTTTTATTTGTGGGGAGGTTAAGAAAAATAAAATGAAGTAAAACCTTTAAAGCTGCCCAGCTCTCCTTTCCATGGACTGCGGGCGAATGGTGGGGCCTCAGGCAGGCCGGCCGGCCCCAGGCGCCTGCAGAATCGCTGGCCACAAAACAAACAAACGCATGGCGCGGACAGAAACAGACTTTGTGCGCAGCCCCCTCCTCCCGCGTTGTCACTCGGAGCCGGCGCAGCCTCCGCGTGCGCTCCGCTCCCCCAGCCCGCCCCCGCTCCCCGCAGCCCGGAGACCCCCTTCCCCGTCCCCCTTCCCCCACCCCGCCCAGGCCCTTTTGAAGTTGATCAATGAAACACGTTTTATTTACGGGCCCATTCCTGAGCAGGGACTCTGCGAGGCCTTCGTTAGTTCCACGGAATGAAAGAATGGGCCGATTCAAGGGGGCTCGGAGAGAAAAGGGGGAAAATTAGAGTTCCGTCGGCTCGCTTAAAAAAAAAAAAAAAAAAAGAGGAGGGGGTGGGGAGACATCGTGGATTTGCTAAATAAAGCTCGGGCTGCATTCAGAGCCCGCGAAGAGGTCCCCGCAATCCTCTTAGCGCAGACAATGCCGGCCGGAGACGCGCCGGCCGCGGCTCGCATTCCTCCCCGCCAGCGAAGGGCAGTGGCTGTTTAAATTGCTGGTTAGGTTTCCAGCTGTTTTACCAGTGATTTGCCCAACTTAATAGCTCTTTAAGGCTTTAAACAAGAAAATAGCTCTTCTCACGACTCAGGGAAGCGGCCCTGGGTAGTTCAGACGGCGCCCATTGTCCGAGGCTTAGACCCCTCTCTGCGCGGCAGCCCCTCCCCCGCAGCCCGGCTGTGTCCAGCTCCTGCAGACTCTTTATTTATCCTTTTCACATTCTGGTTTTCTGGGCCTCCGTCCAGAGGACTTCTAAATAAGTACTCATTTGAGGGGACTGCCTGTCTGCTCCCTTTGAACATTCTCCAACAAATAGTAGTAATAATTATTATGACGAGAGCATTTATTTATTGAGCACCTACTATGTGCCAGGCTCTTGGGTTCAGCCCTTTCTTTCACTCATCTCATTTCACTCTCGTCCGTGTCTACAAAGGAGGTGGGTACCACTACGAGGGCCATTTCACAGATGGAGGCGCAGAGGAAGGAGAGTCACTTGGCCAAGTTCACATAGGGGCGTTCAACAGGGTCAGGGCTGGTCAGACTCTTAACCACCCCCTGCAGCCAGGCAGCTGCGGAAGCTCTGACTCCTGGGATGTGGGGGTCGAGCTTGGTGCCTGGCACTTACGGTTTCCAGGGAGGCCACAGGGGTGGCGACAGTGGGCAGGAGAGGAGGAGGGTAACTGGAAGGGGTGTGTGTATGGGGGGTGGGGTGGGGTGGTATGGGATCTGATCTCAATCACCTGTGTCCAGAATCTGCTTTTCACTGTATGAAAACACCTATCCATCTATCCCGATTTAACTCCAAAGTGCTAAAAAACAGCAGTTTTTCTGGTTATGAAAATCATATATGTAAACCGTAAACAAAAGCTA
>NW_011888926.1:385173-387533 GCF_000151845.1 Pteropus vampyrus | reverse complement strand
GGGAAAAAGATCCAGCAACTCTAAGTGTCTATAAATGGGGTCTGGTTAAATCAACTTCGCTACATCTATTCATGGAGTATTGTACAGACATTAAAAGGAATGGAGTAGACCAACTTATACTTCCTCCAACAGTGTTGGAGAATGTAAAGAAATGCGAAAAATGCAAATACTGCATAAACTTGGGCATTTTCAAACTTTAAAATCTTGGTCAATTCGATAGGTAAAAAAAGAGCATCGTATCGTTTTACTTACATTTTTTTTATAAGTAAGGCTGAATTTTTTCACACTGTTATTGTGCATTTAACATTTTTTTCTGGTAATTTCCCTTTCGTATACAGCTTTTACCCATTCTTCTGTTAGGTTTTAAGCCTTTTCCTCACTTGTACGAGCATTTTCTAAATTAAAGCAATCCTATCAAATGTCGGTCCCTGTTTAGCTTTTGTTATGACTTTGTTTCTACTTTTTTTTACACCTAGAAATTTAAAATATTAAATTAAAAAATTTTTTTTAACTTTGAAACTTTGATACAGAAGATAGTTTAAAAAAATAGTTGAATCAATTCTCCTTTCTCTTTTTGATTTCTTCGTTTATAAGCCTGGAAAGTTCTCGCTCCTCCAGAGAGCTGGTCGATATTCACTTATATTTTTGGGGCAGTCTTTCTAGGATTTGATTTGCTTTAGAAATAATTTATTCTTTAGTATATGTGAAAATGGGTTTAAACAGTTTTTTCCTAATATGGTTGCCTGGTTCCCTTTATTGAACATTTCCCGCATTGTTCATGAGCCGTTGAAGACGTCGTTATCACGGTTCGAGTAATTTTATGTGGGAAAGACTATTCTCTGCCTCCCATCAATTGCGTAGTTTAATACCAGGGAGGGCTTATTCCTCCTCTATTTGAAAATAATCTTTGGATTTCTCACTCATTTATTTCCTCAAATGAATTTTATTATGGCTGTGGGTTTCCTGCTTAGAAAGATACTTCCTTTCCAAGATTATAAATAACTTCACCTATGTTTTCTTTTAGAATTTTTATGTTGAATTTTTGTTTGTTTGTTTGTTTAAATCTTGGGTCCATCTGGAATTTATTTTGCTATAAGGGGTGAGGTAGGGATTCAACTTTATTTTTTCCAGATGGTCAGCTATCTCATTATCGTGCTTTGAGTTACACATCTCTTCTCTCTGTTATGAAATGGCTCCTTTTTTCTTTTTCAGTGTTGAATTCCGCCATAAAATGCCGTAGATTTCTGTACTCTAGGCTGAGCTCTGTTCCAGTACTAAACCTTCAGAAGTATTTGATAATATGTTTCAACATCTGGGAAAGTCAGTCTTCCTCCTTACTTTTGTTTTTCCTTAGAATTGCCCTGGCTAGCCTCACACGTTTATTTTTTTTTTCCAGACGAAATTTGTTATCGTTTTGTCAAGTTCCAAAAAAATAAGAGAGAATAAAAACTTGTCGGTTTAAAGCTTTTCTTACCGATGACTAGAGTTTCTTCATGGATTATTGATATTAACCTTTTCCCATTCACTCGGCCGTCAGTCCATTCTCCCCATGCCCTGCTAATTTTTTCAGGGGCACAAAAGACTTTCTCTTGTTTTTATATGTTCAAGTTCATTCTTCTTTTCCTTAGCATAAATCTTGGTGGTGAAGCTTCTCATTCTTCCAGAGATCTGGTCAACATTCACTTATATTTTTGGCCAGTCTTCATAACATTCAATTTGCTTAATAAACCATTTCTAGGACCAGTATATTTGAAAGATGTGAAGAATGCCTCTAAACTGACTTTTCATCTCCCTCCTTCCATAGTTCTGTTTGTGGAAGACGACTTTACTGAATATTAAGTACTTTTACATGTTCCGCCCGTGTCTGCTCTGCCGTTTAATCCGAGACTTAATCATCTATTTTAACATCCCAGAGGGCTGATTGCTTGTGCTTCTCAAAATATTCTTCGGATTTCTCAGCTTTCTATTTCCCAAAATACCCGGCCTGCATGATTCATTTGGCCCCCACAGGAACCCTGTGAAATGGGCGAGAAGCAGCCATTCCAGTAACCGAATGTCTACTTGGGTTGAGAGGGGCCAAGGGACAGACGAGATGACACAGAGTTGTCATAGCTGTGAGGGAACAAGAGTCTTCCTTTGGGATCTGAAATTCCCGTTGGGAAGGGAATTGTCTGCTCGGCAGTCGCTTTGCTTGTTGAACTTGACACTGAGGAGAAGGAAGGGGAGGTGTGTATGCAGCAAGTGTCCAGCACTCAGTCTCGGATGATCAGGAGGCTGTCACCTGGGAATCTTCAGGAAAAGCTGCCGCCACAACTGGGAGTCAGTGTAGGGCATCAGGAGAAGGGGCACGGAGTACCATC
>NW_011888926.1:383007-385123 GCF_000151845.1 Pteropus vampyrus | reverse complement strand
GTGGTCCAGCTGGCCTCGTGGCACATAAACAAGCCCTTCTCCATCAGGGTAGATATTGCTTCCCCTCCTTCCTCAGCCATGGCTGGGGAATGAGACCCAGCCCTGTCCGCCTAGGCTGGGCCATGCTGGAGCCCCTGATGGGACTGTGTCTCCGGTGTGTGAGAGAGAAGTATGGGCAGAGACTGCCTCTCACCCGCCCCTGCCACCCCGACACTCACACGTGAGACCGATTCACTCTTTGTCATTGGGTGAGTAAGTTTGAGAAGGACCAATCTATTTCATTCCTATTATTTTATAGATGGGGAAAATGAGGCCCAGCGTGGGGAGGGGATATGCCGAGGATCTCACGGTAGGTAAGTGGCAGAACCAAGACAAATTTCTTACATCTGTACCACATTTCATAATTCCCATCCATTCCTGCCCTGTTCCTTGTCTCTCTCTCATTTTTTTTACATACTTAAAACAATATCAATGTTATAAATTCTTGATGCCGGAGAAGGTACAGTGACACAGGCGTTCTCACATACAGTTGGTCAGAGTATAAATTGCTGTAGCCTTGTGGGAAGACAGTTTGGCAATATCTAACCAAAACTTTTAAGGCAAAGATCTGTTCACCGAGCAATTCTATTGCCAAGAATTATTCCTACAAATATATCCACCTGTGTATACAAAGAAGTACATACATGGATGTTCACGGCAGTACTGTTTTTTCTAATGCTGGGCAGGGAAAAAGATCCAGCAACTCTAAGTGTCTATAAATGGGGTCTGGTTAAATCAACTTCGCTACATCTATTCATGGAGTATTGTACAGACATTAAAAGGAATGGAGTAGACCAACTTATACTTCCTCCAACAGTGTTGGAGAATGTAAAGAAATGCGAAAAATGCAAATACTGCATAAACTTGGGCATTTTCAAACTTTAAAATCTTGGTCAATTCGATAGGTAAAAAAAGAGCATCGTATCGTTTTACTTACATTTTTTTTATAAGTAAGGCTGAATTTTTTCACACTGTTATTGTGCATTTAACATTTTTTTCTGGTAATTTCCCTTTCGTATACAGCTTTTACCCATTCTTCTGTTAGGTTTTAAGCCTTTTCCTCACTTGTACGAGCATTTTCTAAATTAAAGCAATCCTATCAAATGTCGGTCCCTGTTTAGCTTTTGTTATGACTTTGTTTCTACTTTTTTTTACACCTAGAAATTTAAAATATTAAATTAAAAAATTTTTTTTAACTTTGAAACTTTGATACAGAAGATAGTTTAAAAAAATAGTTGAATCAATTCTCCTTTCTCTTTTTGATTTCTTCGTTTATAAGCCTGGAAAGTTCTCGCTCCTCCAGAGAGCTGGTCGATATTCACTTATATTTTTGGGGCAGTCTTTCTAGGATTTGATTTGCTTTAGAAATAATTTATTCTTTAGTATATGTGAAAATGGGTTTAAACAGTTTTTTCCTAATATGGTTGCCTGGTTCCCTTTATTGAACATTTCCCGCATTGTTCATGAGCCGTTGAAGACGTCGTTATCACGGTTCGAGTAATTTTATGTGGGAAAGACTATTCTCTGCCTCCCATCAATTGCGTAGTTTAATACCAGGGAGGGCTTATTCCTCCTCTATTTGAAAATAATCTTTGGATTTCTCACTCATTTATTTCCTCAAATGAATTTTATTATGGCTGTGGGTTTCCTGCTTAGAAAGATACTTCCTTTCCAAGATTATAAATAACTTCACCTATGTTTTCTTTTAGAATTTTTATGTTGAATTTTTGTTTGTTTGTTTGTTTAAATCTTGGGTCCATCTGGAATTTATTTTGCTATAAGGGGTGAGGTAGGGATTCAACTTTATTTTTTCCAGATGGTCAGCTATCTCATTATCGTGCTTTGAGTTACACATCTCTTCTCTCTGTTATGAAATGGCTCCTTTTTTCTTTTTCAGTGTTGAATTCCGCCATAAAATGCCGTAGATTTCTGTACTCTAGGCTGAGCTCTGTTCCAGTACTAAACCTTCAGAAGTATTTGATAATATGTTTCAACATCTGGGAAAGTCAGTCTTCCTCCTTACTTTTGTTTTTCCTTAGAATTGCCCTGGCTAGCCTCACACGTTTATTTTTTTTTT
>NW_011888926.1:379191-381347 GCF_000151845.1 Pteropus vampyrus | reverse complement strand
CAAGGTTTGTTGGGAAAAGCAGCAGTTTCCTGCTGCCGTCCGCCCACCCTCTCCCGTATGCCCTCCCCAGAGGCAACGATTTCACCTCCTTCGACTAATTGTTTGGGGTTTTCCCTCCATGCCTCTGGGACCGCATCTCGGTTTTTGTAGTTGTCAGCCTTGAGGGTTGACTCCTCATTCTGGAAGCTGAGGGTTTTGCTGTTTCCTGCCGCACCCCCACCGCCCATACCTCTCCGTGTCCACAGTGCCTCCACGCGGTCTTAGAAGGGTGGTCACCTATGTTTTTGGTAATGAAGGGCGTGGATTCTGGAGCCACCCGCCCGGGTTCCAGTCCTCCTTCGGTCACCTACGAGTTGTGTTGTCCTGGAGCTTTAAATGAGTCAAGTCACACCAAAATGTTTCCAAGGGGGCCTCAGAAAGTGCTCGACAAGTGTTAAGATGGAGAAAAGGCATTTTCTATGACAGCCTTCCCTGTCAAGTGGTACCCCGCCCCGAGCTAATAATCGTCTTGTTTCTCCTTTGCTTAGTTTTCTCTGCAATTGTCGCTAATTCAGTTCTGAACTTCTCTCGTGGACTTTTGAATGCACCTGCTCTTTCCCTGCTTGCAGGAGCCCGTGCCTGGTGCCCCGGGATGCCCCAGGCCTGGGCCGGGCAGCTGTCCTGGGGTCTCCCTCTCTCAGCAGCCTGGGGCTCCTCCTTGCCTCTCCCGTATCCCATCTAATGGGTGTACTTTCTCCGTAAACAACATCACTGTCATCTTGTGCTTACACAAACACTAGACAGCCCTTCAGCACTATGCTTGGGACCCTCCATTTTAAACAGCAAAGTCACCAACAAATAGCACAAAAATGAGAAAAACACGACACTAAATAGACTGTGAAAAGGACACTCGTTTGCAGTAGGAGAGGTGAAACAAGAAGGCAGAGCGTCACCCGAGGTGGCTCAAATTTTTTGTCACTCTGAGCACCACGGCAAATGACCACAAAAACTCTGCTGGTGTTGATTTTGAGGTGACAAACAAATCTTAGTGAGTAGGTGAATTCACAAATAAGTTATCTGTGGATAACGAGGATCGACTCTAAATGTTACAAGACTTGGCGCATCTAAAAATACCTTCCTTCTGGCCTCCCATTTGATTGACAGCTTGGCTGGGTAAAGAAATGGAGCTTGGAAATGCTTTTCCTTCGGTATTTCGCAGACATTGCTCCTGTGCCTGCTGGCTGCCGGTGTTGTCAGGAAGTCAAAGCTACCCCTGCCCCTCACATGCTACCTTTTCCTTCCCCCTGACAGCTTGCTGGGTCTTCTCTTTGTCCCAGTGTGTCAGGTTTCACGATAATGGGTCTTAATCTGGGTCTCTTTTTTATACATTGCCCAGAGGGGTACTTGGTGAGTCCTTGCAATCTATAAAGTCGATTTGTTTTGAAAAATTCTCCCAATTTTTATGAATTCCTTCCTTTCACTTTCTCTGGTCTGTCGTATTTCTGGAACTTCTATTAATGAGATGCCATACCTCTTGGAACGTCCATTTCTTCCCTTCTGTATTAGTCAGAGTTCTCCAGAGAAAGAGAACCAACAGAAACTATTCTATGTTTATCTGTATATCTGTAGAGATCTCTCTCTCTCTCTCTCTCTCTCTCCCCCTCTCTCTCTACCTACCTACCTACCTACCTACCTACCTATCCATCCTATTGGTTCCTTGTCTATCTATTTATTCTCATGCAATTATGGAGGCTAAGTCCCATGATCTGCCATTTGCAAGCCCGAGACCAACGAAAGCAGGTAATGTAGTTCCAGAACGCTGATGGTGTAAGTTCCAGTTCGAGGGCAGGAGAAGACTGATATCTCAGCTCAAGCAGTAAGACAAAGAGAGCAAATTCTTTCGTCTTCTGCCTTTTTGTTCTATTCAGATCTTCAACTGATTGGGCAAGGCCCACCCACACTGTGGAGGGCAGTCTGCTTTACTCTGGCGACAGATTCAAACACTTATCTCATCTGGAAACACCTTCACATACACGACACAAGATAATGTTTAGCCAGATATCTGGGCACCCATGATCTGCTCAAGTGGACACATATAATTAACCATCATACCTCTTATTTTCCATCTCTGTCCTTTTGCTCTACTTTCTAGAACATTTCTTCAAATGTATAATCCA
>NW_011888926.1:368543-378841 GCF_000151845.1 Pteropus vampyrus | reverse complement strand
TGGATGTGTGGGTGGGACCTGAGGATGCGAGATTCTCTGAGTCATCTGACTGGGCTGTTTGGTTTGGAAAATGTTAATATCTGTAGCTAAAGATGTTTCCCCTTGGGCTGGTCAAATTTCCTGGAGAAAGTTCTTCCGATCTCTTGCCTGAAGGATAAAGGCCAGGCTGATAGTCTAGCACACGGGTGGGGAATATCCTAGGATTCTCATGATCCAGTATACACCTGGCCAGAGAGCCTCTGTCTCACCGTTCCAGAGTGTAAGCCCCCAGGCTTCTGCCAGGGAGGGTTGTGGGGTCTCATCGCTCAGTTGCCCGAAACTGGGGAGAAGGCTCTAGATTTTTAACTAGTTCTTGAGCGGATGATTGACTAGTCCTCCTCCTTGTTTTAGCCAAGCCCCATTCCCTTCCGCGTGCAGCCCATCCCCTAAGCTTTTTGGAGATCCCGGTCTTAAAACTTTCCTCACCTTCAGCTTGGGACTCAGATTTCTCACCAGCAAAGTCATTCCCTCCGCTCTTCAGCTCCCTGACTTTAGTTGCTGCTGTGTCTCCTCTTCTATCCTTTCCATTTTTCTGGCTTTTGAAGAAGTCCCTTTGCTGTCTTTTTAGTAGGGTTTGGGGAGGGGGAAAACTGTGTCGAATCTGTCGTCTCTGTTGGAAACTCCTGTTTATTTCTTTAAATGTCCATCTGGCCATTATCCTGTGAGCTTCCTCCAGATAAGAAGTGAGTCCCGTTTATCGCAGAATCCCCTGACTGAGCACCGGACCTGGCCCCAGTAAATACTAGCTTGATGTTTTGGAAGAGAAAAGCAGGGGTGACCTTCTCCCGATGAAGGCAGATCTCAAGCCGGGAGGTCTGAGCCTAAATCCTAAGTCTGATGTTGATTTGCTGAAATTAGACAAGCCATTTAATTTCTCTGTGCCTTAGTTTCTTCGCCTGCAAAATGGGCTTACCCAAATCACCTCACAATGTGGATAGAAAACAGAGGCAAGAAGATGGGTAGAGATCGCTGAGCGGGCATGGAACCCCTTCGGCGATTGAGCTAACACTAATTGTAAAAGAAAGACGGCGGTATTCAAAACAGGCGATGGTGGAAGAGGTCACGAGTCAGCGTCGGGGGGGCTGGGCTGTTGTCCCGCTTCTGCCGCCGCTTTTCAAAAATGACTTTAACCGTATCTCTTTCCCTCTCAGGTTCGACTTCGTCTTCTCCATCATCATCATCTCATACGTGTCGATAGAACAAGAAAAATGCAGCATCCGTCATACCATGAGCACTCAGCACGTGCCAGGAACTTGCTAAGCACTGTGATTATATATGCTTACACATATAATTCTATTTGATTGTTATGACAGCTTTATGAGCTAGGTTTATTAGCATCACCTCTGTTTCACGTTCACAAACATGGAAGCTGCGGGATGAGTGACTTTCCCAGGGTCGCCCAGCTGAGACGAGGTGGGGAAGGCCTCAGATCCGGTTTTGTCGGACTCACAAACGCTTGCTTTTTACCTCCGAGCTTTCCGTCACCGGGGGCTTCTGTGACCTGCTTCGCCCTAGAGGTTTGTGATTCTTCGCGAGCCCCGAGGCCACATATCCGATGCTGAGCTGCCGTCCCCCCATTATAACCGGCGAGAGTTTCCTTTCTGACCCTCTTTTGCACTGGTCTGACGTCGCGAGTGTTTTCAGGTGCTTTTTTTGTAAAGTTAAAATACGCTTTCACGAGGTTGGCGGATCTGATGCAGACGTTTAGACACTGTTTGCCTTGGCACGGCTTCCAAATGTCTCCCAGCCACTGTTGCTCTATATTTCTTTCTGCCAGGACCAAGATCAGAAATAACTCAGTTGTGAAAAAAAATATAAGCTTGCCGGCAGACCTCGAAGCAGATGAATTGCTGGTGGGTTATTTTCCCCCCTTGAGTCAGAAGTGTGAAGGTAGGTGGGAGAAGCAGCGAGATTTGAAAGACCCGTGTGTATTTTGGTACCAGGATGAGTTTCCATTTTAAGAAAGATGAGGATTGAGACATCCACACTTCATGAGACAGTCCAGCGTGTCCTCTGCCAGGCTTGACGCCCAGGGTTGGGCCTTCCGGTTAGGGCTTTAAAAACCCGCAGGCCCCAAATTCGGTTGGTGTGATTCCAGCTGGCAAGAAGTATTTCCCTTTGTGGCATCGAAACTTGTTTTTTACTGGTCAGTTTTAAAGCTTGCTGTGACCATATCCTGATTGAAATGCGGTCCTCGGTTCCAAGGTGAAGCCGTGATTAATAGCGAGTGACACAGCGACATGCAGGTATCCCGCACGAATGCCCTCCTTCCTCCCCACACGCTAGGAGAGGCCGTAACATAGGCCCAGGGCACTGGTTGTCCTTGACATTCATGGATGAGCAGATGAAGCGCGTTAGAAGCTATAATAAAGATTCATTCATTCATTCATTCATTCATTCAACTTTCTCCAGCCATTTCTTCAGCGGACATTGTTCCATGTCCACATCGGGATTGAAGACACTGACCCCCCCCTCCCTCCTAGCCCTTGAGGAGCCCACGACTTGACAGGACCACAACAACAAATGCATGGATACGTACGGTGTGCTGTACTGTGTGTTAAAAGAGAACAGGCTGAAGGCCGAAGCAGGTTCTGGAGAGTTCTCAGAGAAGCACGTGCCAGCTTAGATACCTTTTTAAATAACTCCCTTGATTATAAGTAACATGTTAGATAAAATATGGTTTTTAATTTTTTTACACAATTTTGCATGGCCACGAAAGTAAGGAAATAACCTATCTCCAAAATGAAGTGAAGGCGAGAGGGAGGCTTTGACCTTCTGCTTCCTTAGCTGTGTGAGATGCGAGGAGCTGGGGATGAAAGCTGGGCACCACTCAAGGGGAGGATGCACCCCGAGATGCCCTGCAGAACAGAACAGGAAGCAATCCTGCCTGGTCTGACCTTGACACTGGGTTGAGTTGAGAGAAAAATGATCTCCCTCGAGAATCTGTCATCACGAGCTGGCCCTCACATGATTTTGTTTGAATTCACACGACTTGTGTGGCTCCAACAAATGCAAGCAGAGGATTTCATTTAAAGTGCCCCCTGCTTGCCAGCACCCCCAGTCAGCTGGCAGAAGCAAGCCTACATGTCAGCCTTAGAGAATCTCCACAACTACAGTTCCAAAGAAAAGGAGTGGCTCACAGTGAAAAACAATAAACTTCACAAGGAGAAAAAGGGAGCCCGCAGAGACACGAAGCAGTAGAAACAGATCCTTAAAGCCTTTAGCTTTGAAATGATCATATGCAGACTGCAAAGAAATTTAAGAGAACTTTTCTCGTGTGGTCTTAAAGAAAGGAAAGAGAAGTTTGGACATATGAACAAGAAATACGACACTGTAAAGAACAGCCAGATTTGAAAAAAAAAAAAGAACCAAATAAAACTTACAGAAATAAAAAATATAATACTTAAAATTTGAAACTCGATGGACAGTTTGAATGGCAAGCTAGATATAGCCAAAGAGAGGATTTGAAAACTAGTTGAGCCATGGGAATTTTCCAGAAAAATAGAGAGGGCCCGATGTACAGATATCCACTTAGAGTTCTAGAAGGCGATAATAGGGCAGAAACAGGCCCCACAGGAAGAGATAATGGCTGACAATTTTGTAGCATTGTTATAGATACCGAACCTCAGATACGGGAAGTGCAGTGTATCTCAAGGTAGGTAAATAAAAATAAATCCACATGCAGACACGCAGTAGTAAAATGGAACAAAGGCGAAGAGATGTGAAAAGCATCAAACAAAAAGATGATCTCCAAAAGATCAATAGTTAGATCTACAGCTGATTTCTCATGATTGCCGATGGAAGCCAGAAGCCGGTGGAATTATAGCTTCAATGCTGAGAAAAACAGTCAACTTAAATCTATACTACCCTTCAAGAACGAGAGTGAAATAAAGACATATGCAGACAAGTGTAAACTGGGAGATTTTACCACCGAAAAGATCCTTAGTAATGAAAATTCTAATTGTAATGTACTTCAGGGAGAATTAAAATTATTCCAGAGAAAGGCCAGACCCATAAGGAAAAACGGGCCAAGATATTGGCAAATATTTGGAGGGAAGCTGCAAAAACCTGGACTGTATGACTGCACAATAATAATGTCTAATTTGTGGTAGGAAAAAAATAGGCTAGTATTAAAATACTGAACGACACCATATAATTTTGGAGGGGACAGTCAAAATGAAAACGTTTTAAAATTTCTTCAATTACTCGGGAGGAGGGCAAATGTGTCGATGAAGTTTGGACTTAGTAAGTGGTCAGTGTTGAAATAGCTAGGATAAGCACAAAAAATTAGTCATAGAATGTATAATTTCTAAACAATTAAAAAGAAAAATTAGGGTAAGAAAAAGAAGATAAAAATCTCAAATGATAGGAAGACAAGAAAGGAGGCTGAGGGCTAGAAAAGTATATAGAATGAATAGAAAATCCAGTTCAGACTATGAAATTAATCTAGGTATAGAAATAGTCCGTGTAAAAGAACTAAACTCTTCCGTGAAAAGGAAATCGTTGGGCTGGATTTTAAAAATGTCTAGATTATGTTCTGTTTACAAGAGGCACACCTCAATCGTAAGAACCCAGAACTGTTGAAAGTCCAAGGATAGGCAGATAATAACAGAAAGAAAGCTGCTGTGGCAATCTTCATGAAATATAAAAATAGACTTGAAGGGAGAAAAGCATTATTAGAGATAAGATGGTAACTGGATAGTGATGGAAGTTTCAATTCACCCCAAAAATCTTCAGCTTACTTTATCGGGTTAGCATAAGCTTAACAATCAGGCACAGTACACTAGAGAAAAATTTCAAGTTAATTTCACTCATGAACATAGATCCAAAAATTCTTTTAAAATATTAGTGCAGTGAATTCAGCAATAATAATGGAAAAATATAGTACGTTATGGTTAAGTTGTGTTTATCTTATGAAGGCATGGTTGGCTTACTAGTCGGAAATTAACATAATCCATCACATTAACATGAAATAACACAATCTTTTCATTAGATGAGAATATCTGTAGGACTTTGAGTAGAAAGGTAAAGGGAAAAGTTGATAAATTGGACTACATTAAAATTAAGATTTTTAGGAAATCAAAAGGCCAGAAACAGATGGGAAAGACAAGCCATGGAGTAGAAGATGCTCTACTCCATGTTCGTTATATATGTATAACGACCAGAGGGTTATCATGTAGACTATATCAAGACTTCCTGGGAACCAATGAGAAAAAAAATACCCAATTGGAAAATGGGCTCATGGTCAAGGGCAGGCACCCAGGTCTACCAGGGTGACTAGCGCAGGGGTGTCCCCAGCTGCACCGAACTGCGGGCACTGCCCCAGCTGTTGCTGTCCTGTGTGCTAAGCTGGGCCCTCCTCATGGGACAATCAGTTGTGCACCAGCCCCCTTGCCCAGGTCAGGGGTCTGCTCGGCACCTCCACCCCCTGCTGAGTGTCCCGCCATGTCAGTGCTAGCCACACTCTGTCCCAACCCCTCCAGACCCCAGCTTGAGGAGGATGGAGGCGCACTGGTCCAGTTTGGTCCCTGGGTGTGTGTGTGTGTGTGTGTGTGTGTGTGTGTGTGTGTGTGTGTGTCTTGCAGCAGAGGCCCCAGGGCACATTTGTCAACATCTGGAGAGATTTTTGGTTGTCCTAACTTGGGGATGCTGCTGACTCCCTGCAATGTGCAGGTCAGTCTCAGACAGCACAGAATTATCTGATGCTAAATGTTAATAATGCTGAAGTTCAGAGACCCCACCCTACAGGGCATGACTGCTGGGGAGCCCCCAGTGGTCTCAAATGCAAATGCTTCCGGAAGCCCAAGGGCCACATAAATAAGTGTATGGGGGGAGGGGACAGTGGTGCAGAAAGGCCAAAGCTGTCCAGCCCAATAGGAATGGGTGGACAACCCCGGGTTGCCAGATTTTCTGGTTTTTCAAGAAAGCCTAGAAATCCGAATTTGGGTAAGACATCTGATTTTTAAATGCTGGTAACCAATTATGATTTTTGAAAATCTCTGTAGATTGAACAAGACTGTGTATTTCTCCCTCTGTGCCTGGGGTGGGGGGCACACTGCCTGGGGCTCCCTTTTGGCTGGCCTGTGAGTCCAGACAGGGGACGTGGGCGAGCCACCCACAGCGAGGCCCAGCCTTGGCTGGGGCGCTGCTGCCCCCCTGTGGCTGAAGTGGCGAGGTGCTGCCTGTGATGTGGATGGGGCCTCAGATTTCCCACCAGGACTCGGGTCCAGGGTCCAGGGTCCAGACTTCTCCAAGATGAGTTGACTTTGACATTCCCGGGGAGGCAAGAGTTTGATTCCAGAGCTGTCCTAGCATCGCAAGACAGTGGGAACCTCACTCCCTTTCTCTGGGCCTCAGTTTCCCCAGCTGAAAAATGGGGATGGGAGCAGGGCTTTTGTGAGGGTCCGGTGAGGTAATGGATGTGAAAGTGCCAAGTGCACGGTGACTGTGCACAATCAGCGTTTGTCATTCCGCGCTTGGGGAGGCCGGGGCAGGCCTGGGCGACGCACCGTCAGCGCTGACCCCGTGAGCGCTAAGGGCGCCCCCGCGCCTGCCGTCCGTGTCGGGGGTCATCGCGTCCGATCCTCCACGGACTGGGAGGCAGGAGCTGCCACCGCCCTCACTGGACCCACGGTGAGACGGGACGCCAGCGGACGAGGTCGGTAACCTGTGCCGGGGCTGTGGCTGGGAAAACAGCGAAGAGCAGCGGCGCCGGGGTTGGGCGCTGGCTTCGAGCGGCTCCTGCTTCACGCACGTTTGTACGGAAGCCGTGATTCGCCCACAAGGGGCGGTCGGAGGCCCGCTGGAGGAGCAGCTGTAGACCTAGTGAGGGGACAACACTCACTAGGGGAGGGACCTGCCGGGGGGCCGGCTCACTGAGCCCTCCCGGGGCTGCCGGGTTGCATCACGGGCCCAAAGGGATGCGAGGCTGTCCTGGTGCTGTATCCCTGAGGCGCTGTGTGGCCAGGCAGTCCCGTTGCCTTCCCAGTCTCCGAAGCATTTCCGCTTTGGTCTCCCAAAGACAGGTCACTTCGGGGAAGCTGAGGATGCCCAGCAGCACGGAGAGGTCTGTGCGTCTCTGCATTTGCTGGCGGAGGGAGGGGGCAGGCGAAGCGGATGGGAGCACGTCTTAGGTCCTTAGAGTGTTTGGCCTGACTTTTCCTACGCCAGGAGAGAAACGGAGGCCAGGGAGGAGACAGTCATCCCCAGCTGGCCCAGGGACCTCCACGTCTGCCTGCCGGACCCACTTCTGTCCTGAGGGGTGGCGGGCTTATTCGTGCAAAGGGCGTGGGTGGGGTGGGGAAGGCAGTCTCTGGCATGCAGTATTTGAAGATGCAGTGTTGTGTCTGCCCGTCCTTTTAGTTGGTTAAAAGCGTAGCTCCCGCAGGGGGCCTGGGCTAACTCCTTGGGGGCTGCTCCGCTGCCTGGCCGTGGATAGGCCTGGGACTGTGCACGCCCTGCCTCCTGGGGCCCGGCAGACCGGGCTTGCCATGAGCTGCACCCCTTCGCTGTGTGACGTTGTGGG
Source organism: Pteropus vampyrus (assembly GCF_000151845.1). Taxonomy (NCBI): domain Eukaryota; kingdom Metazoa; phylum Chordata; class Mammalia; order Chiroptera; family Pteropodidae; genus Pteropus; species Pteropus vampyrus. Next base: position 371,277 of record NW_011888926.1, on the reverse strand, counting down.
AGCCACTCCATCGTTCTGAGCACTCACATCCTTCTACCTCGCCGAACAGGCAGGGAGGGTGATCGAAGCCAAGTTGCACAATCTCCTTCCTCATCAAGTGTGGCTGTGCTTGTAAGTAGATGAGTCCCGCGTCACAAGTTATTTACTCCTGGCCTCAGGCCCTCACAGCCCGCAGGGGTCATGGCTGTGCAGTTGGTCACTGTGTCATCAGTGTCTAGCACAGGAGCTGGCTCTTGGTACACGTTTGGGGAGTTAGCGAAGATTTAGAGCGTCTGACTTACCTCTGACATGTAAAAACCTCAGGTCTTTGAAAAGCATGGGAAGTGGCTGTTCTGAGTAACTTGCAGGGGCAGCGGGGGGCTGCTGTGGCCCCTGGCCTCTGGCGGCAAGTTCTGAGCACAGCCTCCTCCGGAAGGACCAAGGCGGTGGGCAGCGGACGCATGTCTCACTTGTGCCCAGCAGGTGGCGCCCACCCCTGCCCGTAGGGCCGTTGCTTGCCGTGGCTTGTCCCAGCGCCTGATTCCAGTGTATTCGTTTTTTGGGGGTGTCTGCTCATAGCTCCCTTTGGGGAGCAGTGGACTTTTGCTTCTCCTCAAGGCCCAGCTCAGGCACAGCTCCAGGTGGAAGTGAACCTTCCTCTCTGTCCAGCCTGGGGTCTGTCTGGGGAAGGTGCTCCAAGGCTGAGACCTGAAGGGCGGAACGAGGTGGGGGAGGTCAGAAGTGGGGGACTGCCAGGCCAGGGAAAGGAGTGGGGAGCCCTGCATCACGTGTGTCATGTGCTAAAAGCGAATAGTATATGAGTAAAGTCACATTTTGAGTAGGTTATGGGCGGGCGAGAAGGAAGAAAGGGAGGGAGGGAGGAAGGAGGAAATCCAAGCAGTGCGGAAGGGCATGAAGTCAAAACCGGATCTCTCCGTCTCTCCCCCTCCCAGCCCCCCACCCTAGAGGACCCCGGTGGTCCTAGATTCTTGAACGTCCTTCCAGAGACAACTACCCAGATGCGTGTGTATGTGTGCGTGTGTGTGTGGAGGGCAGATGCACAGAGCCCGTTTGCTAAGAAGGAACATTCTTACCTTGGAAAACCCCTTAGCCAGGAAGATTTGAGTCTGACTAGAGAAAGGCCTTTTTGGCAGTTTGTGGGGGTGGGGAGGAGGGTGGAAGCCAGACCCCGAGTGGGCGCTTCTGGCTCTGAGTCCTGGTGCTAGTGCCCTTAGTGGGGGACAGTGCTTGGCAGCTTGCAAAGCCCCCCTCTTTATTTTACACTCTACATTAGGCGTGAGGCTCCCAACAGCTCCGGGTGGGGACTATTACGATTTCCCCAATGTACAGATGGGGACCAGGGCCAGAGCGGTTAAGGGACAGCTCCATGCCATACAGCTGGCGGCAGAAGTGGAGTGCAGAGCTGGGGTCCTGACCGCCTTCCTCTTGCCCCTTCCCGATTCTGGGTAGTTAGAAAAAGGGCAGGGCACTTGGAATTTCTGGCTTGTGTAGCAGACAGTTAGCCGCCCAGTGATGGGCAGGCAGGTGGCCACTAAACCAGCTGACCATGCCTAGACCCTTCCCATTTTGTGGTTCCTAAAGGCCCTTAGAGACCAGCCTTCAAAATATTTTCCTGTTCTCCCCCCGCCTTCTGCCTCCTCCTTCCACGACCCCCCCTTGTCAGGAATCTGTAAGAGCGGAGAGCGGATGATAATTGCCCTCCGTGGAACTCACCTGCCATGAAAGGGTGTTAAATAACACGCAATTTACATGTCTTCCCTGCAGGAAATTATAGAATCAGAGCTTTCAAATTAGCAATAGAGTTCTCTAATTGAATCTATTTCCCATACAGCGGGTGAAGTGAGAAATGGTCAGGTAGTTCGGTTTCCCCCGCAAATGGACCACCAGACAATTGAAGGAATTAAATGCTTATTAAAAGTGCAGGTAAAATTGATATTATGTTTCTGGGAGATGCGTCTGCAGACGATTTCGCAGGTGCATTTGTGTCCATGTGATCACTTTCGTGACAAGATAAAGGGTGTCTTACTTACCCAGGGAGGAAAAGGATTGATGGATCTGGGAGGAGGGGTGGGGGGAAGCCAGTGCTGGCCTCTGGGCTCCGCCCCTTCCTCCCACCAGTTCTCAGCACAGAGTCAAGCCCTGGGACTTGCGTCTCGCCCTGTCCTATTAGCCTTTCTGACTGTGTTTTTTATCTGTAAACAGTAACCCCCTAAGATGGTCATTGTGAGTGTGGCGAGCAAATAAGGCAATGCAGGCGAAGGACTTAAAATGGTACCTGGCTTATAGTAGGTGCTCAGTAATATAAATGATCTTACTACTATTACTACCTCTCCCACAATTATTATGTTCGCCTGGTGTATTAGTTGTCTGTTTCTGCACAATAAATTACAACAATACTCGGTTTAAACTAACACACATTTAGTATTTCCTGGTTTCTGTGGTGCAGGGGTCTGGGCCTGACTTAGCTGGGTCCTCCCAGCTTCAGGGGCTCTCAGGAGGCCACAGTCAAAGTGTCGGTCCAGCGTCTGCAGTCTCAGCCGAAGGCTCAGCTGGGAAAGGACCGACCTCCGAGCACACGTGGTTGTTGGTGAGATTCAAGCCCTGGCTGGCTGTTGGCTGGCGGTTGCCCTCGGCTCTGTGCCACGTGGGCCTCTCCTCGATGATAGTTCATAACATGGCAGCAACTTCATCAAAGCCAGCAAGGGAGGAAGTCTGCAAGACCGAGTGACAATCT
>NW_011888926.1:363112-368493 GCF_000151845.1 Pteropus vampyrus | reverse complement strand
CCCTAAGATGGTCATTGTGAGTGTGGCGAGCAAATAAGGCAATGCAGGCGAAGGACTTAAAATGGTACCTGGCTTATAGTAGGTGCTCAGTAATATAAATGATCTTACTACTATTACTACCTCTCCCACAATTATTATGTTCGCCTGGTGTATTAGTTGTCTGTTTCTGCACAATAAATTACAACAATACTCGGTTTAAACTAACACACATTTAGTATTTCATGGTTTCTGTGGTGCAGGGGTCTGGGCCTGACTTAGCTGGGTCCTCCCAGCTTCAGGGGCTCTCAGGAGGCCACAGTCAAAGTGTCGGTCCAGCGTCTGCAGTCTCAGCCGAAGGCTCAGCTGGGAAAGGACCGACCTCCGAGCACACGTGGTTGTTGGTGAGATTCAAGCCCTGGCTGGCTGTTGGCTGGCGGTTGCCCTCGGCTCTGTGCCACGTGGGCCTCTCCTCGATGATAGTTCATAACATGGCAGCAACTTCATCAAAGCCAGCAAGGGAGGAAGTCTGCAAGACCGAGTGACAATCTTGTGTAACCTCATCATAGAAGTGTCACCTTTGCCACAGTCCGTGGCTTAGAATCAAGTCACAGGTCCCGCCCACACTCAAGGGGATCACTGGGAGCTTTTGCAGAAGCTGCCCAATGAAGTGACATTCAGGGGCCTGAGGTGAGGTTCAGGCAGAGAGGACCAGAGGCTCGGTGGGTCGTGGGTCCGTGCCTGGCAGTGTGGCCAAACCTTCTTTCCTGCTAGGCCTGGCCCTTAAGTAGTCCTGCCTGCACTAGGGTGTTGTCATGTGTAGTGGACCTTTTTCTAATCCTGGTTCTTCTCTCAAGGACCTGGGCCAACTTCAGGCACAGGGCACGCTGATCCCTGGGGTGTTTCGACCCTGCCATGTGCCCCCACGCTTTGCCTCCACAGCTCTAAAGCTCTTTGCTGCAAGCAGTCGACACAAACCCCAAGCAGGATAAAGCTCACCGGGAGAATAATCAACCCCGAGTCAAACCTATGCACAGGAAAACTTATCGATTTGGGGGCTGATGGGAGAACTAAACCTTTCAACCAAATTTAGAACTTGCAGTATCGGTCCTTGGCAGAGAAAACCTGCCAGCTAAGGAAACTCACAGTGGCAGAAGCTGTGATGGCCCCAGTGTGACATGGCTGAAAAATTATTTGGAGGATGACGTCTTCACTGGAAATGTCATTTGGGAGAACATTGCTCCCAAAGAAAATGAGTTCAGTAAAATGAAAATGAAAATAAAAATAATAAACTAGAAACAGGTTAACCACACTCGATAAAAAACTGGCCAAGAAACTAAATTAATATATGGAACTTCAATCCAGAAAATAATTGCTCTCGAAAATTATACAATGCTGATAAATTCGGATGAAAATGTTTGGTATTCATGAACAAGGGTAGGAAGGCTGGCCAGGCATCGACATGTCCCATGCTGTCCCCCGCAGCACACGGGGCTCATGGGATGTATATAAGCCATTCCATCCATCCCACAGCATGCTGAGCCAGGCGATGTCCCCCTTCCCAGAGAGAGGGACCTGACGGCAAAGAGAGGTGCTCCCCTCCTCAGGGACTCTCGAGTAGGGTGCAGGGGTGGGGGGTGCTCGGGGGCGGAGCAATGACCGGGGCCACGGCAGAGGTCCGGGTGCAGATGCCAGGCAGACCGGCTCTGTGCTGGGCTCGTCCGTGAGACCTGGGGCCTCCTAGGCCTGCCTGGTCCTGAGCTCAGGGACACTGGGGGAGGTGGCCCGGCCAAGCTCTGGGCTCCAGGGGTCAGCACTGGGGTGGGCCACTTGGGGGGTAAGCGGCTGAGTCTGGGACACGGGAAGTGAGGAAGAGAACAGTCTAGGAAAGGGAGTGGGAGAAATGACTGCTTATCCAGCTCTCAGTGTGTGCTTGGCATCTGACATCCATTATCTAATACAGACACGCAATCCCACATGGAAGGCACCGCCATTATCTGTCCAATCTACGCGTGAGGCCATGGGCTCCCGGCGAGGAGGTTGCTGGTCCGAGGCTGCACAAGGGGCAGGTTTCAGGACCGGTCCATCTGTCTGTGCCGCCAAAGTCCCCCTCGGCACATGGCCTCCTATCCCAGTCTTCCCTTGGGGTCCTTTCTGATGGCTTTGTTAATCCACCCCAACCCCTCCAGTTATTCCCACTGTAAAGGGCCCTTGTCTTTCCCTGGAAATCCTCTCTCAGGAAGGGCTTTGCTCCCCTCTGGCCCTTTGTCCCAGGCCACAGCCTCCAGGCGGTTCCCAACCTGTGCCTGGCCACCCTCCGCCCCCTCTTCCCCACCCCCCTCTCCCTTCCTGGGCCCCATCTTTGGAGGCCCGGGTGAGGTCATCCCTGTGTTAGCAGGAGCTGCACAATAGGGCTGAGGTCTGTCTTTCTGCTGGAGAGGGAGATTGGGGTGGGGGAAAGAGGCAGGAGACTGCAATTACAGGTTCCACAATGGGGCGCCCTCAAGGGGGCCTCGGCCAATTAGAGCTGCTGCATGGGAGTCGGGGAGGGGGAGGGGCCGTGGGCCAGGCGGCTGGGGAGGGTCGGGCCAGGTAGGTTCCAGCATGCATCGTGTGACATGCATTGTTTGTTCTTTTGTTCCTTGGTTCATCCGTTCAAGCCGTTAATATTGTCCGTGCACCTACTATGTGCCAGGCGCTGTCGAAACACCAGGGACACGGCAGTGACTGAGCAGAGGAGGCCTGGCTCTGACGGAGCAAACACTGCTGGGTGTGATACTGCAGGTGAGACGGACGATAAACAGATCAATACCCAGGTCAGCCCAACGAGGACGCATAAGGGGGTGAATGAGCATCTGTTCCTAACTATTCACAGGTTCAAGGAACGAAGTGTTAATGAGACTGACATTCATTAAGCTCCTACTGCGTGCGGGCACCTCGTGGACTTCTCCATGCACCTTTTCTCATCTCGTTCTCGCAAAGAGGCTCAGAAAGGTTGATGGCATGACCAAGGTCACAGGCTTTTACATGGTGGAGTCGGCCTTGAACTCATGTCTGCTTGACCCCTCGCTTGGGCTCATCCCACTTTGCCAGGCCTGCGACGGGGGCCTCGATGTGCCGAGGAAGATGCTGAGGCTCAGGGCCGTTCCAGCAGGACCCCGGGCCTTGCCCAGGGGCTGTGGCCCCCACTGCCCAGACCAGGAACAAAGTTGGTGCCGGCGGCTCCCAGACTGTGGGGCGGCCTTGGCTGAAGGTGCCTGGGTCTCTTCTACCAGGGCCCCCTCCTTGTTTCTGCTTGTTCAAAGGGACATCATCTTGCCAGGTCCAGGGGCTCAAGATATTCAAGGGGACATGAGATGGGCCTAAAGGGAATTCTGAGCAGGAGACCCCCTGGGAGGGGGCTCTAACGGAGGACGGAAATGCATCATGGCTGTTTCCCTCCCACTGCTCTGTGTGAGTGACGGAGGTGAGCTGGGTGCAGACCGCAATTCGCCACCTGGACGGAGACCCTGCAGGGCAAGGGTCCACTGGGGCTGGAGCCTCGGGAAGCTCCGTGGCTTCTACAAGGAGGAGGGGACACTTGGGCCAGTACACGTGGACCACTGCCCTGGCCCCACCTGAGATGTCACCACAGGCCTGCTGGACTCCTGGGGCACATGGGCACTGGGATCAGCCCCGGGGCGGTGTAGGGGGCGCCGGGGAGCCATCTCTCTGACAAGGCACTGTGAACATCTCTCCCCCACCTGCCCAGCTGTTGCACCAGGCCAGGTGGGTAGAATCCAGGCTCTGAGGCGTGGCTGGCCCAGGGGCTTGAGTGTGACCTGTCCTCTTCTATTCTATGCGTCTGACCATGGTCACCCAGCAGGGGCTTTGTGAGGATGGAGGCCATGGGTGAATGTAAAGCACCATCGCCACGGTCCCCGGCACCGATGATGGCAGCGATGGTACCAACAGTGACATCTACTGAACTCACATGTTGTTCAGTAGACATTTTATCTGCTCTGATTTCTTTAACCCTCATGACGGCCCTGCAAGGTGCAAGTTATATTAGCATCATCCCATTTTACAGATGAAGGAACAGGGCCCGGAGCAGTGCAGTGACTTGCCCAAGGTCACCCAGCTGGTGAGCGGTGGGGCCGGCAGTCTGGCCTCTGGGCTGAAGGGCTCACACCTTCTGTGTCTCCCCGGGGGCGGGTGCCCAGCTCTTCCACCTTCTCCTGCCAGCCTGAGCACAGGGCGGCTTGTTAAAGGGTTGAGGGATGAAATGGAGAGGGTGAGCATGGATTGGAGGGGTGAGGCTGCAGGTAGGGAGTGGGGGCTGAGAGCAGGGAGCCCAGTGGGCTCTGCATCTCTGCTCACCGGCTCACCAGGGCCAGGCGCTCCGCCGGGAGGATGCCAGCTCACTGAGGGGCAGGCTGGGCCCCAACGATGTGGAGGTAAAGTGCATCCCACCGCTCACACACGGCACATGCCGCGTGCGGGAAGATGGAGCTAGCGAGGCCGTGGGCCGCGGGAGGCAGTGACAACCCCTGGGCCTCGGGCCAACACAGGCAAACACCTGGGCGTCTGCACCCCTGACGCCGAAGCCCAGGCACAATCTCCCCTCAGCCTCTGTTTGCGATGTAAACACCTGGCTTCCTGCACGTGGCTCCCCGGGCAGCCCGCCCGCCCTCGGTGCCCGGCGAGGGCGGTGGGGATCCACTGGGCTTCCTCGGGCTTCCTGGGCCTGCGGGTGGCTGGTGGTTTTGAACATGAGACTCAAAGGCCAATGACCACTGTCAAAGAGAGTTCAGCCGGGACCATGGGACCGACTCCATGTAAAGACACATCAGCCTGGAGGGCGCCGGTGCAGGCTTCGAAGGGTGCGTGCGACGCGGGCACGCCGAGCGAGGGCGTGGCATAGGCAAAGGCAAGGAGGCAGGAAGTACTGGGACCCTGGAAGCGCCACAGCTCTGCCCGGCTGAGGGTGGCATCGGCGTGTGGGAGCGCCCGTCTGCCCTCCACCACCGGCCGTGTGAGAGGGGACGCCATGCCGGATCCTTCTGATTCTCTTGCTGGTTCTGAGGTCAACACCCAGCATCAGCGGGGCCCTTCCCTCTGTGCCAGGCGACTGTTGGAAGAGTAACTCACTCGATCCTTAGTCGTCCTGAGAGATAGGCACAGAAACCCCATTTTACAGATGGGGAAACTAAGGCTCTGATATGGACTCCAGAGCTGCCCAAGGTCATTCAGGTAGCAAGTGGCAGAGTCAGGATTTGAACGTGGTCCCATCAGGCTCCAAAGTCTGTGCCGGCTCCAGGAAGCCATGATGTTCCTGGAATTGTCCCTTGTCTGAGAGCCCGTCTGCCCTCACGCCTCCTTCCAGAAGTGGCCGGTGTGTGTGGCGGCTGTTCCCTGGAGTCCAG
>NW_011888926.1:359556-362412 GCF_000151845.1 Pteropus vampyrus | reverse complement strand
GGGCTTCCTGGGCCTGCGGGTGGCTGGTGGTTTTGAACATGAGACTCAAAGGCCAATGACCACTGTCACAGAGAGTTCAGCCGGGACCATGGGACCAACTCCATGTAAAGACACATCAGCCTGGAGGGCGCCGGTGCAGGCTTCGAAGGCTGCGTGCGACGCAGGCACACGGAGCGAGGGCGTGGCATAGGCAAAGGCAAGGAAGCAGGAAGTGCTGGGACCCTGGAAGCGCCACAGCTCTGCCCGGCTTAGGGTGGCATCGGCGTGTGGGAGCGCCCGTCTGTCCTCCACCACCGGCCGTGTGAGAGGGGACCCCATGCTGGATCCTTCTGATTCTCTCGCTGGTTCTGAGGTCAACACCCAGCATCAGCGGGGCCCTTCCCTCTGTGCCAGGGGACTGTTGGAAGAGTAACTCACTCGATCCTTAGTCGTCCTGAGAGATAGGCACAGAAACCCCATTTTACAGACGGGGAAACTAAGGCTCTGATATGGACTCCAGAGCTGCCCAAGGTCATTCAGGTAGCAAGTGGCAGAGTCAGGATTTGAACGTGGTCCCATCAAGCTCCAAAGTCTGTGCAGGCTCCAGGAAGCCATGACGTTCCTGGAATTGTCCCTTGTCTGAGAGCCCGTCTGCCCTCACGCCTCCTTCCAGAAGTGGCCGGTGTGTGTGGCGGCTGTTCCCTGGAGTCCAGATGCTGGTGACTGACCGGAGTGGGCACCCCAGGCCTCACAGGGGCTGGCACTCCCCCGAAGCCTCTCTATGAGAGCTGGGGTACCTACCTGCAAGATGGGGTTCTCCCTGGCCTCACCAGGCAAGTCTAGAGAGGACATTATGACCGAGCAGAGGCCCAGCTTGGGCTCTTGGAGGGAGGGGCTGAGGCCTGGGGCAAGGAGGTCTAACCGCAGCTCCCTGCACCCCATGACCGTGACCTTCACTCACAGCATCTCTTGGAGCACAGACAGGGGCGGGAGGAGGGAGGGCTGGTCTTGGTCCCAGCTCTGCCTCTGACGCGCTGCGTGCTGCTTCTCCCACGTGCCTCTCCATCTGCAGGACGCGGTCACCTCGGCTGTGCCCGGGGGGCCTGGGAACAGAATGCAACTATTTTGCGACACGTTTTGGACTCTGGCTCCTTCTAGCCAAAGAAATCTCTGCCCCGATGGATACTGGGGTTATCGTTCTCAACATAATTGTTCCCAAGTATGGAGAATCAGGGGCGCAGAGATGCCTCGTTTGTGGGGGTGTCTCCCCCTCTCGCTTCCATCACCCCATCCCCTTGGGGACCCTCCACTTAGGGTATCCTACGACCTTCTGGTTGTTAAGTCCAAGATCTCTTGTTGGGCCGCCCCGATCTCTGCTCCTGAAAGGGCCTCGTGCCTCCTGTCCCCTCTTACTTCCCCAGGACCCCGGCACCCCGCCCCCACTTTCTCTGCCATCTCTCCTTCCTGCACGCCTTTCTTGAACGCTGGGCTCCTTAGGACCCATTCCTGGCATTTCCCAGGTGAGCCTGACCGCTCTGCTGATCTCCCGGCTCATGTCTGTCCATGCCAGTCACCCCCAAGTCCTCAGTGGCAGTGCAAGCCTCTCTCCCCTGTGGCCACCACTCTCTTGCCTTCTCTCCCAAGGCCCCTTCGCATGACCTCCTGCTCGTTTCAAACTGAACTCTGCGTCCCTGCCCCGCTGGCCGCCCTCCCCCGACCCTCCGCCTCACCCACCGAGCACCACCGTGCGTCCTGGCGCCTGGCCAGCAGCCCCCCTCTACCTCCACTTGACCTCAGTGGCTGGGGTTGCGCTATTCACCCTTCCACCCCTGTCCTGCGTCCACTCTCCCCCTCCTCCTGGATCGCCTCCTGGCCTCTCATGACCGGCGCCACTGCTCAAAACAGGGACCTTGTCCTGTCTGTCCGGCCCCAGGCTCCCTGCATTTACTTAGAGTCCTCCCTCCTCGCCGCCTGCAATGCACCTGGCTCCCTCCCACTGCGGGGTCTTTGCACTGGCCTAAGGGTGCCGGGACACACTACCAAGGGACATTTTGTCCTGGGGGGGGCCTGTCAACCTCCCACCTGTAAAATGAGAAGCCACCTGTCAGTGGCTGCCCCACCCACAGATTCTCCCCTCTCTGGAACTGGCCAGACTCACTCCGTGCTATGTGACCCCGCCCACACCGTGGCTCATTGGTCCAGACTGGACACCTGACCCAAGCGCGGCCCAATGGGACTCTCTTCTATGAATCCGAATCCCGAGCAGAAAGACTCTCATCTGGGGATGGGCCAGCCTGGTGCGTGCGGGTGGCGGCAGGTGCCAGGTCCTCGGCGCGCCATGGGTTGGTCCCTTCCACGTGCTTGTTTCTCGACCTTTCCTTTTCTCACGGCCCTCCCAGGTGACAGCCTTTCTCCTTAAGCTCCTCAGGCGGGGTTCCTGGTGCAGCAGCCCTTCTCCCTTGCTGCCAGGCCCGTGTGGTCCTCGTTGCCGCCCCTCCTCCCCCGGCCCGCAGCAGGTATCCTGCGGCCTGCCAGTCCTGGCACCACCTCCCTTTCTCCAGAGCGCCCCGAGTTGGCAGACGGAAACCCCAGACAGGGTGGGCCAGCTGTCTCTGCCTCTCTCCAGGCCACCCTCCCCCAGGGTCGCAGCTTCTCACTCTGAAAGTAGGACAGCAGGACAGAGGAGAGCAAGGGCTGGCGTCTGTCACCTCCTTTCACTTGTCACCAGCCTGACCGGGAGGAATCGGAATCAGTCTGGCAGAGGAGGAAGCGAAGCTCAGAGAACCAGGAAGGACTCCGCATAGGTGATCTCGGAACCCGGGCTGGGCCCCCTTACCCTCGCCTCCCTGCCAAAGGCCTGGGACAGAGTTTCCTGAG
>NW_011888926.1:357874-359506 GCF_000151845.1 Pteropus vampyrus | reverse complement strand
TGGGTTGGTCCCTTCCACGTGCTTGTTTCTCGACCTTTCCTTTTCTCACGGCCCTCCCAGGTGACAGCCTTTCTCCTTAAGCTCCTCAGGCGGGGTTCCTGGTGCAGCAGCCCTTCTCCCTTGCTGCCAGGCCCGTGTGGTCCTCGTTGCCGCCCCTCCTCCCCCCGCCCGCAGCAGGTATCCTGCGGCCTGCCAGTCCTGGCACCACCTCCCTTTCTCCAGAGCGCCCCGAGTTGGCAGACGGAAACCCCAGACAGGGTGGGCCAGCTGTCTCTGCCTCTCTCCAGGCCACCCTCCCCCAGGGTCGCAGCTTCTCACTCTGAAAGTAGGACAGCAGGACAGAGGAGAGCAAGGGCTGGCGTCTGTCACCTCCTTTCACTTGTCACCAGCCTGACCGGGAGGAATCGGAATCAGTCTGGCAGAGGAGGAAGCGAAGCTCAGAGAACCAGGAAGGACTCCGCATAGGTGATCTCGGAACCCGGGCTGGGCCCCCTTACCCTCGCCTCCCTGCCAAAGGCCTGGGACAGAGTTTCCTGAGACCACTGGCATCTCTGTGGGGTCAGGCGTCCCCCCACCTAGCCCTCAGCTGCCTCTGGGGGTTCAGAGTCAGGATGGGGACCGAGGTCCAGCCTCCAGGAGCCAAGCACGTCTGTCCTGAAGGACCAACCAGGTGCCCGAGTGTGAGGAGAAACAGTGCTCTACGTGGACTGACAGTGGTGGCCCGCGTGTCCCCGTCGGCCACCCCTAAGCTTCCTCAGCCTTCAGCGCCCCCTCCCCCCGGGGCAACTCTCCACCAGGCATCTGGGGTGGGTGCTATGAGCTCAAAGAGGGAGCTCTGAGCTGGGGGAAGGCAGGGCCCTTCTCTGAAAAAGTGCCCACCCTCCCTGACCTCGGAGCAGCTGGTAGGGGGTGGAAAGGAAGAGGGAACTGTCTTCCGCAGACATCTGACTGTCACCCTGATAAGCCGATTTGACGAATTCAGACCTCCAGCCTCAGTTTCCTGATTTGTAAGGAGGAGGCCCCCACTCCCGCAGCTGTGGGCCCGGGGCTGGGCGCCTGCGCTGCTGGCCGGGCGTCTGTGCCCCAGAGCCCGCTGGGAGCAGTCGGGGGCTGGCGTTTGCCAGAGAAGCTGCTGGGCTCCCTCTGGCTGCCTCCAGGCCGGCGATGAAAGGAGCCGATGGCTTGGCAGTGGCTTCTGGGGAGGGAGCAGTCAGGCTGGCGACAGGCGGTGGGGATCATGGGAGGGGCTCCTGGGCAGGAGAACAAAGCGCTGAGGGTGCTGGGCTCCGGGGGCAACGAAGGAGGGTGGGGGCTGGGGTGGGGGCGAGGTTCGGGGGCTCGTTTGGGGTAGGGGATGAGCGGGAGTAGGTTGTGGGGCCACCTCATGGCTGTGTGAGTGCAGGTGGGTCACTTAGCCTCTCCGAGCCTCAGTTTCCACACCTGTACAACTGGAATGATAATACCTACCTCACAGTTCACTGTACCCCAGTGCTTACAAATGGGTGTGGCACATGGGAGGTGCTCAATAAATTTTTTTGGGAGGGAATTTATGCCCCCCCAAATTTGGGAAAACATCAAGAATATAAATAACACATGAAAATAATTTCAGGGTTATACATAATTAAAAAATCA
>NW_011888926.1:355125-356559 GCF_000151845.1 Pteropus vampyrus | reverse complement strand
CTCAATAAATTTTTTGGGGAGGGAATTTATGCCCCCCCAAATTTGGGAAAACATCAAGAATATAAATAACACATGAAAATAATTTCAGGGTTATACATAATTAAAAAATCAATTTTAAGATTTACTTCAAAGATCTCTAAGAATGCATAGCTGCTAATTGTTTTTGTTTTTTTTTAAAACAAATTTCCAAGCCACTGCATTAAAAAACAAACAAACACAAATTGGCTTTCCTACTGGTAACAGTATCCCCCCCCCATAACTCTTCACTGTCGAGTTGTTGATAACAAATATTTTTGAAGTCAATGGATAAATAGGGATGATGGAGGGTGGGACTGGCTAATCGTCTTAGCCCAACGTATGGCGCAGAGGGGTTCTGGATAAGTGGTGGATTTGTTATTGCCGCTGTGGTTACCCACCATGGGGGCAGAGGACTGAGCCAGCAGGGAGTCCCCGAGCCAGTGAGAAGGAAGTTGATGGGTGTGTCTGGAGGACAGGGCAGGGGGTGGGGTCATGGGATGAGATTGGAGATGTCCCTGGGACCAGGACTTGCAGTTTCGAGGGCCATGGCCAAAAGGCTGGACCTGCGGGGGACGAGCAGGACCATCATGGGCACCAGGAGGCTTTGGCGACCTTGCCCTGGCCTGGGGAGAGGGCTGGGGAGGCCTTTTTCAGGAAACTTGGTTAGGAAGGGGGGAGAGATGGACAACGGCTGAATGATGAGGCGCGAGGGACAGAACGGCACTGGCTAGAGGGGTCTCTGAGGGAGGCAGAGGCTGGAGGGGCAGCCTGAGAGGGGCTTTGGGAAGGGCTGCAGCTTTGGGTTTAGGCCAGTGGGGGTTTCCAGGGCTCAGTAGGGTACCAAGAATGGTCATCTTCAAGGTGGGGAGGTCGAGAAGGGGGGCAGGTAGGGGAGTGCAGGGGGTTGGTGAGCTCTACAGAACCGGTGCGTCCTGGGTCAGCGGCAGACCTAGCCCTGAGGGGAAGTGACCACCTCCTTTACACATGGCAGGGCGGAGCTGCCTGCCAAGCCTCCAGGGGAAGGTAGGAGCTCAGCTGGTCCAGAGGGGCCTCTGGGAGGGCAAGCAGACAGTGTTTCTCAGGCCAGCCTTTCACGGTGGCTGTCTGGAGCTCTGTGCAAGGCTTCTGAGGCTGCATCCTGGGTAACAGGAAAGCACACGCAATGGATTAGTGATGTCTGCTTGGGGTGCAACATAGATGTCTTGGGGTCTTTAGTGGAGTTAGAGCTGTTTTTGTGCTGCCCCTCTGGCCCAGGCAGTGGCAGAGAGCTAGAGGCCAGGAACAAAATGGTGCCAGAACTGGGCGTCTCTCCAGCCCTACAAGGGATTCAAGGTGTGACCTTGGGTAAGTCCATTGTCAGCCCCCGCTCGTCACTTGTAAGTTGAAACTAATAAGGCCATCTTTGCTGGTGGTTAT
>NW_011888926.1:349239-354555 GCF_000151845.1 Pteropus vampyrus | reverse complement strand
TGTTTACCCTTCCTTCTCATCGGTGGGCAGAGTATTCCCTCTCTTACGTTTCTTTCTCAGTCTGGGCCTCAGTTTATGTTTGTACGGTGGGGGAATAGGGGGAGGTTGGAATAGAGGGCACTGAGCTCTCTACCTACGTAACACTGATGACTCTGACTCAAATCTGCTGTTAGGAAAGGGCTGGAAACATTCAGACTAGAGTGTGAATGACTTCCACAGCAACGGCACAACACAGGCTTTTTTCCTCACGCTGCGCCCTCCTAAGAGCTGCATTTGGTCTCAGCACTGGTCTGGGTGCCACGCCTGGAGGGGAGAAAGAACCTGGGGCTCATGCGGAGAAGAGGACCGAGATGGGCAGGGTGTGTGCGGCTCTGGAGGTAGGGTAGGGGGCACGGGGGCGGGGAGAAGCTACAAGGTCAGCAGGAGGAAGAACCTTCCGACGGGCAAGACCCCAAAGATAGAACAGGCCCCTGGAGAAGCGAGGCATGATGGGCATGGGAGACATGCAAGTAGAGGCCCGAGCACCCTTGCAGGAATGTGGGGGGCTTTCTTCCCAAAAGAGGGGGGACCGTGCATGTGGAGGCTGGCACGGACCTCCCCACTGTAATGCCTCCTGGGATTTTGCCTTTCACCGAGGATAATGGATCCCCAGGGAGGGGGTTCCAGGCATCACCAAAAGTGGCAGTGCTTCCTGGGGTTCCTCTGTTGAGCACTTCTGGTGCATTGTCTGCTAAATGCCTCCTGGGTGGTCGGAATGGAGCTGGGGTCCAGCGGTGACTACTATGGAGACATTAGTGGTCAAGGAGGGGCTGGGCAGGGGCGGCTTTGTCTCCTGGGGACTGTCACTGATTCATACTTGCTGAGGGCCGTAGCCATCCTAGGCGGTTCACAGTCCTTATTCCACGAGATCGGCACAGCCCACCGAGGCAGGTCCCCTTCCCCTCCCGGGACAGGTGAGGCACAGGCCAAGCATCCTGCCCAGGCCCCAGAGGCGGGCCCAGGCCTGTCTGACACCTCAGACGGTGCTCTCTCCTCCAGCGCTGTCCTTTCTCAGACGATGGGTGCTGGGAGAGAAAAGGGGTGGGGCTTGGGTGGTTCGGGAGCTGGTTCCAGGAAGGCATCTGGGTGGCAGGAAGCCCCAGGCTCACCTGCTGCTGGACCCCAGGCCCGCCCGGCTGCCCCCTTGGCTTGCGAGGCCATCTGAGGTTCACAGGCTCGACAGCCACGGGCCGAGGAAGACGCCGGTCCATGCTTCACCTGACCCTCATCAGGCCCCCAGGAGGCCGCCGGAATTTTCACCTATTTTCTGGTTGGGGTTCAGAGCTTAGCGACATCGAGGACTTCATAAGCTGGGCTGGAAGGGGACCCATGTAAAGGGACTGGGATTGGCTACTGATACCATTATCTAAGTCACTGAGCCCTGGCCATCCTGCTTCTGGGGGCGCCTGTCCACCATCCCTCTGTCCCCTGTCACCTTGGGCTCCCCTCTCCCTGAGCTCCTCCTTCCTCCACCCCAGGCTGCCCTTTGGGCTCCTGTTTCCAGGCCTGTGCTTATGTGGGTCCCCTCCCCTCAACACCCCCTCCCTCTTCCCTTGTCACTGGACGCTTACCTGGCACCTCCCCTTCTCTGTCCCCAGGAGGGATGAAAGGTTCCCCATGCTCCCCAGCCTTGTCCTCCTCTGCTCAGCAGCATTGGTCATTGTCAGTTTCCAGATCCCAAGTGGACCCATCGCTAAAGGGCAAGGCTGGGTCCAAGGTCCTCTGTGTCTCTGGCTTTACCTGGCTGTGATATCTACGGAAGTTGATATCTATGGAATATGAACCACCTCCCCACCTGCCCCACGTCGCACCCATTTTCCAGAAAAGGAAACCAAGGCTCTGAGAGTTGGTGTGGGGCCTCCCCGCTTCACCTGTTCCCATCCCTTTGATATCCAGAGGCTGGGAGAGGTGGAAGGGTCAGAGCGGGCTAGGGGCAGGGCTGGGCCTGGCCAGGACCCTGGACAGCTCAGCAGAGCTCCCCAGACCCTGGCAGGGCTGAGATGGTGTCTAGATGTGTTGGGGTCTTTAGTGGGGTTGGAAGGCGCTGGCCTGGCACCTGGTGGGGGGAGCAGGGTGGTGGAGGGGGGAACAGCTGTTCTGGAGTTTGAAGATTAGACCCACAGTCCCAATGTTACATATTTACTATGTGTAGCTGGACAGGTCTCAAAACCTCCTGGAGCCTCGGTTTCTTCATCTGTCAAACAGGCCTTCTGGTCCCCCTTCACAAGGCAGGCGCCCCTTGCTGAGGTCCCATCTAGGCCTTTGTGAGAAATGAACCAGCTACACAGAATCTGGAAAAGTTCTCTGAAAACCATGAAGGACTTGCAGGTGGCGTGTGAAGGCCTAGGCCATGGGAGCCGGGAGCCCGGGCCACCCACATTAGTGGTGACCAGGAGTGGCACCTAGAGCTGTCCCCTCCCTCAAGGGAGCTGGGCTTCAGCATCCTCCTGGCTCCTGTAGCCTGCAGGGGTGGTGGCCACACTGTCCAGCTCCTGTGGGGCTACAATCTTGGAGAAGCATCGCCTGGGGCAGAGGACACTGTTGCTGAGACCTGCCCTGGGCCAATTGTCCAGTGACAAGTGCCTCACCCTCCAGGCCAGACCCCTGTGGAAGGATCGGCTCTGTGTCTGGAGCTCATTTTATACAAGATCCTTTTCTGCACCCAGCTTTCTGGGTGATGGCCGGAGGGCCTTCAATGGGGAGTGCCCCGAAATGGGCGGGGGACGCGTTTGGACGCAGCCTGGTCAGAACCTCGGCTAGGCGCAGGAGGAGGGAGCGCTGGAGTCTTTCCGTGTTGTGTCCTTTCAGCTTTGAGCAAGCTCAGGAAGGAGCCACCACGTTGCCCTTCTCCTCAAGATGAGACTCGGAGAACACGGGAGCGCCCCAAGGTCCCGAGCAAGTTAAGCGGCAGAACTGGGTTAGAATCCGGACTTGTTATCTAGAACTGTGACAGTGTTTGCCACTAATGGCCACTATTCGCTGAGTCCCAGCTGTGTGCCAGGCCCCCCGTGTGCACTGTCCTCAGGGCAGAGCTTATCGTACTGGCTTTGCAATAATAAAGAAGAGACCGGTTCAGAGTGGCAGAGGTAGGATTTGAACTGGTGGTCAGGGCACGGTTCAGGAGTTGGAGCGGTCATTGTAGGCTGTACCAGAGCCTGACCAGAGGTGAGGTCCCTTGACAGAGTGTGATTTTTTTTTTTTTTGCCTGGGCTCTGGGCCTAGAGATGGCCCGGGCTGAGGCTCATGTCAGACACCTGGATTGAAATTGACCTGCCTCTGGGCTGTGTCAGGATCCAGACAGTCCTGGGGTAGCAGGTGGAGGGGTGTCATGGGGCAGAGGTGGGGATGCAAAGCTAGGCTTTATCCTTCCAGCCCCAGCCCAGGTCACCTTCTCCAGGAAGCCTCTCCAGGATGCCAGCTCGTTCCGACTTTCACCTCCCCAGAAGTCCTCTGGCTTCCCCCTGCTGGGGTGACTCCTGGGGCCAGACACAGTGCCTGGCACGTTATTGAAGCCCAGGGAATATCTGCTAATAATAGCCATATCCAGCGTGCCGGCTATGGGCCAGGCACCACGGAGGACCAGGGAGAGACGACATCCTAAGATACTTAATGAGGCACGCACAGGAGATCCTCCACGGCCCTTGGCTCGTATATGCCTCAGTCCCTGCCCTACTTACACCCCGCACTCTGCTCATACCCCTCCCTGAATGCCCCATCCTTCATGGTATTCCGATGATCACAGAAAAGTTGGGAATGACAAAAGGTCATAAAAAAATTAAAAAAAAAATCACCTATAACCTTATCCCCAGGGTTCACATTTTGCTCTACGTGCTTCCTGTCTCTCCCCCCGCCCCCCACCTTTTCTGTTTCTGTTTTCAAAGAACAGAAGCAGATGCCCTCTGGTGCAACCTCCATCATTGTTTGTCGAACGTGTGATAAGCATGGCCATCATTCCCCACCCCCCATACGACTGAGCAACTTGAAATTCCCTGGACCTACCAGAATTTTTTAAACTGATCCCCTCTGGCTGGGCACTTAGCTTGTTTCTGATTTGGGGCTACTAGAAACAGCTTGCAGTTACTGCCTTGAGACACCTTCCCGGAGGTGAATTTCTTGGCCATGGACTCTCGTCCCCTGCTCGTTCGAGACTCTGAGCCTTTGCACAGGCCGGAACGTCCTCGCTACCCTTCTCCTCGCCCCCAGCTGCCCTCTTCTTCCTGGTGTCCTGCCTCTCCCGGGGCAGACAGCCTGCCTTCTCCTCATCCTCTCTGGCTCCCAGCACATAGTAGGCTCTGGGGAAATGCTCCCTTGCTGAACGAGCCATCCCCTGGCTGGTTTAGCAGTGTGGGATTGTGTGGTGTTTCTATTAGTCTCCATGAACAAGCACCACTGTGTTATGAAATTTTTCCAGAAGCAGAATGTCTGCTGTGTTTGCCAGATTGCTTGCTCTTTTAGGAGTGGGTGTCCCCTGCCCATCCCACACTCCTCATTTCCTGTCTTTCAGAGCCCAGTCACGGGGCATTGACTGAGCTCCAGGCCCTGGGATGGGGAGGGCTGGGGCCTGAGGGAGCACGACCTCCAGGACCAGGGCAGCTGCAGGTCAGACGCGGGCTCAGAGCCTGGGACTGGGCGCTGCAGGCGGTGGCAGTCTTCTCTGCTGGGGAGCTCGTGCTTTGCTCTGAAGGAAGTGCCGAGTGCCAGGCACACAGTAGGTACTCGATAAACACGTGTTCTGGGAAAGTAGGAGGTGGTGTTCTGGGTGCCGAGGGGAGGGCTGGTGGGATAGAGGGGATGACAAAGCTGGCCTTGGAGGACAAGTGTCACAAGAACTTTGCTCTTGCCCCAGCGACCAGGATCGTACATTCTCCACCACCACAAACCACCTGTCCTCTGGTGGCTCCTGAGGCCACCGCCAAGTGGTGGCTTTGTCTTTGGCAGCAGCAGTCAGAGTCTGTTGGACCACTGAGCCCAAGCCCTGCCCCCCAGCAGGTAACATCATGCCGCTTAAATGCCCTCAGGGGCTCCCGCGTGACCTGCCTTATGCTCCAGACCCTCAGGGGTCCCTGTCCTCCCTGCACGTCCCCTGCAGGAACAGCATCTGCGGTTCCTGCTGTCGGGATGTCCACGTCCTACCCTTTCTTCCAGGCCCAGCCCTGTCCCAGCGCCCGGGGTGGGCACCTCGCCCTTTCCACCCTTGGTCCAGGCCGGTCACTCTTGGCCTTTCGCTGGCCATGGCTGGATGGCAGGAGCTACATCCGCGTGCCCCCTGGCCGCCCA
>NW_011888926.1:346328-349189 GCF_000151845.1 Pteropus vampyrus | reverse complement strand
AACGTCCTCGCTACCCTTCTCCTCGCCCCCAGCTGCCCTCTTCTTCCTGGTGTCCTGCCTCTCCCGGGGCAGACAGCCTGCCTTCTCCTCATCCTCTCTGGCTCCCAGCACATAGTAGGCTCTGGGGAAATGCTCCCTTGCTGAACGAGCCATCCCCTGGCTGGTTTAGCAGTGTGGGATTGTGTGGTGTTTCTATTAGTCTCCATGAACAAGCACCACTGTGTTATGAAATTTTTCCAGAAGCAGAATGTCTGCTGTGTTTGCCAGATTGCTTGCTCTTTTAGGAGTGGGTGTCCCCTGCCCATCCCACACTCCTCATTTCCTGTCTTTCAGAGCCCAGTCACGGGGCATTGACTGAGCTCCAGGCCCTGGGATGGGGAGGGCTGGGGCCTGAGGGAGCACGACCTCCAGGACCAGGGCAGCTGCAGGTCAGACGCGGGCTCAGAGCCTGGGACTGGGCGCTGCAGGCGGTGGCAGTCTTCTCTGCTGGGGAGCTCGTGCTTTGCTCTGAAGGAAGTGCCGAGTGCCAGGCACACAGTAGGTACTCGATAAACACGTGTTCTGGGAAAGTAGGAGGTGGTGTTCTGGGTGCCGAGGGGAGGGCTGGTGGGATAGAGGGGATGACAAAGCTGGCCTTGGAGGACAAGTGTCACAAGAACTTTGCTCTTGCCCCAGCGACCAGGATCGTACATTCTCCACCACCACAAACCACCTGTCCTCTGGTGGCTCCTGAGGCCACCGCCAAGTGGTGGCTTTGTCTTTGGCAGCAGCAGTCAGAGTCTGTTGGACCACTGAGCCCAAGCCCTGCCCCCCAGCAGGTAACATCATGCCGCTTAAATGCCCTCAGGGGCTCCTGCGTGACCTGCCTTATGCTCCAGACCCTCAGGGGTCCCTGTCCTCCCTGCACGTCCCCTGCAGGAACAGCATCTGCGGTTCCTGCTGTCGGGATGTCCACGTCCTACCCTTTCTTCCAGGCCCAGCCCTGTCCCAGCGCCCGGGGTGGGCACCTCGCCCTTTCCACCCTTGGTCCAGGCCGGTCACTCTTGGCCTTTCGCTGGCCATGGCTGGATGGCAGGAGCTACATCCGCGTGCCCCCTGGCCGCCCATCGCAGTCCAGGCGTACAGGATGACGAAGGTGCGAAGTGGATGTTGCAGCCACCTGAGCAATGGCGCTGACCATGAATCTGGGCCAGTGCCTTCTCCTTGGCAGTAGGCCTGTGAGTTTACCTGGGGTTTCCCTCCGAAATTCCTAGGTAACTGCTCACACGCACCTCTCTGCCTGGCCTGGGAACCGCCTGCCTTGGGGCTCTGACCCTCGCAGGGCAGGCAGACCCCAGCTGGCCACCTACACAGGTCAGTGTGGCCCCGGGGGGAGGGGTCAAGACTAGCCATGGTGGGGACCCACCAGGTGAGGTGAGGGCACTAGGGTGTGTCTACTCCCTAGCACCCTCTGGGGGCAGACCGTGCGGCAGCTCCCTGCTCCTGAGAAGCACAGGGCCTCTCGACACTGTGCCCCCTGCCCACGTGTTTCACCCCTTCCTCCCGCTTGCCCACTGAGGCTGTATTTCCAGACAGGCCTCTTTACTCTGCCCCAGAATCACCCCAGCAAGGGGTGTGAGAGCATGGGGCGGTGCCCTTCGGAGGCCCCTTGGGCCAGCCCCTGCCCCGTCTGGCTTCAGGGCCCCATTCCGGGCCTCCATCATCTCGTCCGGCAGCTTCCCAACCCCAGGCCAGGGCCACCAGAGCACCCTCTATAAAGATAAACCTGACCAAGTCGGGTCCCTGCTCAGAAGCCTTCTCGGGCTCCCCGCTGGTAGCCCCTCCCCTTAGGCGGGTGTCCAAGGCTCCTCCAGAATCTACTCCTGGCTCTCGCTCCTCCTTCTCCCCCCACCCCCTCTTCCCCGCCCTACATTTCCTCTCTCTTCTGCCCCAATGGAGATGCCAACCCAAACATGCCAAGGCCTTTGCATGTACGATTCCTCTGCCTGGAATGCCTTCTTCGTACCTTCTCTCCTTGGCGAACACTTACCCAGCTGGGGTGCGTCCACCTCCAGGAAGCCATCCCTGCTGGCTGCCCCCACTTCCCCTCCTGAACCCAGGAGGCACATTTTTCTGTGACCCCGTCCGCCTCCTATCCCGCCAGTCCCCCCGCAGGCAGGCCAGGCCCCAGGCCCCAGGCCCCCACACAGGGTGTTCTCTGGGACTGTCTGCAGCTGTGAGCAGTGCAGGAATGGGAGGCCCGCTGTGACGTGGGTGTGTTGGGGGAGGGGGACCCATAAACGTTTGTTGAGGTGCCTTAGAAGGGCCTCAGAGGTGCCACACCCTCCTCCTCACCCTCCTCTCAGCCCCCGCCTGACCTGTGCCCTGTGTCCTGACTACAGGGCCCTGTGGACACCCCTCTCCACTGGTGGCAGGGGTCAGAGATCGTGGGGCCTCTCAAACTCCCCAGAGTGGGAGCATCCTGCCTGGGGGTGTTGCTCTCCCTTCTCCCCAATAAGGCAGAGCTTTCTTCCAACCGGGGGCCAGCTTCTGAGTTCCCGACCTGCTTACCTGCCCCACTGGGTTAGACCCCCAACCCAGCATCCACTGTTCTGGAAACTGGGGACTTGGGACCCCCGGGGACTGGGAAGACATGGGGGCGCAGTCGGAGGCCAGGCCTCTGCAGACTAGCAGCTGGGGTCCAAGTCTCCCCGGAAGCGGGCAGAGAGGTCATTCTCAGGCTCCCGGCAGGAGGGGTCCCAAGCAAATGGCCTTGCGGCCCTGGGAGGGGGTCCAGCCCCGGCGCCCCGGAAGGAGCCGCGCACGCCCCAGCACGCGGTGCCCGCCGCGGCAGCCGCGGATCCGGAGGTGAGAGCGCCCCC
>NW_011888926.1:340157-341688 GCF_000151845.1 Pteropus vampyrus | reverse complement strand
AGCCAGCCCATGGGGATCAGAGGCATTCTGGAGCCCCGCACGGTGTACAGGGGACCGTGGCGTGCGAACCGTGCATAATAAACTGCCTCACGATGCGGGGCTCCTTGCAAACTGGCTCTCCGAGTGGCAGCCCCACAACACTTGTAAAATCTTTCTTCTCAGGATGGGGTGCTGTGAAATGGTTGCGTCCATTCGAGTGCTCACTCGGAGGAGGCACGTTAATGGGCCGACGGCTGGTCACAAGGCGATAATGCAGTCACAGAGGTGTGATCGTGCTGGGAAGTGCTTCCACGTGGGGCTGCTTCCTATTTATTTCTAGGCCCCAGGAATGTCGGGAGATCCCTGTGATGTCCATGTGGGCACTCGGAGTGTCACCACGTCTCAGATGTCATTGCTGTGTGCGCGCTTAGAATCGTTGAGGCCCCTGCCAAAGCCCTGTGGGCTGTGATTGTGAACCGGACCTAAGTTTAGGTAAAAGACAGGGGCTTGGGGGTCTTTCTACTAGAGCCCGAATGTCAGGAATGCACAGACGACGTATAGAATAACCGTTCAAGAAAAGCCTGCTTTTAAAAAATTTCCCAATCCTCCCATGAGACTATTAAATCTTCATCTGATAAAAGTAATTTAAGTTCATTTGTTTTCCCTTGAACTTGCTACATTCCCTCGCAGGCAGTGGTGGTCCCTCGGGTGCTCACCTCACACAGGATGTGTTTCTGTGCACTTGTCTGGGGAATCAAGGATGGTCACAGGATTTCACTGAAGGGGAGCACTCAAGGAGAAAAATCAGCATTCTGGGTGCGGGTTCCAGACGAGCAGAAAAAAGAAAACCCTTCCCAAAGTGCAATCAGCTTTTAATCTATCGAAACGATTTCATTTTTCCAATTTCGGGCCTGTGAACTGATCATGAATAGCAGGGCAGAGGAAATTAATCGGCCAGGCAAAGACTTTTAACAAGTAAATATTATGCGCAGAAAAACATGCAATTAGTGGAGGTTAGTTAATGCCTTTCAAGTTGTGGCGAGCTGCAGTTAAGGGTGGAATTTCCGCGTTATCCCTGAATTGTCTGTCAAAATCTTTAATGTGACAATGTGACGGGTCTCTCCCATCGCCCCTCCCTCTCCGGGAACAGAAAAAGGGTCTTTTCAAGCATCCCTCCTTTCCATTCTTTTTCTCCCTGAGATCTCTCTGTTCAGCAGTTGGTACCTTTGTCTGCCTGTACCTCTGCAGCGAGGGCCCCCCGGGGAAAGGGCCCCCCAAGAGCCGGAGCCCAGGAATGGGTTCTCAGGCGCGCTCTGTGCACACAGGTCCCCCAGTTCATGGCATCTCAGATGAGGGACGGGCTGCTCGTGGGGTCTTCCCTTCTGGGCAAGCCACTCGTCCTCTAGGATCAGAGGTGCCAAACACTTGGGGAGCAGGGAGGAGATGGGGCGAAGGGAGTGTTTCATGCAGCGCCATTCCCCGTGTTTAGACTATGCTGGGTCACTCTGGGTGCGGTTCCCTGCTGCCTTGGTTCCTGGGATGTGGCCGTCCC
>NW_011888926.1:332255-338813 GCF_000151845.1 Pteropus vampyrus | reverse complement strand
TCCCTGCTGCCTTGGTTCCTGGGATGTGGCCGTCCCCACGGAACGAGACCACCCGCTAAAATCCTCTCCAGACTGCCACTGAAATGGTGTGACTTGGCTCTGAAGAAGTAGCGGGGGGTGGGGGGGGGAAGGAAAAAGCAACCCCAAGGGAAAGAAAAACAAGACAGGCCTCCTTTTTGGGGGTGGTGTTGGAGGGAAGGTATAAATAGTCCCTCTATAAATTCGATCCACTGGCTCTCCCTGCTGACCTGGCCCTTGGGCTGCCAAAACAAATGATTTACCTTATTTTGACTCCCCGCCCCCCAATGAGACAAGACTTAATTATGCTTTATTTCCATTTAAAATATCTTTGGCTGACAGGGGAGCCCGATCTCATGGGAAAAAAATCTTCAATTGACATTGTGTGTTTTAATTTTGAACTCAGTGACTCGAGAGTTCTGTGGTCTCTTCGTGCCTTTCGGTGAATGACTCTTTGGGGGTTTTCCTGGATGTGAACTTGGCCAGCTCGATGTCAAAACCTGGTCATACCTCATAAATAGAAACAACTGCAATAAAAAAAAGTCTCCCCACGGGCTGATGGTGATAGGCTGAGTTTAGAGCCGGAGACGGGGTAGGACCCCTCCCCACCACCCACCCGGTCCACACCTGGCAGTTGGCTTCTACTGCATGTCTTCACCTTCCCATCCCTTCCTACCGGGAAGGATTGAGGCTCGGCGTTGATACTGATGCACACGGAAAGACTTTTGGCATCGCCCGTGCGAATGTCATCACTTTAAGGAGAAAATGATGCCTGCTTTCCATTTCCAACACACCCATCATTTCTCCTTCATTTCATGCTTTTGCGTTTTTCCAGCCGTACCGCGGCCTGCAAGGCGGTGATGTCTGTCGCACCGGCTACCTGAGAAGTGTCAGCCCTGTGCGTGCCCTGTTCTCCCACGTCACGCCGAAGCACTGCGGCGCTCACGGGAGAGGCACACGTCCCCCCCACCCCCCAGCCCAGGGCTCCCGCACAAAAGGGGGTGGGTGGAGAATGGGGTTTTGCTCTTGTAAGTTTGTTGTTCAGACACATTACTGAATTGATCATACTTTGGAGTTTTGATCTTTAATTGTGAATTCCCTCGTGATCACAAAAAACACACTTAAACTGATCGTAAAAATGGCAACACCCTGGTCTCAGACTTAACGTGTGGAATTACCGTCGTGCTGATTTGATTATGCTTCGGTGACATCTGTTTAATAGATCTCCATGAGCACTGTGAATCCACATTCACTTTCTTTGCAAATTGTATTTGAACGCTGAGCAACCCAGACCCTCTTGCCACCCCCTCCCCAACAATACACGTCCCAGACCCCCACAGACGCTGAGTGTGACTTGACGTATATGTGGGGAGGGGATGCAGGATGCTGATTTTTACACATTTACCTTGTATTTCCTTTTGTACGTGGGCATGTTTGAAACGGATCTGAGCAGCTTCCCGTTTCGACTCCACAGATATGTGAATCTCCAAGTGCTTTATTTAAAAAAAACTAGGACATAGCACTTTGCGGAAGAAAAATCAGTCCATTCACTATCATTTATGTGATTGCTGATCTGCTAGATGGCTAGAGAAAGCACCAAGAATTATAATAATTTACGGAGCAGAGCACTGGTTCACAAACATTTCTCAGCCCGAGCTTTCGGGGTCTCTGCGTCTCGGGCCCGGCTCAATGCCGAGGGAATGGAGAACATTCGGAATTGGAAGACCGGCCGGATGAACTGAGGGTGTTCACCGCGCGACTTAAAGGAATAAGTGAGCAGCTATTTGTGGCAGACAGGACATGATCCGGTAAAGTAGCACTCTCTTCATTCTGAAATAAAAGTACATAATTGGAAAATGAAGCAGTCGTCGCTGCTGAGGCGGCCGGAGGGTGTGTGTGGTGGGGGGTGGGTGGCGGCAAGGAATTAGAAAGTGTAATTTAAAATCATGTAGTCATAATTCAAAAGGGGCCCAGCTAAAAGGTTTTTAAGTGGTAAATGCTTTAAAAGTCACTCGTGGTTGATCCTTTTTCAAGGAATATGGTGTAATTTTCTCAATATTTGTGGATTCCCTCATCGACTTAGCTCACCAGCTCCTTCAGCGTGGCGGCTGCTCCCACCGACAGGCTGAGGCTTCCTTTGCTTGGACACCCGCAGTTGATAAAGGAGGTCGAACATTTTGGGGACGTGCCGGGATTGGCTCTGATTTGTTCCTCTCTGGGATATTTGTTCTTTCTTCTGTCCTTTGAGTTCCTCGGTTTATTTATTTTTTTTATCCTTTATGACATTTTCAACTACTGACTGATCAATTGCATATTTTCAGGCACGAGCAAAACAAGGGAAAAATACAATTTAAAGGCAATTTCTGAGTTCGTGTGGAAGCATGGCTTGCAAAAGAATTCTGTTAAATGTGATTTCTCCCACAGTTTGCTCGGGGGGACCACTGAGGAGGTGTTAGGGTGGATTTTTGGGTGACATTCCACCACATTGCAACTAAGTTGACAGACGCCTCAGTGAGCAGTGCCTTCTTGCTGGGCTGGCTTTCTCTCGGCATTGCCCTGAGTGACTGGCCGGAGACGATCGCCTGCAGGCTGGCCGGCCAGTTGGAGGGGCTGGTGCCGCTGGCTGCCCCTCCTTGGGTTGCGGGAGGAGCAGCAGAGGGAGCAAGGTCATTGTCATCGAAGACACTTGCTGTTGGGGCGAGTGTCTCTGTAGGGCTTCTCCTGTTTTGTAGACAGTCATCCCCGTGCAGTCACTGATTGTCATCTGCGTTTTCAGACGCGGGACGCCACGATACCGTCCGAGCCTCAGTTATGGCTACAAACGTGCCCATGACTGGAAGAGAAACATGGGTGCCTTTGGGGGGTGGTTGCTTTAAAAGCCTCGTGGGGGCTTCGATTACAATGACCTTTACCCTTATGACATTTTCGACTATCGGAATGGGGACACTTTTGAGAGCCAGAGAGGATGCCGGGAATCGTGACCGATGGGACAGCAGGCGTGAACCGGGACTGCCTTGGGCCCACCCTGTCTTTGAGGAGCCCTGTCGGAAGTGGATGGCTCAGGCTACATGGCAGATCGGCAGCCCTGGCCACGCAGATGCTCATAGATTTTGGTTACGTATCTTGGACCGATTTGGGCTGCCGGAATGACCTAAGGGTCTCCTTTGCAAAAAAGGCACCTGCCGTCCAGATGTCTGCGTAAGACAAAGCCCTTCCCCACCTCCTCTTCCTGGGCCTTTGGCACACGCTGGCCGGCCTCATAGTTTGGGGGAGATCTTACCGGGGACCCAGAGACTCCCTCCCCTCCCTCTCCTCGTCACCGGCTTCCAAGCTGCTCTGTGGTCTGGCTGCTCCCGCTGGGCCCTGAGCTCTTGGAGGGTCAGTTTCGCATCTGAGTCGCTTGGTTCTCAGAACAGGGCTTGCTCCGGAGTGGGGGACGTGGGGGTTGCAGGGCTGACCGGTGTCCTGCGGTGCCCTGGCGAGGGGGCTCGGCCGGACAACTAGTCGAGGGCTGCTGGTACTGGACGTGGGGAACCCCGGGGAGCAAAATGATGGTGACTCACCGAGGAACGGAGTGGGCGGGAGGGAGGGGGCCGGGGCCCAGGCTTCCGCAGGGGAGAAGGGACCCTCATTCTCTGCAAATCTCTGCTTGATTCTTGGAAGTTCTCTTCAGGGCTCCTGGGTTTTTTCAGAACTTCCTAACCTCGGTGGACGAGACACTTAGTGAGCACCTACTGGGTGCTGGGCCCTCCGCCAGCTGCTTGTGCAGGTACCATGTCCGGTGACCAAAAGGCTCTGGGAGGGCGGTTTTAGCATCACATGTTTACAGACAAAACACCGAGGTCGGGAGAGGTCGCAGCTGCTCGCGAACCCGGCCGTGAGACCGGCCTGCGCGGTTTCTCTCGCTCGCTCGCTCGTTTGCTCACGCATCGTTTTATCCGTCGGCTCCTCACTCAGCTCAGACGCAGGACGAGGCTGTGTTGGGTGCTTTGATGAGAGAAGCCAGGGAGTCGTAGAGGTGCCTGACCCAGGGAGTCGTAGAGGTGCCTGACCCAACCTGGGGAGGTCGGGGGAGGCGTCCCCCAGGCCCTGAGCTGGAACCAGTGTGTCGGGCAGAGGGAACGGCGCGTGTGAAGGCTCAGAGGTGGCATCCGGGGGTGGCAGGGAAGCTGGAGTCGTGAGCTTGGCCTGAGCAGTGCGGGGGGTGTCGGGGCCGGGCCGGGGCTTTACCCGAGGGCAGCAGGGTGCCCCCGGGGGCAGTCAGTGTGTGGGAGGCAAGGCCTTGGTCAGAAGAGTGTTTCAGGACATCGGTCTGGAGGCTGGCGTGGCGCTGACCTTGGCGATGCAGCGGGAGGAGGCCGAGAGAGCCATGGGGCCTGGAGCCGGCCTCTTCCTGGGTCTCAGCTGTCCACACGGTCGGCGTCTCGTAGCTCCTGCTGCTCGGCACCATGGGTCCTTTTCGAGAGCCCTGGCCTGACTGGACTCATGGCACCTGAGAACCACCGCGTACTTGCCTTTGAGGGGCAAACGGAAAGAGAAACCACGTCGTGAAAGAATGAGACTTTTGCAAAGTGAGCCCTGAACGGTGGAGGGAGGTTTTCAACCAGCATTTCTCCCCCGTCTCAGGCTGGGCTGACTGGGATCTTTGGGGGGTGAGGGGGGCAGGCGCGAGGCTCACTTCATCCCCTTGTTACCCAGCGAGGAAGCGGAGGCACATGAGGGGCCGAGAGCCGCGACAGTGGACGAGACGCTGCTCCCTCTGCCTCTGTCCCCTTTCCCCAGGTCCGGGCGTGGCTGGCTCTTTCTCAGCATTTGCTTTGGCGGTGGCTGTCACCTCTTCGGACTGGCCTTTCTCCGTCACCCAGCTTAAAGCAACGGCCTTTCTCTCCTCCATCACTTGTCCCTCTATCGCGCTGTTCTGCCTTCTTCCAGGCACATATCCTGATCTGAAAGCACCTTTTCGATTTACTTATGTTTTCTTTATTGTCCTTTCCCTGTCCCCTCCCCAGTTCCTTGAGGGCGGTGATCTGTTTGCTTTTTTACTGCTCTTTCTGGCCCCCGGAGCCGAGACGGCTCGCAGGGCCCAGGTGATACGTGCTGAAGAAGTAAATGCATTAATCAGTTCATTCCACTCTCCTCTGCTGGTTCCATTGCTTTCCCGTCCACTGTGCGGGCGCCGGTAGCCCAGCGGGGTGGGTGACTTGCTCAAGGCCACTCCGCTGGATGGAGCCGGGGTGGAAGCCCGGACCCCGGCCCCAGCGGGCCCCAGCACCCACCCCGCTGCCTGCGTGCGCGTTGTTTCGTGGGCCAGGTGCACACGCCTCCCAGCGAGAAGCTGTTTGTCGGGGATGCTGCTCTCCCTCTGGATCGGCTACGTTCTCTGCACGGTGGCTGACGCTGCCGCAGCTCCATAAATATTAAACGGGTATTAAAGGAAGGCTCTGCATTCCCAGTTTCCCTGATTTCTCTGAGCGGGGCCCGTTGCGAACCCCCTTTATGTGAAATGCAGCATTTCACCGCCGAGGGCCTCTCGGGATGCCTTGCCGCCTGCTTCTCCTGGCTGCGTCTGCCGGCACAGAGCGGCTCTCCCCCAGCCGCCAGCCCACACAGGGCGCGCAGGCGCCTGCTTCCAGGGCCAGGGGTGGGTGGCAGCCCCTGGGACCCGCCTTCCACAGGGGCTGTGCCCAGCCTGGCCAGCCTCCTCGCAGGCTTGTGGGGTGGGGACTGGGGAGAGCGGCGATGACTGTTCAACCTTTAGCCGAGCCCTCTTGACTCCTACCCTCTGCCAGGCCTGTGCTGGCACCAGGGACAGAGACTGGCAAGACACATACTCCGTCTGTCCCTCCCTTCATCCCCCATCCCTCCTTCCATCCCCCATCCCTCCTTCCATCCATTCACTGATTCAGTATTCATGGAGTATCTGAGAGAGGCTCTGGGTGACAATGATAATAGAATCATGGTAATAGCTAACATTTATTGGGCACTTACTGTGTGCTGGGCTCCGTGATAAGCAGTTTACATGTGCCACCTCACTAATCTTCACGACTGTATGAGGTCGGCCCTAGGCTTCTCTCCATGTTGTGGATGAGGAGCCCCTGGCTGGTTAAGCCACTTGCTCAGGGTCCACGAGTCACGAGTCCTCATCAGGGGATTTCGAGCAGGGATGCGATGCGGTCAGCTCTCATAGAGAAAATTCTGGCTCTCTAGGGATCCCGGAGCGGTCCCCTTTGCTCACACCTGACACCCTTGTATGTACCACAGATGCCCCAGTCCCTGGGCAGCACCTGCTCACAGCAGGGCCCCGATATGCAGGTATCTAATGGAACCGAATAGCGATTCTAATAGTAACAGCGAATATTAGCTGGGCGCTTGGTATCTGCCGGGCGCCGTGCTCAGAATTCCCGTTTATTTAACCTGCACAGCTGCCTTGGAAGGTGGTGTTCTTATTTTTAAACCCATTTTCCAGAAGAGGAAACTGAGGCTCAGAGAGAGTAGGAAGCACACTGCTAGAGCTCAAACACCTGTTCAGGTCTGGGCCGT
>NW_011888926.1:327706-331500 GCF_000151845.1 Pteropus vampyrus | reverse complement strand
CCCACTTTCCAATGAAAGAAGGAAAAAAAAAAAGGTAGCATCACAAGCTGCGATTCTGAGTGGATTCAGGCTTTGACAGAGTTCCTGAGATCTTTGTGAGGCGTCGGGAAGGGTTTTTAAAGGTAGATCGCTGCCCCCCACTTCCTCTTCCACCCGGTCACCCCCTGAGCGGGGTTGGCGGTTGGCAGTCTGTCTGGGAAAATCCCTTCTCAGGGCGTTGCTCACGTATCTTTAGGTGAAACCGATGTCAAGGAAGGAATTTGCGCCCGCGCCGTCCCCACCTGCTTGGGCTTGCAGGGGCGTGGGTGTGGGGCCGTGCGCGAGGGGGTGTGTTTGGGGGTCTCAGGGGAGGGGATGGGGTTGGGGGGAGAATCTTTCCTATTCCCCAATTCTGAAAAGCGAAACTCACCTTGCCTCTTTGCAGAATATCAGCCAGTGTCCTGCCCCATCTCATGGTCACCCTGTGGGCTCAAGGAGGATTTTGTTGAAGGCAAAAAAATAAAAAATAAAACGTCTAAGTGTTGAAACGTTTGGCCCAGGCATGCATCCGTCCTCAGCGCTGTGGGTTTTTTGTTTATTTTTTTATTTTTTTTAATCCCCTCCCTCATTTTCCTTTTTCTTTTTACCAAAGTATATTCATCAAACTGCTGAGTTGGAAAGATCCGTAATGAGTTTTTGAGCTGTACGACTGTGTTTTCTCCCCTCTCCCCCCTCCCTCTCCCTCTTTCTAAATCTTCATCTGACATTAAATAAAGCAAATCCCAAACAGATTAACTGTCGCACGGTTCTGCTCCGTCTCCTCAGTCTGTTCGCAGGTCTGGCACAGGGCCGGGCGGCGGTGGCGGCGGTGGCGGCGGTGGCGGGAGATGCCCGGGCGGCCAGCAGAGGTCCATGTGGCACGCTAGGTGGGATCCCGGTGTCCTGAAGGCAGAGGCCCTGGCCCTCCTGCCCTGTGGCCTGGGCATGGCGTTCTCTCAGACACACGTGATGGCCGCTCGGAGGCACCAGCACAGCCGGCTCATCATCGAGGTGGACGAGTACAGCTCCAACCCCACCCAGGCCTTCACCTTCTACAATATCAACCAGGGCCGCTTCCAGCCTCCGCACGTGCAGATGTAAGTGGCTGGCTCGTGGCGGGACCGGTGGGGACGCGAGGCGCGGGTGGGGACGGTGCCCGGGTGGGCTCACGGGCTGGGGCTCCTCCGGGCTTTTGGGCCCCACCGTTGCGTACTTGTCGACCGAACCGGTTCCGGAGGCCCAAGATCACCAGGGCTGCAAGTTGGCAGGGACGTGTGAGCAGCTGCAGAGCGATGGCCTGTGGGCTGATTCTGGCCCAGACTCTTGTTTCGTTGGGCCTGGAGAATGTTTTACAAATATTTAAAAATGAGGGGATCACACATAAAAATCCAGACTTCTGGCTTTGCTTTTCGAACCCAAAAGTTCTGGCAGCCCCAGGCCTACACATCCTGGTGACACCCTTGGGGGCTGAGTTCTAGCTGCCCCCGCTTGGTGTTTGGGTTGGAGACCCCTTGTCTAATTCACGTTCTTCATGGTACGGATGGGGAGACTGAGGCCCAAAGTGGGGAAGGGACGTGCCACAGGCCCTAGGGCAGATTGGGTCCCTGGTCTAGGGCTGGCTGTCCGGCCTTCCCTCCACCCCTCTCTTTTGTCCAGTGGCCTCCCCGGCAACCTGGTACTTCTGTTGAAAAAGCAGAGGTGCTTCCCAAAAGGAATGGGGGGCTCTGCCGTGTGTACTTCGGGGCTGGTGGAAGGTACTGGGGTGCCCTGGTGGCAAGGCTGTGACAAGAGCTTGGTCCTGGGCTTGGTCCCCGTGTGCCTGGGGGAACCTTTCCTCTCCCTGGATCTCTTCTGGGGTCAGGGGAGGTGCCGGGGGCCCAGGGTGGAGGTGGATGAATCCTGGCCCCGCCCTGGCGGCTCCCAGCGTTCCTGGAAGACCCTCCTTCTTCATCCCTGCGCTGCAGGCTCGCCTGGTGGGGAGACGGAGGCCCAAACAAGTGAGGTGGCCCACACGCGTGCCTGAGCTGGCCCGGAGCTCAGGCTGCCCAACCCGGCCTGGGGCTCTCGCTCCACAGTCAGCTCCCTTCACTGTGGTGTCTGTGGATGAACGTGCCTCTGCCTGAGAGTTCAGACATTTGTTTGCTCTGTCACGGGAACGTCTCTCGGTCCCTTTGGGATGTCTCTGTGCTGGGTCTGGGCCACTGATGAGCCCCTAAGGAGGAGGAGATGGACGGCCCCCCAGTGACAGCACAGGGAGGTCAGAGGTGTGATGGGGGTGCCGCTGTGTCTGGAGCAGCCCCGACTTCCTGTGACAGCACAGGCCCTACTTCCTCCAGGGCCACGAGCACCATTTCTAGGGAGCAGTGGCAGGCGGGGTCCTAGCGGCTGTCTCTTTGGGGAGATGAGAATCTGGCACCTGGACCACTTAGAGAAGCAGCTGTGAGGGTTTCCGGCCTGGGCATGGGTGGGCGGGGTGCTGCCTCTCATTACCGTACGGTTCTTTTGGGACTCATCCCTTGTTGTACCCTTGAGACCCATCCTCTGTTGCAGAGGGTGGCACAGGGGCACTATGCATGGGAGAATAGGCTCTGGAAGGTGAGTGGGCACCGGGCCTGGGCACCCCCTCTTCCTGTCACACTTGCCCTGGAAAATGCCCGTTTCTGTGGGGGCTGTGGGGCTGGCGTCATCAGCAGCTACCTACTTTATTTTCTGGAAGGTTTCTACTTGGGAAGCTGCCTCCAGTCTCCATTTTGGGGTCACAGTGGTGGACTCTGGAAGGACACAAGGCCCTGGGGTGCAGGCACGCTGCTCCTTAGCCTCCGGGGGCTGGAGGCCCGGCAGGGCTGCCGTGGGGGTGGTGGGATGCCCTCCCAGGCCAGGCTTTCTCTTCTGTTGGTGGGGTTAGCCCTCCGGGCCTGACAGTGACCATGCCTGAGGTCCCCAGATGCCAGGCTGGACTCCTGTCCCAGAAGGAATAAGCGAAGAGCCCCAGGCCCTCAGGCAGAGAGCAGTGGGGTCTGTGTGGATGGATGGATGGATGCATGGATGGATGGACGGACGGATGGATGGACCCACGCGCAGGTCCATACAGAGGGTCCCCGGACACAGTGCATAATGTCATAATACCATGTAGTATCACACAAAGCCGTCGTTTACGATGCCCCGCCTGGGCCTGGCAGAATCCGCGGCAGCCCCGGTCCCAGAGCAGAGCTAGGGAAACCAGAAGTCACAGGACAGGAGGGCCAAGGGGCTGAGGAAGGACCCTCTAGCTTCTAGGTTGAGACCCAGAGGATGAGTGGGGGACAGCAAGTTGGGAGAGGGTTGGGAGAAGGGGGCATCTGAGGACAGCAGAAACACCCAGCTGGACAGAGGGTGCCTTGAACAGGAGCCACACGGGCTGTGTCCTGAGCAAGGGCAGTGAGTGACCAAATGGAAGAGGGTGATTTCTCTCATTTAACCCATGAGCAACTGCAGGTTGTTCATCCATCCATCCATGCATCCATGCATCCATGTATCCATCCATCCATGCATTCATCCATCCATCCATCCGTCCGTCCATCCGTCCATCCATCCACCCATCCATGCATCCACGCATCCACGCATCCATCCATCCATCCACCCATCCATCCATCCACCCATCCACGCATCCACCCATCCACGCATCCATCCATCCACCCATCCACCCATCCATCCATCCATTCATCCATCCATCCATCCATGCATCTGTCCATCCATCCATCCATCCATCCATCCATCCATCCATCCATCCATCCATC
>NW_011888926.1:324988-326666 GCF_000151845.1 Pteropus vampyrus | reverse complement strand
CGCTCCCGTGCCTCCTGGCGTGCTCTGTGCTGCCACCTCCCGTGGCCAGGGTGGCCAGGGTTTTTGTCTTCCATCTGCTGCGGGGCTCAGAGGCGGCGGGGGGTTTGGGCGGGGTCTTGGAAGCTTAGGCACTGAGCCCAGCTCTGGGTCTGGACTCTTATCCAGTGCTCTCTCCCTGCCTTCGTGGGCTAGCCTGGCTTTGAAGCACAACTTTGCATAAAGCTGGGTGAAGCCAGGGCCCTGCGGAGACTTGGGGGGGCTGCTGTCTCCCACCCCCACCTCTCTTTCTGACCCCGGGCCCTGAGCATGGGGAAGTGTGCGGGCTGCTGGAGGTGGCTGGGCTGGTTTCCTTGGCCATTCTTCACCGAGGGAGAGACAAGGGGATGGATGCCATTCCCCAGCATGTGACTTGTCACTGCCCTGGGCTGTCTCTGGGGTAAGGGGGTGAGGTGGCTTTATTTAATAAATCCACACTTTATATTTAATAATAACAGTGACAGTCCACATGTGGCCTTTGATCGAGCTGCGTGACTTATGCAGTCACCCACAGAGACCCTGGCGGTAACGAGGCTGAGCAACGAATCTCCGGGTCGGGGCCTCTGCGTTTTAGGCCCTGAGAATGAAGACCCTCCCCCTGGGGGCTGAGAAGCCCTGCGGTGGCCTGGGAGAGCCCTGCACACCAGTCCTGTCCTGGGCGGGCAGGTGGACGTGCAGCCTGGTGGTCAGTGAGAAGGCGAGTCGTCCCTGAGGCACAGGGTCATCCCGGAGGCCGCTTCGTAGGTGCCTTGGGGGCTGGCGGCAGGCATAGTGCCTCTCCTCTGGGGCCGTTAGAAGGAGCCCTGTTGTTGGAGACAAGAATCGTCCTGTTTAAAGAGCCTCTGAGCGTGCGGGGCTGTGTGGGGCCCTCGCAGACCGTGGCAGGCCCGGGAACGCCCCTCTGTGCCTGTCCCCAGCCCTCCCAGCTGTGCCAGGCTGGGGCTCTGATCCCCTCTCGTGATGAGACTGGGGCTTTAGCAGGGACCCTGTGGTCCCCAGCCCGTCCACATGTTCAGGGGTCTGCAGGAGACAGGGAGCGTCATCCCTGAGCCCGGGGCGGGGGTGAGGGGACAGGCAGGAGCAGAGGACTAACCCCGGGCTCCGTCTGCTTCTCCAGCCCCGTCCGGCACCCCGCTCCGGAAGGGCTCCAGGTGCATTCTTGCCTCAGGCCTTGGCACGTGCTGTTCCCTCTGCCTCCCCAACTCTTTGCCCTGCTAACGTAGACTTACCCTTTCGGATCTCACCCAGGTGTGGCTTTCTCTGGGAAACCTTTCCGCTCCCTCCCCAGACCAGGTCTCGACCCCTCCCTCGGCCTCCCGCCCCAGCTCTAGGCCATCACAGCCTCCCCTTCGTGGCACGTGCCTCAGCCTGTGGTTGTACGTTCATCTCTGGGACGATTTCCGAAGCATCTGCCTCCTCCGCCAGCGCAGGCTGGTCCCTCGATCGTAGCACAGGGGACAGGAAGAAGAAAGAAAAGGGTCAGGATGAGGCAGGGAGCATGGCCCAGGAAGAGCGCTGGGATCAAGGAGGGCCTCCTGGGGGAGGTGGCACAACCCCTGGACTTGGAGAACAGCAAAGCAAAGGCCAAGAGGTGGGAAGGCAGGGCAGGCACAGGGACGCCGGGGGCAGTGTGGTGGGGGTC
>NW_011888926.1:322577-324513 GCF_000151845.1 Pteropus vampyrus | reverse complement strand
AGCCGGGCGGGGCGCCATCCCCACTCTGCACCATTCCTGCCGCGTGACCGCTGTGGGCCGACCCCTGTTAGACTGGGGAGCGCTGGTGACGGGTTTCAGGCCTTACGTTCTCTGTGGCCCCTGCAGAAGGTCTCTGGGAAATACCCGTTTTGTCATTTATTTCTTGTCCCAAGAAGTCGTTGAGGTTAGACGCCCACATTCCTGCTGCGAAGGCGCAGGCTCCAGTCTGCTCTTTAACTTGCTAGCCGGGGCCTTGGACTTGGGACGAACTTACCTGGGCCCCGGTTACTTATTCCACAGGGCTGCCGTGACTCAGATGTTAAGGAGGGTTTTGCCATTCCCAGTGTCAGAAACCCAATTTAAAGTGTCTTAAGGATAGAAGAGAGTTTACTGGCTCATGTGATGAGCTGGGCCGTCCAGTTTGGGCACCGCTGCATCTGAGGGTCAGAGGGTGCTGTCAAGCCCTCCCACCCCCTTGCTCGCTCTCCCTCCCTTTCTCCTGCTGGTCCTCACTTCCAGACACAGGCTGGATTTCTGGGAGTTCTGCGAGGTGGCCTCCATGGGTGTTCTGGCCACAGGTACACCCCTGGCACCTCACAGGTGCCCGGCGTGTAGGAGGTAACTCAATAACCACGTGTCCCCAGGCTGACCGAATAAAATGAACAACGAACGGCCCGGCCAGAGTCCAGCCTGGTGTGAGTACTGGAACCGAAAACCGGCTTCCGGAGCTGAGATCCTGGGCCAGGCCATCTTCCCCGAGCCTCTCCTTCCTCCTCCGTGTAGCGGGCGCAGCCCTAGGACCCTGCCCGACGGTCGCCGTGCGGGCGAAGAGAGCGAGTGTGTGGACGGTACTGAGCTCTGCCTGTGGCGGTCACCGAGGCCGCTCCCACCGCTGTGACTTCAAGGCTGAGCATTCGGTACAATCCGAATAGCCGGAGGACAGTGCCGGGAAACAAGAATCTTTATTTTTTCTCTGGGGAGGGTTCGGTTTGCATCCTCACTGAGCTCAGAAGCCTCGGGGCCGAGGGAAATGAGAACAGAGTTAATTAAAGAGCTCAAAACCGAGCTGCTCCGGGCTGGTTGCCGCTGGCTGGGAGCAGGGGGCTTCTCACTGAGGGGCTCTCTGGGGGAGGGAGAGTGGGGACTGGCAGTGGCCCTGCAGGTGGCATTGTGCTCTTTGTCTCTCTCGTCCTTGTCTCTCTCTGTCTTTCTGACTTGGATTCTGTCACCTTGTGGCATGCTCACCTCAGGTGGTGTGTGGGTGAATGAATGAATGAGTGAATTTGATTGGCTCACACATGTTCCTGTCAGGCCAATAGCCCAGAAGCGATGGGCCCCGCTTGGTCAGCTGTGTTTGGGGGTGGGGCAGGGTGGACAGGTGGATTCCAGGCTGGCTACCTGCAAGACCGTCTGTCAGGGTTGGGAGGAGGGGCCCAGAGGACAGGGGCGTGGCAGGAATTCCTGGGAGGGAGATTTTAGCTTCCAGACCAGCTCAGCCACCACCTCCTCTTGGAAGCCTCTGGGAAGCCTCAGTCTGGCTTAGGGCCTTCT
The DNA here is from genome assembly GCF_000151845.1 of Pteropus vampyrus. Lineage (NCBI taxonomy): Eukaryota > Metazoa > Chordata > Mammalia > Chiroptera > Pteropodidae > Pteropus > Pteropus vampyrus. The sequence goes on along the minus strand of NW_011888926.1, from coordinate 322,962 downwards.
CTGGCCCCCGACCCCTGTGCTACGCCATCAAAGCTGGTGACGTCAGCGTTACCACCTGCCTAAGTCTGTCTCTGCCATCACTCTGGAGTCTCCTGACCTGGGATCAGGCCCGATTCATCCCTGTGGCCCCAGCATTGAGCTCAGCACTGGTGCACAGTAGGTGGTCAGGATATACTACGTTGAATGAATGAGCGAATGAATGAATGAATGAATGAATGAATGAAGAGGGAAGAGGAGGAGCCGGCACTCCCCCGTTGGTCATGCTGGACTCGCTCAGGGAATTTCTCTCTCCTCCCCGGTTGGGCCCAGCTCCGACCAGCTGAGAGTCTAACTGGGCTCAGCAGCCCCAGAAGGACCTGGTGGCAGTGTCCCCTCCTGCTGTGGC
>NW_011888926.1:318945-320447 GCF_000151845.1 Pteropus vampyrus | reverse complement strand
GGTGAATGAACACATGACTCTCTGGGAATGGTGACGCCAGGGCAGGTACTCAGCTGGTGTGTACCGGGCGCAGCCACCCACTGCCGTGGAGAAGGCTTCCCCAGCGAGGGGACCCTCCGGGCCTCAGTGGCCCAGGGGGCCAGATGTGAGCCCCTCCCGTGGGCAGCTGTTGGCGCAGGCAGTGAGCGCTGAAGCGTGGACGGGGCCGTGATTTGCAAACACGCCCCCAGGGTTTTGTCTCTGGCTTTTGCTTTCTTCCAAAATAAGAAAGACAGAAACCTGGGGTGCCCCCTGGGAAAAGCTGCGAGCTCAGAATCCAGAGAAATCTCACAGTGAGTGGTCTCCGTCTCAGCCTGGGGGAGACAGATGGATGGCCCCTGGGCGGCCCGGCGTCCTGGCCCGCTGTCTCCGAGGTGGGGGTGCAGGGCCGGCCTCCACCCTGTGCAGCTCAACTTGGCCGCCAGACGGCCGGCCTCCCCAGGGGTGTCCCGCCGTGCACTGGGCTGGGAGCTGTGTGCACAGAGGGCCAGGAGCGAGGCGGGTAGCCGCGGCAAGCGAAAGGCCTGGCTTTGCCAGTGGAGACAAATATTTACAAGCAGGGCCTTCCCCTCCACTTGGCAGACGCCGAACTTTAAATGCTGATTTTTCAAATGGGAAATTCTAATCAAGGGCCCCATTTGCGCTGAACCCTGTGCAGGCTTGGGTGGGAGAGGGCTTCTGCAGGGTGCCTTGCCCCGTGCCGCTCGGTGTCTGGGTTCCCTCCTGGGAGGAGCTCTCTCTGAACCTGGTTTCTTATGCCCCGCGCTGTAGATCTCAAAAGATGGGAGGCCTCACTTGGCTGAGCCAAGAGCCTGTGTCCAAGGCAGATAACAGGAGCTGCTGTTACCCAGGCACCTGCTCTGTGCCGGGCGCAGTGTGGCAGGCTCTTTACCGCCACTGCCTGGTCGAATTTTTGGAACAGCTGTTTGGGGTGGGTGCTTCTCAGATCCCTGTTGGACAGAAGAGGATGTCGCTCAACCCCCTGAGTTTTGCAAGGGTGGGGGCCGTTTCTGAAGTACCCCCTCCCACAGCCCACGGTGCGCTCTCCTCAGTGTGGGGTGAATGAATGAATGAAGAATGCCTGCATGTGCCATGCGGGTGGGTGCCAAGTGCTGTGGGATCCGGCGTGGGCACTGACGGTGGCTTTCTCCTGCCGGGGGAGACATCCGAGAGAAGCCGACGTTGGCCTGGGCCTCAACTGAGGGATGGGAGTTTGTGCAGGAAAGGGAGCCACCAGCCCCAGGGGACAGCTGAGCCCACAGCATGCTGGCGGACACGTGAGAGGAGGTGTGGTGTGTTGTGGCTGACGTAGGGGATTTGGGGACAAGAAGGTGACAGGCCTGGAAGGAGGGGTGAGGCCTGACCAGGGCCAGCTCTGTGAGATGGGTGTTTTAGGACACTCTCTCTCTACCTGCCTCTTAACAAGCGTCAGAACTCTGTCGGTGAGAATTCAGGCCTCCTTC
>NW_011888926.1:315745-317289 GCF_000151845.1 Pteropus vampyrus | reverse complement strand
CGATTCTCTCTGTGTTTTCCCCGATTTTTTTTTTTTTTTTTTTACAGAGAGTGCATATTATTTTGGTAGCGTTGAGTAAAGGCAACACCAGCATCTCACTGTTTTTAATGAAATGTTGTCCTCTCTGGTGTCAGGTGTGAAGGATGGGGTTGGCGGCTGTGCTGGCCTGAGGTCGGTCCTGGTGTCACCCAGGCCCTCAGAAGGTCTCCATGAAACCCCTTCCCCAGGCCCACGGGCCCAGCCCTCCCCAGCGAGAAAGTTACAGATTTGAAACTCGCAACCGGCTTCTTCTCCATTCGCTGGAAAACATCTAAAGTCATATTCCAGGGGCCACCTCTAGACGGACAAGAGGAGACTGGAAAACCACGAAGGCCCTCTTCGTGACACTAGATTAGACACCTGCCTGGGGACGCCATTTTCTCTCGGTGTGGCTGGGAGCAGTGTCCACGGTTTGCCCATCCGCAGGCTTCTGTCTCGGTCCGTGTGTCTTGGGGGCAGGGGCTGGGTTGGTGGTGACAGGGCCGCTCTGAGCAGACCCCCTTGTTGTTGGCCATTAATGTCCCAAAGATATTCATGAACTAGAAATGCCAGCTTGATTTGTCAGTGTCCCGGGGAGCCGCTAAAAATTGCTGAGGACAGGCTCTCCAGCTACAAACAGCCTGCTGAAATGAAAAGCATGTGCTGGAAGCTTCCTCCACAGCTCCAGGGCTGACGGACAGGCCGCCTGGATCAGTAAGGCACGTCTGCGCAGGGACGTGGGACAGCAGGAGGCTGAGAGCTCCTGCCTGGGAGTCAGGCAGGCCTGTCTTCGCCCCCGCTTTGGCCTCTGATTTGCTGTGTGACCTTGGCGTAGTCACTCAACCTCTCTGTGCCTCATCGGTAAACTTGTTTATGTACCCCATACTGTTGCAGAGGATTGAAGAATCACGTTCTTGTGCAGTACTTGGCACCTTCTAGGTCCAAGGGGAGCCCTCAGGGAGGGGGGGCTGTTAATGGGGGAAAACCTGCCTCTCCCTGAGCCGAGTCTCTCGCAAAACAGACACAATCAGCGAATCTCAATGTCAGAGCCACCTCGTTCCAGCCACATTGGTGACTCCGCTCACCGTTCCTGGAACCCGTTCCCCAATGGGCCTTGGCTCATGCTGGTCCCGCTCCACGCCCCCTGGACCACCCTTTCTTCTCCCCCTGGCAGGGCCCTGCCCACCCTCCAGCGTCCCCTCTCATGAAGCCTCCCGTGCCCACTGGGCAGCATTGGCCCCTCCTCCTGCTGGGCGCCCAGAGCTCCCCGTTCAGGCCTCGGTGACGGTCTGAACCTCATGGCAGGGAATTATCTGTGTCCTTGTGCTCCCTGTCCCCCTACCCCAGACCGCCAGCCCCTGGGGGACAGGGTTGAGGCCTCATCCCCGGCTCCAGGCATTGCTTGGCCAGAGTGGCCCTGGACAGAGGCCATGGACTCGGGATGGACGGGAGAGAGATGGTCACTGCGTCCCCAGCGGGGCGGGGCATGACCGATTGCGTCTGGACAGGGAAGCAGTACGTGTGGC
>NW_011888926.1:313971-314670 GCF_000151845.1 Pteropus vampyrus | reverse complement strand
ACCCACAGAGCGCCTCCTTCTCTCTCCTCAGCCCAGATTTTCGAGTCTTCTCAGAAGACACTTCCTCCTGGTTATCCACCGGGATTTCATCTTCTGTCCCAAACTGAACTCCCAAACCTCAGACTCATCCCTAGTAGGGTGCAGCCCTCCAGCCTGGATCCTCCTAACCGCAGCCCCCGTGCCCCGTCTCCGTTCCCTTGGAGCTGATGTCAGCCGCCATCTCTTGTTATTCCAACCCCACTGCTGTGTCCCCTGCCTGCTGTCCCCTCCATGCACTCGTGTTGCCTGCCAAGCTGCTGTGGGCACCAGGTGTGCTGGCTCCTCTTCCTCCTGCAGGTGAGTGTGTGGGTGCCCTCCGGAGCCTCGAGATGGCGCCCAGGTCAGTGCGTGTCCTCAGAGCCCAGGCTGGCCTGGCGCCGAGGACAGCATGTGCTTGTTCAGTAAGCACGGAGAGGTCTGTAGAGCACACGCCGAACCAGTTAATTAAATGTCACTACCCTCAGCAGAAGCGGGCAGGGGAGGAAGATGAGGGCCCGGTAATGGAGCATTTAGAAGTTATAATTAACTTTTTACTGGAACCCTCACACACAACGATACATAAGACAATATAAAAGGGGGCTAAGGACTGAGTTAAATAGATGTAGGTCTTTTGCAAGCAAAACCCTTAATTAAAATCTGTGGAGGAGGAAGGAGAGGAAG
>NW_011888926.1:309995-310981 GCF_000151845.1 Pteropus vampyrus | reverse complement strand
TAAATTAAATTTAAAAAATATATTTAGACAAGGTAGAGATGCATTTCTCTGGGCTCTCGAAAGTCCTTTCTTGGTTTTATTTTGTGTATTTTGTTTTTCATTGGAATTTTTGTTTGTTTCCTTATTTATATCCCATTTTGTGCTAAAGGATTTGAGATGGTTTATAAACACAATAAGAATAGTAAAATGGTAGAGTATTGATGATAAAAGCCAAGATTATAAAAAAATTAGAGCAGCTCAAGGGAGGGGCCTAGAATATTAACGCTCAGGGCTCAGTGAGTTGGAAATTGGAGACTGAGCTTCCTAGGGGCCAAAGTGAAAAGGGAGATGCATTTGACTAATGGCTCTGATTACTGGGAGGAGGAAATGTGCCAGCCCCTCTGATTGGTCCATCCCCGTAGCATGTTTGATGTCCATCTCGTTCAGCGGTGAGTACCGTGAGAACCAGATGTGCTGGTCGTTTGTGTGTCGGAGGACCTTGGTAAAGATTTTTATATTTGAATAATGACATTGAAAATTTGTTTAGTGTTTTCCGGTACATAAAACACGTCCATTCCTGTCATTCATTTTGTGCTTTCTATCTCCCCATCCCTGCCTTCTTTGGGATTGATCGAAGTTTCTTTTTTTCCCCCCTCTATTGGTTTGGAAATTCTACGTTCTTTTCCGCTTTGTTTAGTGGTTACTTATAAATTTTTAATAAGCATATCCGACTTCACTCAGTCTGCAATTAATCGACACCTTCATTCTTCCCCAAAGGTCCCTGGCACGCTCCCGCCCCGTCCCCTCTTCCTGACGTTTTGTGCACCTTTACTGTCAGGTGTCTTGCGTCCGACTTGTGTGTAACCCTGCCCCGGTGCAAGTCCTCGTCGTCATCGCTATTATTCGTTTTCCAGTTTGCCCTTGATTACCTCCAAGGCGGATGTTTGCTGAGCAGTTTTTATGTGCTGGGCGTGACTCTGGGCACTGGGCGTGCAGCAGTGAGCAAA
>NW_011888926.1:305715-308720 GCF_000151845.1 Pteropus vampyrus | reverse complement strand
AGTTTGCCCTTGATTACCTCCAAGGCGGATGTTTGCTGAGCAGTTTTTATGTGCTGGGCGTGACTCTGGGCACTGGGCGTGCAGCAGTGAGCAAACGGAAGACAGGCCACAGAAGACAGCTGTCGTGTGTTGGGGGATCAAGAGAAGGAGATGGGACGGGGCCCTCTGTCGAGGTGACGTCTGAGCAGAGACCCAAATGGAGGGAGCTGGCATGTACGTGTCTGGGGGGCCATTGCGGGCAGAGGCGGCAGCTTAGTCAGGAGTGTTGGTGACACATGTGAGGACCAGCCAGGAGGCATGAGGCTGCAGTGCCGGGGTGGGGGGTCACCAGAGGGGGTGAGTGGGAGAAGGAGAGGCCAGATGGGGGATGGTGACCAAGTAGGAGAGTCCAGGCGGTTTCATGTAGGAAGTGGTACTTGAGGGGACCTTGGCATTTGGGCTCTGCTCGGACACGTGAAGGGTGGAAGGGGCAGGCTAACCGAGGGTCCCAGGCTGGAGCTTTCTTCCCTTGCCGACTTGATTGGTTTGCAATCATTCATTCAACAAACATTTGTTGAGTATCAGCCTTGTTCTAGACTCTGTGCTAGATGCTGAGCATACGGTGGGCCCCAAAACCAGCAAGACTGTTACTCGAGAGACAGATAAAAAAAGAAAATGCCATGACCTAATGGGAACAGGGTAAAGTCGTAGCCTGTGACCAAGGTAGACACTCATCTGCCTCCCAGGTGTGAGATGGAGGGCAGGTGACTCATGTGACCTGGGTCTCAGGTTCCTTATCCATATGATGGGAATGATGCCCTGTTCCTAGGCTGGTGGGTGTGCAGATAACAGATGACGTGTTGAAAATGACAGTGCTCTGAGGCTTTGCTGGGTCTCCCACTAGGAGCCCCCCATTTTCATCTCCCCTTGTTAGCTCTCCTGCTGGGCAATGGAGCCATGAGAGGAAATCAGTGGCTGATAGAGAAGTAGCCAGTTGGTCTTTCAAGAGCTGGAGAAGCAACGTCTTCTGCTGCTGTGCTGCTTTTTTTTCCTGCAAACAGAGAGAGAGGTGTTTGGATATGAAATAAGCCTGTGAGTTTTTCAAATGTCATTTTCTTGCTGGATTTCATTCCAAAACAGGAATAGTCAACAAGCCAGAAAATCCTGGCCAGCCATAGAATTGAAATATTCTGTCCTCGTGTGCCCACAAACTTCTGAAATGTCTGGAAGATTCTCCCATGTCCCCGTCCCTGCCACCCTCCCCTGCCCGCCTCCTGCACCTGTGCTCAGTGCAGACTTTGCAGAAGCTCCGTGTCCGGTTTGGTTTGGAGAGCGTGATGACCACTTAGAGAGGGCGCAGAAGCCACCTGTCCTGCTGTCGTTATCATCTCAGAGCTGTCCCTTCTCGTGGGGTGTCTCCCCACCTGGTCTCTCCCTTCACCCTCACAGCCAGCCCTCTCGGACTTCAGGGGCATGAGAATCCCCTGCAGGGGTGTGTCTTGTTAAAGCACAGATCCCGATTTGGCAGGGCTGGGGTGGGTGATCCCCCAGGTGACAAGTAGACCACGGTTGTCCTCTCTGGTAGCCACTTGCATCCTGTGGGTATTGAGCACTTGAAATGTGGCTAGTGTGACCAAAGCACTGACTTTTGTGTTTTATTTCATTGTAATTAAGTTGAAATTACATAGCCGTAGGGGGTTAATGACCACCGATGGGCAATGCAGCCAGACCATCCCTTGCCGTTACTGTCTCTACAGATGTGGAAACCGAGCTCAGAGAGGTGAAGAGCTGGACTGAGATCATTCAGCAAAATGAGGATGGAACCAGGACTCTAACCCAAGGTCTATCATCTGGTCCAAACTTTTATTATTTTTTCAATACCTAAGGTGGCCATTTTATGTGGGAACTTCCTCATGTATCCAGAGAACCCCAGCCCTTTCTGTCAGCAAATTCTTCTCTTCCAAGGTGGTATTGATATCCAGGAGTCATGCTTTATAGATAGCATCATGGCCAACTAAACAAAGTCATGTTCAAGTTGCTGATGGGCTGTGACCCCAGCGAGCAGCCTGGGTCCTGAAGAGTGTTGTCTCTGCTTTACAGATGAAGAGACTGAGGCCTAGTGCAAGGATGTGGTTTCCCAAAGTCTCCCTGGTGACTCTCAGAAGTCACCTTCCCAGAGAGGCCTTCCTTGACGGCCCCCATCCATCAGCTCCCGTCCCCAAGGCTGCCCGTCACGCTTGCCGGCTTAATTTTTCCCATGTCAGTTACCCTTGCCTGACCTGGTACTTGTTCCTTTGTTCTTGTCTTGCTGATACCCGCTGCAGGTCCACTTCTGGAAGGCAGGGATCTTGTTGATCTCACATGCCTTTGCCACCTTCAGCACCACGGACAGCACCAACTCTCTCTCTCTCCACGTGTGTTTATTATTTATAAACTAAATTCCTGAAGTGAGAGAGGGACCATGGAAAGGATTTGGCCTTTGGAGCAGGCAGACCCTGCCCCAGCCCTGCCAGCCACATGCCAGCTGGGCCACCTTGAGGCAGTTATAAGCCCCTTGTGCCTACAGAGTGGGGGTGATCCTCCTCTGCAGGGCTGCTGTGGGGCTGCAGAAGGCACTGCAGTTTAAGCACATGGGTCTGGAGCAGCCCCTCAGGGATGGGTCCTGGCTCCATTCTTCCCAGCCATCTGGCTTTGAGCACGTTACGTCCTCTCTCTGAGCCTCGGTTTTCTTATTTGTAAAAGGGGGCTGATATTGGGAGGGTTCAGTGAGGCAGGGGGTGATCTGGGCTCAGCAGAGGGCTCGGCATGGGATAAACACATAATGAACACAGCTTTTGTTTTCGGTGTGGTTGTTTTATGAATGCATCTAAGTGCCCGGCACAAAGTAGATGCTCAGTTGATGGTAGCTTTAATTACTATTATTAATCTCATCCGAGGATGTCGTCCTCTTTTTAAATCAGATATTTGAAAGTTAGGCTTTAGTTCTTTGAAATTCGTTTTAAGGAAAAGCAGTTATTTTTTTTTTT
>NW_011888926.1:302677-304632 GCF_000151845.1 Pteropus vampyrus | reverse complement strand
TGTCGCCAGAAGGCACCTGTGGAACCTTTTGGAAAAATGTTTGTTCAGCAGCAGGAGAGCCAAGTATCTGGCCCTGTAGGCGTGCCTTTCACCGAGGGCCGTCAGACCCCACGTGAAATCCGGCTGGGAATTTTCTGGCGAGGTGGAAGCAGGTGTAGCTTCTTGACCCAAAGCTTCTCAATTAGGACTTTGGGATGAAGGCAGAGCTGAGGGGACCGAGACTCAAACGGCCACTTAGTCCCTTTCCACCTCCAAACCTTGATGACTTCAAATTCTAGACTCGTCTGCCTCCTTGAGTGATTGGCGTTCAGTCCCAGTTGTCTGAAACTTAGGGTCCTGTTTTCTTCTCCCATTCTTTTTAAACTCACCATGTTCGCCTTTGCCAGGGGTCCGTTCGATGGCACTAAGTGCGTTCATATTGTGTAGCCGTCACCACCATCCGCTTCCAGATGTCTTCATCATGCAAAACCGAAACTCTGCACCCACGAAACCCCAGCTCCTCATTCTGCCCCCAGCCCCTGGCGACCACCATTCTCCCTGTGTCTATGAATCCGACTAGTCCAGCTACCTGTACAAGTGGAGTCATACAGGCTTTGTTCTTTTGCGAATAGCTTATTTCACGTAGTGTACCGTCCTAAGGTTCATCCATGTTGTAGCAGGTGTCAGAAATTCCTTCTTTTTAAAGGCTGAGTTGTATTGCATTGTATGGCTACATCGCATTGTGTTTGTGCAATTCTGCCGAGGGACACTTGAGTGGCTTTCACCTTTTGGCTATTGTGAATAATGCTGCTGTGAACACAAATCTACAAATACTTGTTTGAGTCCCTGCTTTCAATTCTCTGGATGTTTGTATATTTTTTTGGAGAAATGTCTATTCAAGTCCTTTGCCTATTTTTATATTGGGTTGTTGTTGAGTTGCAGTTTTTTTAAAAAAATATATATTCTGCATATAAACCCCTTATCAGAAATATGATTTGTAAATATTTTCTTTTCCATTCCGTGGGTTGCCTTTTTACTCTGTTGATGGTGTCCTTTGATGTACAGAAATTTTAAATTTTGATATATTTTTTCTTTTGTTGCCAGTGCTTTTGGAGTCATATCCAGGAAATCGTCGCCAAATTCAATGTCACAAAGCTTTCCCCCATGCTTTCTTTTAAGAGTTTTATAGTTTTAGCTCTTACTTTAGGTCTTTGTTCCATTTTGAATTAATTTTTGTATATTGTGTAAGATAAGGGTCCGACTTTATTCTTTTACATGTGGATATCCATTATTTTTAGCACGATCTGTTGAAAGACTATCTTTTTGCCATTGGATGGATGGTTTTGGTACCTTTGTCGAAAATCATTTCACCATGTGTGTGAGCATTTATTTCTGGGCTTTCTAGTCTATGCCATTGATATGTCTGTCCTACTGCCAGCCCCGTAGCGTCTTAATTACTGTAGCTTTGTCATCGGTTTTGAAATCAGGAAGTATGAGACCTCCAACTTTATTTTTCTTTTTCAAGATTATTCTGTCTCTTCAAGGTCTCTTGAGATTTCATATGAATTTTAGATGGCTTTCCTATTTCTGAAAGAGATGTCATTGGGATTTCGGTAGGGATCACGTTGAATCTGTAGGTCGCGTTGGGTGTTATTGACATCTTAACAACACGAAGTCTTCTGACCCACGAGCACCCGATGTCTTTCCATTTACTCTGTCTTCTTTAATCTCCTTTCAGCTAATGTTTCGTAGTTTTCAACATACCGATCTTTCACCTCCTTGGTTAAGTTTATTCCTGAGTATTTTATTCTTTTTGATGCCATTGCAAATGGGATTGTTTTCTTAAAACCCTTTCTGGATTGTTCATTGTTAGCGTGTAGAAATGCAGCTGGTTGTTCCGTGCCTTGTTTGTGTATCCTGTCCTCTTGCCAAATTCGTTTAACTTGTTCTAACATCTGTATTGCTTTTAAAAATTG
>NW_011888926.1:299302-301102 GCF_000151845.1 Pteropus vampyrus | reverse complement strand
ACAGAATGCACTGGAGATAAACGTTTGGTAACATTGCAGGTCAGGAAAAAGCCTTCGTTCTGTCCTCGGTCTTAGCTGACAGTTTGTCTGGGTGTAGAACTCTGCGTTGCTCGTTTGCCTCATCGTTCGAAAGGCATTTCTCCATTTTCTTTTAGTTTCAAACTTCCACTGTCGTTTGGCTACCTCGTCCTTTGCATGTGACCTGGCTAATGGGCCTCAGGCGTGGGTCTTTTTTTCATTCATTATTCTAGGCACTCAGGCAACCCAGGCACGTTGGGGAGCAAACCTTTTCTTTGGAAGGCATCTTGGAGGAAGTGGCCCTTGGGACAACTGACCAAGGATGAATTGAATTGGAGTTGACTCGGACAGAGGGCCAGGAAGGAGGCCTGGGTGGATGGAATGGAATTAGCAAGTGTCAGGAGGCTTTAAGCAGCCTGGGGGATGGGTGCACGGTCCCTGGGGGTGGGTGCACGGTCCCTGGGGGTGGGTGGTGGTGGTGTCCGCAGTAAGAAGTGAGGTCAGAGCACCAACAGGGCCTGGCCTGGAGGGGGCGCCGTAGCCTCAAGTTCTGAACGCATGCTACATGCATGGTTACCAGCTTGACCCTTTGTGAGGGTCACTGGGGACCCTCTCATGGCCATCTTTGGGCATGTGTGTTCTGCCAGGCTGTGACTTCCAGAGAGAGTCTCATGAAATCTTTCCGGCAGCAGGCGGCCTTATTTTGAGGAGGAAAAACACAGAAACCTCTCGGCTGTCCCTTTCAGCCTAAAGTCACAGGCGCTCTGCAGTAGCAATGGAAACAAGCGTTTAAAGATGATCGGGACGGAATGTTCCTGTTTCTAAAACATTTCCCAGGAAAAACAAATGTTTGAAAGTTAAACATTTTGGCTATTAGGATGGAACAGAAGAAAAATCGCATTTGCCTTTTAAATATGGGCACCAGTGCTGAGTAGTGAATCCAGCACCCTCCTGCATAGGGCCCACACGGGCTGGGTGAGGCTGGGTGAGCCTGGGTGCTGGGGCCGGCCTGCCGCTCGGCGAGCGTCTGCCACTCCAGGATGCAGCTGTCCTACAGCGGGTCTTGACACCCAGCTCTCGGCAGGTGACCTGGAGTCCAGGAGCTTCTGCGTGGCCCCAGGCCGATGACCTGGCCTTAGCCTCCTTGGTCCTCCATCATCCCAGCCAGCATTTCTGGCCTGGAGCAGAGCACAGCCTTCCGTGCTCCTGACGGCCCATGGTCATGGCTAACGTCCAGCTTGCATTATCAGGCCTTTACTTTTCTGTATTCTGATGCTTTGACATCTTGGGGCCCGGCTGACCCTGAAGGGGCTGCCCCTCCCAGGGTTAACCAATTCTAGAGGACAAGACTCGCCTTTGGGGTTTTTGCATGCAGACCAGTGCATCCGGACCTCCCACCCCCAGCCACCTCCTGTCTGGGGCTCCATGCCCCTGCCCCAATCACCCCAGGGCCGGGTAGCAGACAAGTAGGGGCAGCTTCCGTGCCCCTCCCCCCGCCCACCTGCCTCCTGCCCTTGGAGACCTCGGTAAAGGCTCTTGCCCACGTTTTCCTGTCGCGCCTCTGCCTCCGACCACCAGCCTGCGGCCACCCATGTGGCCCCGCGTGCCTCCTGATTCTAGGGCTCTGTGAGTACAGACTTCCTCCTCGTGCGTTTCCGTGTCTGCCGTGTAAGTTCAACACGGGCTTTCCTCGACTTTGCCGGTGAGATCACTGTAAGAACCCTGTGGGGAACCCCAACATTCCTGTCTTACCGATGAGGACACTGAGGCTCAGAGGAGTGA
>NW_011888926.1:290130-298097 GCF_000151845.1 Pteropus vampyrus | reverse complement strand
TCTGCCGTGTAAGTTCAACACGGGCTTTCCTCGACTTTGCCGGTGAGATCACTGTAAGAACCCTGTGGGGAACCCCAACATTCCTGTCTTACCGAGGAGGACACTGAGGCTCAGAGGAGTGAGGGTTTTGCTCCAGGCCAGACAGCAGGGAGGAGGCAGAGGTGGGATTCAGGCTCCAGGCTCCAGAGTGCGCGCCCCTAACCGCTCTGCGCACGGCCTCTCCTCCGTGTTGTGGGGCGAATGGCCCTTGCTCCCCTGCGGTATCTAGGAGCATCCGGTGTAAATCGCTTATCGCAGAGCCTGGCACAGGGACGTGCTCACCGCAGGGCAGCGAAAACCAGATTCTGCAGGCATAGCCGGGCACTGCGTTCCCGTAACCTGGCCTTGGCCATCAACCCGCAGTGCCTTCAGATGTCCCCTGCCTGTGCAGGCGGCACACAGAATTCCCTTTGCTGGCACCGCGGGCCTGTGTCCCCCGTGCGTGCGGGGCCGTGTGACTCCAGCGCCGTCCTTGGGGTGCCCGACCTGCGTCAAGAAGCTCAGAGCTGAGCGGCGGGGCTCACGCTCTCCCTGCGTCATTCCAGACCGTGCGCCGTTCCGGGGAGTCTGCTAAGACGGCCCCCCTGGACGCCGGCAAGTGTTTAAACACGGAACTGTCTGAGACGTAGTAAAAATGCAACCAGAGATCGTTAGGCCGTCTCTTTATTCCTCCCCGCTCCGCGACGTTCTGCCCGGCGGGAACGGGCAGGAGAGGCGTAAGTGGGCATTTGCTTGATTGTCGCCGCGTTTAGGGAACGCTGTAAGTCCGGGGGCTCCGCACGCCGCCCCGGAATGGCACGGATCATGGGGACGCTTGTGCGTATCTCGTTGAATTTAACCGATTGTGCGGTGTGCAGGCAGCGCTTCGTGAAGAGGGAGGGGTGAGTGCTGGCGATAAAGAATCGCAACCTTTTGGAGGGAGATTAATCTGGGAAGCATGAGTAGCGGGGATTTCCGCCGGCGTCCCTGTCCGGGCCCCGAATACCATGTACACTTGCTGCCTGCCATATGGGATCTATATGTGGATGCACGTCTCTTTGGATCTACGTGGCAAATGAAAAGTTAAAACAATATGTCATCCTCTAGTGCTCTGCTGATTTGTTACCACCAAGAAATCCATGGCTGGCAAATGCCAGGACCTCAAATAATTGGGCTGATAAGGAACGGAGCATTTTGGGAAGCCGGCCTGGACCTCTCGCAGAATACAAACGCGTAGCAATGGCCACCAGTTCCGAAAAGCAGGGAGAGTTCGTGCTGGCTTCTGTGGGGACTTGGTGCTTCTTAGAGGTTGGGAGTTCAGTATCCTGGCCCATCCAGCGAGGCCCCCCTGGCCCAGGACCTAACCGATCCCTCAAGTTGCTACATCACTCTTCCTGAATGTCCTCATATCTCTCTAGTCCCCAGCTCGTTGGGCATGTCCTCCCAGTGGCCGACGTGGCTGCTGTTGGGCACTCCCAGGGTGAGAGGCCAGGGTTCAAGGCCCTGCTCTCCGCTGTCTTGCTGCGTGACCTCAGGCAAGTCCCTTCCCCTGTCTGAGCTCCAGTTTCCTCCTCTTTCCAGTGAGTGGTGTGGACTGGAACCTCTGCGTGTCACTTTTGGTATTGATCTCATGATTGAGAGTCTAGGTTATCAGTGTCCTCGATGGTGCCTCATACAGGGTCTGGAACACAGCTCATGCTCCGTTGGGGCTTGAGGACAGCTGACCAATGTGTGTGTGTGTGTGTGTGTCTGTGTGTGTGTGTGCGCGCACGCGCGCACGCTGAGGGGTGTTTACAACAGGGCCCAGCTTTGGGGAGGAACGTGAGTTTCTGGCTGAGTGGGATTTTGGGATAGGCTGGCTGGATCTGTGCCTTTGTTGTGGGTAAGCAAAGGCATTTGGTCCCATCTGTCCCCTCTCGGAGCCCTACTGAGCGGGCACAGCCACCCCGACACCTGAGCTGCCGTCTCCTGTGCCCAGCCTGGGGCGTTTCAGGCTGGCTATCTTTCTTCTGGTCCACGGAGGGACAGTACTTGAGAAAGTACTCTCCAGGGTTGACACTGCCTAATCTGCTTTCACACCAGCCTAAAGAACACCCCCTCTCCTGGGACTCGGGCACTTCCAGCCCCTCGCCAGGGCAGGCTCCCCCATCTGGGCACCGGGGAGGCTGCCTCGTGGCCAGCCCTCTTCACTGCCGGGAAAGATAGCAGCAGGAAGGGGCCGAGGGGACATTGGTTTCCTCCGTGTGCAGGCATTAGGAGGGACGACTTGTATTCAACTCATTTTATTACCCATGAAGCCCCTGCAAATCAATCGAGTATTGAGGTCACCAAAACACTCCCCTTGTTTACTGCTCGAATGCAGGAGGGGATAGTGAAGCTGAGTAAGAAAGCCTGTGATGACTAGGTGTTGGGTATTTTATCCATGGTCGGGATGGTAAGAGCTGCGGGATGACGTGAGCACCTGAAGGCTAAGCCAGCCTTAGGCCATAACAACAGAGGGAGCAGCCCTAGAACAGAGGAGGGGACTTCTTCACCCCGTGTGAGTATAGTCAAGCCATACCAGAGCCTTAGTTCTGGCTCCTCTACTCCCACCTGCAAGAGAGCAGGTCCAACCGGAGGAGATTCAGAGGTGGACAGTCAGGGTGATGCGTGAGGGAGGCGGGTCTGGAAAACATGCCCTGCCAGGGCAGCTGGAGGAAAAATCTAGAGGAGAGAGCGGGGTCCAGGGAGACAGAGGTCAGTTAACATAAAGGAGACAGAGCTAGCTCAGGATGGATCGACTGATTTATAAATACATTTAACTATCTCTCTCTATCCATTTATCCATCCACCCACCCATCCATCCTCCATCTATTCACCTATCCATCCTCTATCCACTCACTCATCCATCCACCTACCCATCCATCTATCCACTTATTCATCATCCATCCTCCAGTCTATTCATCTATCTACCCACCACCCATCCATTCACCTATTCATCCATCAACCCATTCACTCACCCACCCGTCCGTCCGTCCGTCCGTCCGTCCATCCATCCGTCCATCCGTCCATCCGTCCATCCATCCATCCACCCACCCATCCACCCATCTACCCATCCACGCATCCACGCATCCACCCATCCACCCATTCACCCATTCACTTACTCGTCTGTCCGTCCGTCCATCCATCCAGCCATTCACTCACCCACCCGTCCATCCATCCATCCATCCATCCATCCATCCATCCATCCATCCATCCATCCACTCACTCATCCATCTACTCATCTACCCACCCCTCATCCATCCACCCACCCACCCACCCATCCATCCTCCATCTACTTACCCATCCATCTTCCATCCACCCACTCATCCATCCACCTACCCATCCATCTATCCACTTATTCATCATCCTTCCATCCTCCAATCTATTCAGCTACCCATCCACCCGCCCACCCACCCACCCATTCACCTATCCATTCATCCATTCATCTGTTCACTCACTCATCCATCCATCCATCCATCCATCCATCCATCCATCCATCCATCCATCCATCCATCCATCCACCTACCCACTCACCCACCCATCCATCCATTCATCCTTCCATCCAGTCACTCATCCATCCACTCATCTACTCACCCACCCATCCATTATCCATCCATCCATCCATCCATCCATCCATCCATCCATCCATCTATCCACCCATCCACCCACTCATCTACTCACCCACCCATCCATTATCCATCCATCCATCCACCCATCCATCCACTCACCCACCCATCATCCATCCACTCACCCACCCATCATCCATCCACTCATCTATCCATCCATCCACCCACCCACCCACTGTAATACAGAGTAGCATGATGGCTTGGAATGCCTCTTCAGGATGAGTTTCATGAGGCCAAGCCACAAACACTATCAAGTGTCCATTGCCTTCTGTGGTTTGATTTGTGTGACCTTAGGCAAATTCTCCGAGCCTCGATTTCCAGATGTGAAATGGGGATAGTAATACTTAGATGTCTGAAAGTTATGCACAGCTGGCGAGTTGCCAAGTCCAGTGGCCGTCCAGACAGATGTTTGTGGCTGGACCTCCAGCTCAGAAGGGCATGGCGCTAGATGGTTTCTGTGTTCACAAATGGACTTAGTCCCTTGCCTCTGAGCCACATGGCACCTGCCTTTCTGAGAGAGACCAGACAATAACTGAGGGTGTCTGCTAATGGGTTGTGGTTCCTGCCCCCCGCCAGCCTCACATACAGGAGACTGTCGCCCCATCCCCCCTTCTCTGGGATGGAAGAACCTCATTTACCCTCCTCTGGTCTGAGGTGGAAGGGACAGGGAAGAGCCGACAGCTTCCTGCTCACCCCCTAACTCCCAGTACGCAGGAGCTGTGGGGATAAATGAATCTGTGCAGTTGGAGTAATTTGTTAATTAGCTTTAGTGACACCCTCAGTCCGAGACATGACATAAATACCTCAGCGTGGCTCGGGCTCCCCCAGCCGAGGCGGCGCTCGGAGTGGGGTGGGTGGGTGCGTGAAGTAGAAACGGGGAGAATCAGAGCTGAGGGCAGTTGGCAGTGGACAGGGGCTTGATGAGGGCCCCACCCGGTCTGGTGGCCTCGGAGTCTGAGCTGCCAACCCAGAGGTGTGGGGTCAGCTGGACCAACGTCCAGCGTTGCCTCCCTGCTCTCCTGCTGGGGATCCGGGCAGGTCCCTGACCTCAGAGCCTACTTTCCCAGCTACAGGGCAGCAATAACAGCCCACCTGTGGGGTCTGTGGGGATTGGAGGGTCCAGCCTTTTACCCAGGGTGGCTTGCCCGATGATGGGGTTCAGGAAATGGCGGTCGTCTCTCTCTCTCTCTCTCTCCGTGATGCTTCTCCAGCCGCTCAGGCCCCAGCAGACCTCTAACCTCCCCGCTGGCAGCATCACCATTGACGGGTTCTCTGCGCTATGTCACCCTGTGGTGCTGTCGGGGGCTTCATTTGCTCGACCTGCTGGGACCTGCCGGGGACAGAGATGGGTGAAGCACACACGTCTATTCCCGTGTGGCTGGGGCCATCGTGCTGGGGGACAGGCACCTGCTCGGCACCCTGGGCCAGGCCCAGTGGGGCGGATAGGAGGGTGAGGATAGGAGGTGGGTGAGGCGGGGGGGGCTGATGGCACTGGGGGAGCTGGTCCCCACTCCCCGCTTGGAAGCACCGAGGGGCAGGGGCCACGTCTGCTCCCCTCGTGTCTCCAGGGACTGCATGCGGTAGACTGGGCGTGAGTAGCAGGGACAGACAGGGATGGGGACAAACCGATGTCTGCATCTTGTCTTAGGGAGACACAGGTACTCAGCATCTGACTGGGCCAGGATCATGAGATCTTAAAACTGATTGATTTTTAGAAAACAGAAAGAATGGCATTATGTTGGGAATCTCTCAAATTTTTTACGTTGGCAACCAATTCCAATTTCAAAAAACCAAATAGTTTTGCCAAACCAAATATGTGCGTGGGCAGGTCTGGCCCGAGGGCTTCTAGTTTGCAGAATCTTGTCCCGGGAAGCCGACATTTTCCTCGACCATCGAAAGTGTCTGTCCGTTTCCCTTCGCTTTCTTGTGTGATCCCATGACAGTCTGGCGAGGCGGGCGGCCTCCTTCCCATCGTACAGGTGAGGAAACCGAGGCCCAGGGAGGTTAAGTCACACAACTGCTCAGTGGCAGAGCTGGGTCTGGAGCCCAGGCTGTCGGCACCTACGGCTGATGCCTGTCATCGTCCCACGGCCTCCCAGAGCTGATAAACATGGAAGAACAGAGGACACTGTTTTTTTTTTTTTTCTTAAACCTGTAAAGACGTCGCTGTGGCTCTGAGGCGGTGATGGTTTTCTGCGTGTTTTGCAGAAAGCTGCCTCACTGCTGGGCTCCCTCACTGCCGTGTGGCTGGGCAGGGAATCAGGTGGCCATCCAGTGGCCATTCGCCATAGAGCATGTGGCCAGGCAGAACGTGCAGGTCCCAAGTGTGGGGGTGGGGTGGGCGGAGAAGCCTGTAGCTGGGCGTTGGGCTGTTCCGTTTCGTTGCAGTTAGAATATGGTGCGAGGTGTAGTTACTGTGCATGGAACATCACTGTGGCACGGCTGTAAGTCGCACGGAGCCCCGTCCCGGAGTGTCCACAGGGCTGGGGAAGCACCCGTCTTCCTGAAGGCTTACTGGGAGCTGGGTCCGACTGCACAGTCGTGGCGCCTGATCCGCCGGTGAGGGCATCGGGCCCCAGGAAGGCAGACAGCCCTCGGGGCTGGGAGCAGAGGGGGCTCTGGCATCGAGTTGCTGACGGAAGCTCATGCAACGGATGACGCTGTTTCCCGTCATCCCTTCTGTCCCCCGGGAGTGGAGAAGATGCACTGTGAGGTGTGGATCTCCACTAGCTCTGCGGCCTCTCGCTCCTCCGTCTCTGCGCACCCAGGAGTCGGGAGGCCGAGGTCCCCTGGTAAGATCCCCTCTCGCGTCACCCCCCAGCTTCCTGAGCGGCGGTTCCCACGTCTGCACCATGGAGATGATGAGTGCTGGCTCAGTGGCTGGCACATAGTAGGGCTCATATGTGCACCCTCTAGGGATCCCCGGGATCCTTCTAATTAGCCATAATTCAGGACGAGAGAAGTGACCTTCTTGCTGAAACAGACACACGGTAGAGCTTAGTGTCCCTGGGACTGGCTCCTTAAAAAAACAGAGTTTAAGTCATTTAGTCGTTCATTAGCCATGATTATGTCTCTGGCTGTGGAATGTCACCGTTCTGCCTGGACGCCCATCTCCCCAAGGGCCCCGTGCTGGGCTGGCACCTTTACACACCCTTTGGTACTTGCTTGACCCAGGGCACCCCCGCTGAGAGGGCCCAGGAGAAAGCCTTGGGCCTCTGGGTTCGCCTTCAATACTTCATTTTTTAATCTAAAACAAGTACCGACGACTCTTCCTCTAGGCCTGGGAGCCCAGCAGCTGAGGCTGGTGGGTGGTGGGGAGTCCAGGGCCCAAGCCTCAGGTCGGGCTGGCTCCCAGGGGGCTGTGGGGGTGCGCAGGGGTGGGTGGCGGTTTCCTGGGGCTGAGGGCCTGTGGTAGCCTCGGGCAGCTCTCCTGGATCCCAGCCCACAGACAGATCGCTCGAGAGGCGGTTGCACACACCTGCTTAGGGCATCGGCAAGGTAGGGCCGCAGAGAAAGCGAGGGAGAAGTTCTGCGTGGAATCTCTGCCCGGGACTGCAGAGAGCAAGCTGGAGCGACGCCGTTGCCAGTTCAGCTCATGGCACGCACAGACGGCTGTGTTCTGACCACTCTCGGACTTGGTTCTGACCTGGAACTCCATGGCAGGCGGGATGGCACCAGAATTTTTCCCGAGCACAGAGCCTAGGATCTCTGAAGCTTTGACCCAGGCTCTGCAAAGACTTTGCTGTTCCTGTTGGGAGGTGGAGGCTACCAGTCCCCAGGTAGAGGGGGCCTGGGACAGTGAGCTGGGGAAGTGGAGGCGTGGAGGGCCAGGGCAGGGTCTTCTGAGGACGAGGGCAGTCACGCTGCAGCTCAGAGGCCTGGAGGAACCAGCCTGCCCCCCGCCCTCCCCCCACCCACAATCCCTGCTAGTCTCAGGGCAGGTGGCCTGTCACTCAGCGGAGTCCTAGGCTGCTGCCGCCTCTGATGCAAGGGCACAGGTTGGAGGACAGGCAGCAGGGGTGGCTCTGCCAGGGAGACTGGTGGCTTTCCCCTGCCCCTCCCTCCGCCATGCTGTGGCTTCCAGGGGGCGTGTGGCGGGCGGTGCACTGTGTGTCTGTGCCACCCCGCAGGCAGCCTGCCCTACGAGTACAAGATCGTGATCGCCGGCAACCACGAGCTGACCTTCGACCAGGAGTTCATGGCTGACCTCATCAAGCAGGACTTTTACTACTTCCCGTCCGTGTCGAAGCTGAAGCCCGAGAACTACGAGAATGTTCAGTCGCTGCTGACCAACTGCATCTA
>NW_011888926.1:281907-288755 GCF_000151845.1 Pteropus vampyrus | reverse complement strand
AGAGCACGGTGGCAAAGGTGTCGGGAGGGTTCAGCCGAGCCCGGTGCCTGCGCCAAGCTCTCTGTGAGCAGAGGAATCGTTCTTATTACTTGCCGCAGACCCCATCCTCCAACGTGGCCTTGCCCAGAGCCCAGGGTAGTGGGGGATGGGAGCCCACAGAAGTCACTCACTGTCCCACCCACTCTCCCTACAGAGCAGCTCTGTGCACCCCATGGCTGGGCTCCAAAGAACCCCTTTGACGGCCAGCTCTCTATGCTCATGTGTGAACAAAGGGCCAGGGTTCGGGGCCAGCCCTGGGGTCCCCTCTGCCAGCTGGAGGTCCGGTGCTGGTGCTGCTGAGGCCTGAGTGAGGCTGGCTGTTGGTCTTGCTGTAGGACAGCTGCTCCATGCTCAAGGCACCAGTGGTCCCTGCTTTTGGTTTTTGTGGCTTCTAGTATGGGCAGTTCTGAACTCTTTAGTTCCAGGTCCTGAGTTTCCAGGGACCTGAATTTGAGGAATGCTGCCCCAGCGGGGTGCACACCCACAGCACATGCCATGCTGGGCTCAGCCCCAGGCTTCAGGAGTGGGAGGGGCTGCAGGACAGAGAAGGGACCCAAGAAGGGACTTGGGAAGGGCCAGGTGAGATCCTGGAGGGCTCCCCATTGGAGGGGGTATTCGAACTGAGGCAGAGAAGGCACGAGAGGAGGCATTTCTGAGGACCTGTTATGCCACACTCTTCTTGGGCCCGATGTCCTTTAATAGCCCTTAATGCCGAAAGCCAGAGGCGCCTCATCTGCACTGCACGGTGCGGGCCGTGAGCTGGCATTCCACGTAGCAACCCCGCCCTGGTTCCCCTTGGGCTCCGGGTGGTGGGAAGGGAGACCTGTGCTCGTTTGCTGGGCAAGTTTTACTAAATCTTCCGCTTCGTGAGTCCATTGCTTACATCTGCTTCCATGACACTGAAATTTATCCTGTTTCTGCTGCTGCTCTACCCTCTGGGACCCGTGTGCCTGGGAAGGTAGGTCCCTGCCACCAGGGCCCAGAAGTCACAGCAACAGCAGAGACTGGGCAGTTGGGCCGTGGGGGACGGGGCACCCCCACTTCTTAGCTGTGTGACTTCGGGCAAGTGCCTTAGCCTCTCTGGTCCTTCTGTGGGATCTGCATGGGCCCATCCGGAGGAAGGCCAGGCCCAGAGTGAGGCTGGGAGGTTGGTCGTGGCTTTTGCTGTGGAGATCATGGGGTGGAGGCCGGAGGCGGGATGCAGCTCTATTCCTGCTGATACCTCAACCTTCGAGGCAGGGCGAGGCCTCCAATTACCCCATTTCACAGAAAGTCAAGTGGAGGCCCAGGCGAGGGTGCAGCTTGCCCAGAGCCAGCCAGTGAGTGACTCTGCAGGCTCTTGGTCTGCTCTAGGGTGGAGTTATTCAGTGCCCTTTGATGAACACCTGCCGTGCCCCAGGCGCCAAAGGGGGTTTGCATCCCCATGGGGATGGACGCCAACTACCGATTCCTCGATTCAGTGAGAGCCGGGGGAGCTGGGGTCAGGGGAGGCTCCCATGGGAGAGCCCGAGGCTGAGGACACACAGCAGCCACAGGAGGCCAGGAAGGGCGTGACAGGTAGAGGGGACAGCCCAAGCCAAGGCCAGGAGCCTTTAAGGGATGTGGTCATTCTGGGGGCTGAGTGTGGCTTCCAGGTGTGTTTTAGTGGGAGAGTTGAAGCCACAGGCTGGGCAACCAGGCTGTACTGGCTCTTGCTGTGGTGGTGGCTGTCACCCTGGGCATGTCAGCGGAGACCCACTGTGGTTGGGCCCCCGTGTCCTCCCAGCCCCTCCCCCCTCAGAGGGCCACAGTTTTTTTCCCTGTGACCAGTGGTCCCTCTGCAAGCAGAGGGAGGCAGGGACACGCAGAGCAGGAGGTCCTTTTGGTGCTGGGAGGGCGGCAGTGTGACCAGCTGCCCTTGATATTGAGGACTCACCTCAGTGAGCCAGGAAGGGGGAACCAATGCAGACTCATGGTTACCACGGCTGGCTTTTCTCGTAAGTGCGGCTACCAAGACATGCTCTGCCTCGGAGACGGGTTACATTGGAGTGGCTTCGACTTCTTGTTAGTCCGCATGCTTCGAGGCTCACAGTGGTCATCGCGTGCCGGCCCCTCTCAAGGCCCCGGAGCCCCTGAAATCAGGCCTGTCTCTGCCACCCAGGAGCTCAGGATATAGGTGGCGGCGATGGGGCCATAAGTACTGACGCCCCGTGCGTGCCAAGCCTTCGCCCAGGCCCGGCCCCGTGTGTGCCAGGCTGTTCTCATTCTGTTTTTGTAGTGGCCCCGCTGTGACCGGGCATTACCAACCCCACCCGGCAGGACTGGGCGAGGCAGAGAGAGAATAATTTTTAACACGCAATATGAGAGACATACTTATACTAAAAAAATTATTCGTTGTTTATTCGAAGTTCAAGTTTAATGGGGCATGCTGCGTTTCGTCTGGTCACTGTAACCCAGAGATAGTTTGATTCTGCCTGGTTTTCGAACTTTATAAAAACAGACTCATCCAGATATGTATCATATCTGCTTTTTATGCTCAATATTATATTCTTAAGATTCTTCCATCATCATATGCAGTTAAAATTGGTTCTTTACTCACCGCTATATAGGATTTCGTCGTATGAATATACCACAGTTAATTTATCCATTTTACCAAATCCAGCCACCCTTGCTTTGGAACTATTATAAATAACATTGCTTTGAACGTTCTTGTCCATGTCTGGCTGTTCCTTATTGGTTCATAGAGATTCTTTATGTTTTCTAAATACGACCCCTTTGTCCGATGTGACGCGACAAGCAGCTTTCCCTCCTCTGTGGCTCGTCTTTCTCTCTCTCAGCGGTGACTTCAGATGGCCAGACTTTCTTAATTTTGCCGCAGTCAAATGCATAAGTGTGTTTCTTTGTGGTAAGTGATTTTCACGTCCTGTTTAAGACGCCTTCCCTCCCCCGAAGTCATGACGATGGTTCCACTTCATCTTCCAGAACCGTGCGTTTCATGCTCAGGTGCTGGGCCCACCAGCCGCGCTTGCGTTGCTGGCGTGAGGTGGGGTCCCGGTTTACGCTTCTGCACATCGACACCCACTGTGCTGTACCAAGTGCAGAAATCTATCCTTCCTGGCTGCCCCGCCCCCTTCTCCTTCCAGGCGGTGTCTGTGTCCGCCTCTCTCCTGCCACTTGGCTCCGGGACCGCACTGTCAGAATTGCTCTGACAATCGATTTCTTTCAAGCCTCTTTTTCCAAACTACTAGAACGTTCGAGGCTCCACGAGAGCAAGACCTGAATCTCTTTTGTGGGCCTTGCTCCAGTGCCAAGAATGGCGTCTGGCCCATTATAATAAAGAGCTGTTGGATGAATGAACAGAGGGACAGAAGTCAGGCCGTGGGGACTCAAGTTGAAACTCAGGCCTGGCCTGGCCTCTCTGTGTCGGAGTCTGTGTGTGGACTCTGCTCAGGCCTGTCCCCCGCCTCCTGCCCACTGGTTCCTTCCTCCTCCTCAGTGCCCATCTCTGTAGAGAAGGGCCTGCCTGTCACCCCCAGGCTGGGGACCAGACCCGCACCCCCCGATTCCATTTCCTGCCTTCCCAGCAGTGGTCCATCACCACATCTCCCCATCCGGCCTGGCAGGGAAGGGACACAAGTCTCTCCAGGCCCATGTGTCTGTGCTGCCACCCGCCCAGGGCGCTGTGACTTTCAGGGCTAGGGAAGCCATTTCTGGTCCCCTCAGGTTCAGGCGCGGCACTGAGCCCTCCCCGAGAGCAGCTTGGAGGAAGGGGGCGGGAACCAATCGCGAGAGGAAGAACTCAGCTGTTACAAAATCCTGAGTGTTAAAAAAAATTCCGTATACGTACCGTATTCATTTATGGGTTTTGGATGTATTTTTTTTTGTTGTTGTTCTCATTTAACTGAAAACGGCCTTGATTTAAAAAAAAAAAAAAAAAAGAGAGCGTGAAGTTGGCACGCAGCTCGTCCATCTGGTCTAATTACTTCTGGTATTTTGAAAGAAGGAATCTAAACCTGCTGAGACATTAAACTTTGAGAAGTGGCTGCTGGGCCCTTGCTGGGTGTCTGGGTGCCAATCCCGGTTCTCAGCTTGGCTGCCCCCCTGGCGGGGTGGGGTCTTGGGGCCAGGCAGCAGGGGGGGTGGGTGCCCTGCCCCCTTCTCTCAGGCAGCCAGGATCCCCAGGGACCAGCTCTCTTCTAGCTGCAAGGCCAGACTCCGACACACAACCTGGCGGCGGGTCCCAGCTGTGCGACCTTGTCAGAACCTTGGCTTTCTGTGACGTGACAGTAGGGATAGCCCCCTTATCAGGTCGTTCTTAGGATTTAAGGAGGTCATGTGTGTAAATTGTTCCACACGCAGTAGACATTCAATACACGGTGGTCCCCCTCATCCCCAAATCTCTACAGCTTTCTGCCTGCACTCTCCAGAGCGGGGGTGGTGGGGGGAGATCAAGGTCGTTTACATACAGCCAGTGGAGGTGTGTGGAGGGGGCGCTGGGTGGACCCTGGACCGGCTGGGGTGGGCTCTAGCATGAACCTTCGATGTCCTTCCTTCTCCGTGTGCACACAGCTAGCCATGGGGTGGGGTGGGGACAGGAACCCAGCAGCCTGGGGACTTCACACTGGTCCCCTGCGGGAGCTCAGGGTGTGCTCCTTGATGCCACAGTGGTCCCAGAACTGTTCTCACTGCTTCCTGGAGGCTCCGACTCGAGCTGCTCGAATCTCGAGGTCTGACCCTTGTCCCCACTATACAGCTGAGGAGGCTGAGGCCCCCAAGGTGACGGGCCTTGCTTAAGGTCCCGTCGTGGCTGAGAGCCCAGCTGGGCTTGGACAGGAAGGAGGGGAGCCCGCCTGCCCTGTGCACAGAGAGGCACTAAAATGCTGCTTTTCTAACTTGGTGAAATATATATATTTTTTAAAAAAACGGAACCGAGAGTGATATACGTGGACCCCCACAGATGCTTGCCTCACAGAAGCTTCTCACCAGAATGTGACTGGGTCCTGGGGACTGAACGCGAGGTGGGAGCAGGTCCTGGCCGGCTCTGACACCTGAAACAGCCTCCCTGCCCCCGCTGTCCCCAGCCACGGCCCGATGGCTGTGGGTGACAGCAGCAAGGCCAGCTCTGCCCACGGGGCCCCCTGCCCCATGACCATGCTCCACCCTGACTCCGAGGCTGCCACCCTTTCGAGGAGCCCAGTTTGGATGGGCACCCCCTGCGCTGTGCCCCGGGCCCTCGGTTCCTGCTCCTGGCTCTGCCTGAGGAATGGCGGGTCTGGGACTCCGCTCCAAGTGCCTGAAACAGAATCCTTCTCTCTGTCTCTTAAAAAATCTTTTACATCAGCAAACGTTTGGTTTTTAGTTTCTCGCCAGTCATTCTCAGAGGTGTTTGGGGTGTTGTGATTTTGGATTGTATGCTTATGTTCGGTGGGCAACCCAGTTCGGGGGTGTAGCCGGTTTGGGGGTGCCCCTTGGAATTGTGCGTGCTTTAGTCTGTGGGTGTGCACAGCCAGGGACCCTGTTAGGGCTGTTTCTTGGCTTAGGGCTTCCTTGGCCATGAGGACAAGCCACGGACAGAAGTCCGTGCCTCTGCAGAGGTGTCCTGCCTCCCTGTGGTCAGCTGGCGGCCTTTTCTGGTCTGCTCTTGCCCCGAAGCCCCCGGGGGCCCAGCTGTAGGCAGGGCCAGGGACCTGAGGCTGGCAGTCCCCGTGCATCTAAAGCTGAATGAGTTACACTTTATCTCTCATTTCTAGGAGGTGTTAGCTTGGGGCCGTGGCCTCCCGTGTGCTTGGGCAGGAGAGGCGGACTCCCTCCCCTGCAGGTACCCGAGGCCCTTCTTCCAGCAGAGTTCCCGTGAGCGGCCACAGGATTGTCCCATTTAACCTGCCTGGCAACGGGGCAAGGCAGGATTCTTTTAATTCTCATTGTGCGGAGGGATGAGGGAGGCTCGAATATGTCCGGCGACTGGCCCGAGGTCTCTGCCCCAGGCAGAGGCAGCGCTGAGTTCCAGCCTGGTGGCCGGGCTTGGTCAGCTTTGGGGGCAGCCGGCCTCGACCAGCCTGGGGGCAGCATCACTGGTCGCCGCTTCCTAGCTTGCCCCTGGCACCAGCCCTCTGGGAGCCCCTGCCAGGCTGCAGAACCCAAACAGGGCTGGCCTTTGGAGTCCTGGATCCCTGGCGCTCTTAGCAACATGGTCCCCCTGACCCCAGGTCCCGTACGTGGTAAGCGGACTCGGTTTCTCCCCTGGGGCCGTGCAAGGGGGAGATGAGTGGGCCACGCAGAGCTGCTGGTCGAGGCACCGCGGGGCCCTCAGCGGGATCCCTGTCCTGCCGTGTGGAGCCCAGACCTAGTCCAGAGGCCGTCTGGGGGAGCCGTGCGGCCAGCCTCTCGGGCCAAGCTCCCCTTGGGGGCACCGGCCGGTCTGGCTGGCAGGAGACAGGTTGAGAGGGCCCCGAGGACCGACAGTGTCCAGCGCAGTGGTCCCGAGCTGCTGCCCACGTCCCTTCTGCTTCCTCCACCGGAGCTTATGGTTGCCGGCCCCCCACAGCGGGCAGTCTGCAGGGTCTGCGGGGGGAGAAATCCCTGTCCCCGGCCCATGCTGTGCTGCCTGGACACAGGCCACACACTACACACACGCCACACACACACGCACACATGCCACACACACACATGCCACACAACCGCACAACCACACAACCACACAACCACACAACCACACACACACATGCCACACAACCACACAACCACACAACCACACACACGCCACACACACACATGCCACACAACCACACAACCACACACACACATGCCACACAACCGCACAACCACACACA
>NW_011888926.1:280197-281667 GCF_000151845.1 Pteropus vampyrus | reverse complement strand
CACACACACATGCCACACAACCGCACAACCACACACACACATGCCACACAACCGCACAACCACACACATGCCACACACACACATGCCACACAACCACACAACCACACACACAACCACACACATACACCACACAACCACACACACCACACAACCACACACACACACCACACGACCACACAACCACACAACCACACACATGCCACACACACACACCACACCACACACACATGCCACACACTACACAACCACACAGCCACACACATGCCACACACACACATGCCACACAACCACACCACACACGCCACACACACACATGCCGCACAACCGCACAACCACACACATGCCACACACACACATGCCACACAACCGCACAACCACACACATGCCACACACACACACCACACACACATGCCACACACTATACAACCACACAACCACACACACGCCACACACACATGCCACACAACCACACACACGCCACACACACACATGCCGCACAACCACACAACCACAAAACCACACACACCACACACACACCACACACACATGCCGCACAACCACACAACCACATACACACCACACAAACACACAACCACACAAGCACACAAACACACACACATCACAGAACCACACACGCCATACAACCACACATACCACACACACACCACGCAACCACACACATGCCACACAAACACACACACATGCCATACACACACAACCACACATACCACATAACCACGCACATCACTCAAACACACACACCACTCAACCACACGTACGCCAAACACAGACACCACACAACCACACAACCACACACCATACAACCACACACCACACACCACACAAACACAAACACACACATGCTACAAACCACACACAACCACGTACATGCCACACATGTATAGTACAACACGTACACGTGTACACACATTTACACATACAGCCACATGCACACATGCATGTATACACACAACACACGCACACACACATATACACTCATAACTTACACAACGCGCAGACAGGGCACATGCACACAGCACACACGTGCACGGCCTCCCACACCACAGACTCTCACATACTCTCACACGTATTTACACGGATGCTTCTCTCTCAGTGCGGTTGTACACACTTTCTCACACACTCTCTTCTGCACACCCGTACCCCCTCCTCCCACACACCCCTTTCCTATTCTTATCTTTCTCGATTTCACGTTGCTGCTGTTTTCCTTACAGAGGGCCCCCCAACACACGTCTGCACACGATTCTACAGATTAACGTCTGAGACGAATCACCTGCCTGCTCCCAGCAGAGTCCCGGTGAAACAAAAGATGAATGATTCTGCAGTCGGAAGGGTGGGGGCAAGTTAATTACGAATGACAAAGGGGCCCATTCTTCCACTCCACTTATCTTGATGCCGCCTTGCCCTAAGTGCTGTGTGCCCAGGCGAGGTACATGATTGACAGTCCTGGGG
>NW_011888926.1:276639-278492 GCF_000151845.1 Pteropus vampyrus | reverse complement strand
TCGGGCACAGGAAGGAGCCCTGGGTCAGGGCCCTTCCGCCTCCTCTGTGTTCTCGCCGCCTGGCTTCTCAGTGTCACCATTTCCTGGTCTCTTAAATGGGGGCCTTCCCGTGCCTTTGTCCTGAGGGTCAACTGAGCCAAGACGTGAAAGTGCCTGGTAAAGGGCAGCGTGCTGGGGAAGGAGAGTCGCCTGGTCTTATCTCCGTAATTCTGGGGTGGGAGCTGAGCGTCCAGGCTCTGGAATCTGTGGTCTGGGTTCGAGCCCTGGCTATGTCTCTCTGTCACCAGCTAACCCTGGGCCAGAGAGTGTCTGTACCTCTCTATACCTCAGTTTCTGCATCTGTAAACCAGGGTAGTGATGGCAGCTGCCTCCCCAGGGAGGCTGTGAGGATCGATGGCTTGTGGAGAGCCTTTGGAGCTGTGCCTGTGTCCCTTGGTGTCCTATCGAGGGACACCCCCCGCCCCCCACAGTCCACTCTCCGGGCATCGGGCCTTGGCCAGGGTATACCACTGGGCCCGCCCCACACAAGGGCACCCTGGGCTTCCTCTGCCCCCCCACCCCAGCATCCCCAGGGAATGGGGTGGCTGTACCCCAGGACGCCAGGTATACCCTCCTGCCGAGAGGCCGTGCGCCTCACCTGGGGCAGCAAACCCAGAGCGCCCTGCTCCAGCCGTTCTCCGGAGCGAGGTTCCGCCCGCTCCCGTCGGCGGCTCAGAGACGGAACGCTGGCTTCGGGGGACCCGCTTAATGACTGGCCGCCAGGAGGTCACTTATATTGGCTAAGCCGGCGTAATTAGACGTGGTGCGGAGGTTACCGCCAGCGCACGGGAAAGCTGTTAAGGGGTTAACCTCTGAGAGATTACATTGTATTCAGCGCTCTGTTAAAGTTTGAATTAATTTTTCCCATGGGTTTGTTCACATTCTAATTTTCAACTAAATGAGACATCTGTTTCAGAACAGGAAAATTTGCTCTGGTTGTCATGGCAACTATCATTCTGTAAGAAAATTATTCCAATGGTTACTTTAGAACAGAAAGACAGAAATTCAGGACATAAAGCCGCCTCCATCGCTCAGTTGGAATTCTGATTCCTCTGGCCTGCCTGGGGTCTGTGACGTGTCCGGGACATGGGGCTTGTGACATAGGGCTCGGGGCACTTAGTGGTGGAGGGGCTGGGTTGTGTTGGACATGGGCACCCTGGTTCCCGCAGTGCCCAGCACCGCATGTCGGCATTTGTGGGTCTCAGACCGCAGCTGCCCTGGGCGGGTGGGGGCAGCGACGGGCGGGCCGGATCCTGCTGCTCACATGACAGGCCCTGTGAGGCCCTGCGAGGCCCTGCGAGGCCCGGACCCCGGGCGGCCTTGCACTTCACCTCTGGCCCCAAAGAATCTTGCCGGACAAGGGTTGTGCAACCAAATGCAGCACGCTGGGAGGGCCTGGGGCCTACGTCACCTTGAGCAAGGACGGACACCACCCCTCCGTCTCTTCTTCCCAAGGCAGAGACCTGGGCAGCATCGTAGACGGGGCCGGACGGTTTTCCTGGCCTCGTATGGTGCCCTGGAAGAGTCTGTCTCTCCTGCTGCTGGGGCCCCCACCCTCTGGCCGCTTGCTTCTGCCAACGCTTGAAAAGGTCCCCAGCCCAAGGAGGGAGCTCCCCAGCCAGCAGCCATCCCGGGAACTGTCCCCTCTGGTCGTCCTGTGCATGATTTGACCCTTCCTGCGCCCCACAGATTCTAATAAAAGCCAGAAGATCACATTCTCTCGTCGACAGAGCTTCTGGGCGATAGGAAGGTGCAGCCCTCTCAAACCTTCCCTCTCCCCACTTCCTCCTTCCGGCCCTCTGCCCCTCCCCCTC
>NW_011888926.1:273161-275486 GCF_000151845.1 Pteropus vampyrus | reverse complement strand
CTGTGGGTATCTATTTAAATATAAATATATTTAACTGAAGTATCCATTCCCTGCTGTGATATACTCTGATGTTTTCTATTCTCTTTTTTATTTTTTAAAATGCAGTTGTGACTCATCAAAATGCAGTTTGAAAAACCCTGCCCTAGGCCAGAGGCGTTTTTCATCCAGGCCCCATGGGTGGGTTTCAGGAGGTGTCTATAATAATGATGGTGATGGTGATGGTGGTGATGGTGATGGTGATGGTGATGGTGGTGATGGTGATGGTGGTGGTGATGGTAATGGTGGTGATGGTGGTGATGGTCATGACGATGATGGTGATGGTGATGGTGGTGATGGTGATGGTGGTGATGATGGTAATGGTGGTGATGGTGATGGTGGTCATGACGATGATGGTGATGATGAAGATGGTGATGATGATGGTGATGGTGGTGGTGATGATGATGGTGATGATGGTGGTGATGGCGATGGTGATGGTGATGATGTTAATGGTGATGGTGATGATGATGATGGTGATGATGGTGGTGATGTTGATGAGGATAATGGTGATGGTGATGATGGTGATGGTGATGGCGGTGATGGTGGTGATGGTGATGGTGATGGTGATGGTGATAATGGTGATGATGATGATGGTGATGGTGATGGTGGTGATGGTGATGATGGTGATGATGGTGATGGTGAAGGTGATGGTGGTGATGGTGATGATAGTAATGGTGTTGATGGTGATGGTGGTCATGGTGGTCATGATGGTGATGGTGATGGTGATGGTGGTGATGGTGGTGATGGTGATGGTGATAATGGTGATGGTGATAATGGTGATGGTGATGATGATGATGGTGATGTGATGGTGATGATGGTGATGGTGATCAAGGTGGTCATGACGATGATGGTGATGGTGATGGTGGGGGTGGTCATGGGGTGATGGTGGCAGCTGTAATGCATTGAGTATTTACTATGAATCAGGTACTGTTTTAAGCACTTTACATGGCTTAACTGATGTAATCCTTTCAATAGCCTTATTGAGGCAGATGGTGCGATTGTGCTCACTTTACGGAAGGGGGAATCGAAGCATAGAGAGAATATATGTCACTTGCCTAAGGTCACGTCAGAGGTGGATCCATTCGAACCCAGGTCTCTCTTGAACTTGGGTGTAAAACTGTATGCTTGTGTTTGGGGGGTGCATTTGTTCTGCGGAGAGAACTCTCAGGTTCGTGAGATGTGCCTGAGATAGAAGGTAGCCTCTGGGGACTGTCCCCAGCACTACCCACCCAGCTGCCACGCCCCAGCTCTGGCCACCTGGTCTCTTCACTTGGCAGGTGCTTCCTGTGGTTGGGGGTCCCTTGGCATAGTCCAAACCTGGGGGTGCAGACAGCTCCCCTGTGCCCCTCCCCTCACCTATTTCTCCTCTCACGGGTGTAGAGGGCAGATCCCTAGGCCCCCACCTGTATGTGTGGGTCTCCTGGTGCCCACTCATGGCCAGATGTGGGGGAACCCCCTCGCCTCTCCATGCATCCCCCTAAAAAAGCAAAGCAGTCAACAACCATCTTCCTCAAGGCCGAGACTTAGGCTGGTAGGGGCTTGGGGGAGACAGTGGCCTGGCGTGTTCTGCCTACTTTTAGTAAGTTTTCCTGGGGGTACTTGGGGCTCTCTCTTGAATATGGGGATCGTGTTCAGCTTGAAGTGCTGGCCGCAGTCCCAAGGCAGCAGGAAGAGTGCCGTTTGACACACCGTTAACCAGTTCATTCATTCACGTAGCCCTCTGCCACGCACCACCGTTCATTAAACAAGCATTTATTTGCCCTCCCCTGGCGAGGGGGTTGCTTGCGACTCTAAACGCTCGAGGGCTGGGCTCATTCGAGTGGTGTTTCTGGGAGGGATCACACCTCACTCACGTCCCTTCAACGAGCCTCCCTCTGGAGGTGACAGTTTGGGGATCATCCTTAGGGATGATTCTTAGGGTGCTTTTGTTCCAAATGAAAACCCAACTCAAATGGCTTTCTTTTGGCCCAGAGAGCTGAGAAATCCAGCAGTGTGATGGGCGTCTGGAGCCGTTTGATCCAGTGGGGTCCCTCGGCCACGTGCTCCAGCCATCTCCCTTTGGGACGGCTTAGTAGCCGCCGACAGCGCCCAGGGCAAGCGGCTTACTGGTTCACATGCAGGAATGACGGTCTTCTTATCAGTGAATGAGGTGTCTGGGATGCCCTCCAGTTGGAAGGGTCGAGGCCACACGTCACCGTTGACCCAGCTGAGGGGAATGGTACACATCGATCGGTGTGGGTCCTGACTGGGCAGCAGGTTGGGGTTCCACTGATGGATCTGCGTCCATCC
>NW_011888926.1:270421-271771 GCF_000151845.1 Pteropus vampyrus | reverse complement strand
CCAAAACCGCCATCACGCCTTCGGGGACGTGATCCTTGGGGACGGGTGGAAGCGGGTGGTGCTGGACCAGGGACTCAGCAGACGCAGAGCTCGCAGGCCACCAGACCGGGGCGGGGGGGTGCGGAATGGCCAAGCGCAGTACAGTGGGACACGGTCGGGGATGAGGGAAACCCAGAATAGAGGCAGAGACAAAGGCTGTCAGAGGCCTGGGGACCTCATGGAGGAGGTGACCCAGGATAAGGCCTGGGAGGAAGGGAGAGAAGAGCGGCTGTGCCAGCGGGGAGGGGTTGTCGGCGAGTCTCAGCCCAGGTGGAGAGTCACTGGCTCCAACCCCTGTGCGGGAGGAAGCTGCCCTGCGCACCTACTGTGCGACGGGCACCTCTGTCCACCTCACAAAGCGCTGACAGGCTTTGCTATCCCCGTTTCTTCAAATGCAGGGAGCCCCGAACCCCAGGGCCCTGATAGGGCTTAGGGGTGACCTACAGAAGATCGTAACCAAGTCTGTGTTAACCCCCACCCGAAGCCCGCTGACCACGGGACGAGTTCCCGTCCACATTCAGCGTCACAGTCGCTTCCTGTGAGGCTCTGGGGCGGGGTTTGTCCTCCCCACCGCTTTCCTCGGTCCGCCCCTCCGAGCTGTGTGTTTGGGGTCCTGCTCCCTGGACGCCCCCGCCTGCTCCACACACCACACACCGCTCCTGTTTGGGGGACACCTGTGTGCCCAGTGGTCAGATGAATCGTTGAATGAAACCGAGGCACAGGGAGGTTAAATGACTTGTCCAAGGCCACACAGCCAGTAGGCAGGTAGCGGATCCCGGGACTTAAACCCGGTGTCGGCCCCGAGCCTCCTGCCCGCCCGCTTCACGTCTCTGTTCTCTCCTTCCCGCTCCTGCCCCCACCCCCACCCCCCCATCTTTGCCTCATTCTCTCTCAGTCTCTGTCTCTCTGTCTGGCCGTCTCTGGTGACAGGTGACGGCAGCTCCAGTCTCGACTGCCCACGCGTCCACCTCGGCCTGTCGCGGCACGTGGGGCTTTCCTTATTCGCTCCCTCTCTGAGTCCGTCCCCATCTCTCTCCCTCTGTATGTGTCTCTCTCATGTCTCGGTCAGCGTCTGCCGCAGCCTGTCTGAGTCTGAGTCTGAGTCTAGGGGCCCCCTTCCCTCTCCAGCAGCTGCATCACGCCCACCCACATAGAGAGGGGCCGAGAGGAAGCAGGTGGCCCGCCTGGAGTATCCACTGTTCTTCGTTGGCGAGGATAACAAGCCACCGCCCTATGGGTGGCTCCGGGAGGCCGGCCGTGCGAGCAGACCCAGGCCCAGGGCGTGAGCACCACTGCACCCAGTGAAGTTCA
>NW_011888926.1:263964-269476 GCF_000151845.1 Pteropus vampyrus | reverse complement strand
CCACCCCCACCCCCCCATCTTTGCCTCATTCTCTCTCAGTCTCTGTCTCTCTGTCTGGCCGTCTCTGGTGACAGGTGACGGCAGCTCCAGTCTCGCCTGCCCACGTGTCCACCTGGCCTGTCGCGGCACGTGGGGCTTTCCTTATTCGCTCCCTCTCTGAGTCCGTCCCCATCTCTCTCCCTCTGCATGTGTCTCTCTCATGTCTCGGTCAGCGTCTGCCGCAGCCTGTCTGAGTCTGAGTCTGAGTCTAGGGGCCCCCTTCCCCCTCCAGCAGCTGCATCACGCCCACCCACATAGAGAGGGGCCGAGAGGAAGCAGGTGGCCCGCCTGGAGTATCCACTCTTCTTCGTTGGCGAGGATAACAAGCCGCCGCCCTATGGGTGGCTCCGGGAGGCCGGCCGTGCGAGCAGACCCAGGCCCAGGGCGTGAGCACCACTGTACCAAGTGAAGTTCACGTCCATGATTTCGCGATGTTTGTTTAGAAAGTTTCCCACCCGGAAGTCTTGCTCCCCCAGGTTCTGCGCTGCTGCCGGCTGCCAGGCGAGTGCCCTTGGGCCTTGCCTGTCCCTCTCCGGCCTCGGCCTCGGTGGACACCGTCCTGGAGGCCATTCCGAGCATGAGTGGTCTGGGGACTTACAGTTATCACGCGCCCTCCACCCCACGTGCTTGGCCCACTCTGGGCTCTCATAAGTGTGGCCGTCTGCGTGGCCCGCAGGGTGGAGGGAGGCGGCCCGGCCCCAGGCGGGTCCCTCCCTGACGGCTGAGGCAGGGCAGGGCTGGGGAGAGCGTGCTGCGGGCCTGGCCTCGTGAGTCCGGGACCTCTGTGCCTCCGAGGCTGCAGTGGCTGCCGCTTGGCATCCGCGGGGCCGGCGGCCGGAGTGCTTGCCCACCCCCATTGTCTCCCCGGCACAGGCTTCCTGGACTGGGTCCCCAAGAAGATGCAGCGTGTGGGCTGCGTGGAGCTTCTCAACACCGTGCAGAGGCGTGTCCAGCCGCGGCTGCATGTCTTCGGCCACATCCATGAAGGTCGGTGCGTGGGCTGGGGGAGGCGCCCGTCCGCGCCACAGGCTCCTCACGGCCCTTCGGAGGGGCCACCTCGCCCCCCTGCCGCTCAGTCACCTCCTCCCTGACCTAGTGGAGGGAAATAGCCCGTTTCTAATGCACGCTTTGTAAAACCTCATCCGTCCGTCGGCCGTCAGTTAGCTATTACTGAAATGTATAATTACAGGGAGACGGACGCAAAGCCAGGCAAAACAAGGGGTCAGTCTTACTTTCCTGGAACCCTGAAACTCTGCAGTGCCTCCAGCGGGGAGTCTTCAGGAGATGGGCAGGGGGCGTTTTGGAGGAGGGAACATTTGGACGTGATGTGGAGGACGCATTAGATTTGGTAGACACGCTGAGTTCCTCAAGGCCGGTGGCCCTGTCTTGTTGCTTACTTCCCCGTGGCCCAGCACACAGTAGGTGCTTGATGAATGTGAGGGCTGCTTGCCTGCCTGCCTGCGAGGCTCTCGTGCATCTCCCTCCCACCACCACACACCTGGGGCCGGCAGCCACACGGGCGCTCGATGGTGGCCCACACGGGCCACACGGACGTGGCATTCTGGCTTCTGTCCTGGGGGGCTGGGACCAATTGCTGTGACCACATGTTTGCTTTACCTCGAGAGACAGTGGACAGGTTGGCTGGGATGGTGACAGGTGGCGTTGGCTCCAGTCCTGACCGCCCGCCCTCCCACACCCTGGCCTGTCACTGCACGTGGCCTTTCCTTACTAGATGTCAGGCTTCCGCACCGGAGCCCGATTTCAAGTTAGGCGGACCCTCCCTTTCGTTCCCACCCAGCAAAGGTCCCCCCGTCCCATCCCACCTTCCAGGAAGCACTTGGGCTCCCGTGGGGCATGGGGACACGTGGGTTGTCTCCTGGCCTCTTGAACCCCCGTCTGCCTTGGGCCAGGGCCGCTGGGCCTCACACGTGCCTTGTCCACATCAGACCATTTTCCAGCTTAGAAGCAAACATGCCTCAGACCTTTCCCTGAGGATCTCTGCATGGCATTCTCAGGGGACAGGGGTGATCAGACCTCTCCTGTCCTGAGGAGCTCACAGACTGCTGGGCGGTAAGCGAGCCATCGAAGGCAGAATCTGAGAGGTCGTGGGACAGATGGACAACTCATATGCTCATGTCATTTTCTGTAGCCCTACTATGGGCATGTAGTGTCATTAGGTCCAAGGTTGTATGTGATCCAAACCAAACCCCCACATGATCGTATGGGCCAAATGGGGGCCCCGAAGAACCAGTAACCTGCACGGGGAGGAAAAGTGCCTCTTCCGGTTTGCAGGTGATCTGAGCTGAAAGATGGGGAGGATCCTAGCGAGCAGACATGGCAGGAAGATGGTATAATGGGGGTAGAGGCAGAGCCAATGACGGTGATGACAGAGATGGTGCTGGTGATGATGGGGATGTCGATGATGTCACCGTATGCTTTCTAGGCACTGGGTTGAACAGGATACATGGGTTATTATCTCGTTTGGTCCTCACAGCAGGCTGGGGAAGAGCATCTGTCATAATCCTACTTAGAGACACGAGACTAAGCTGAGAGTTTAGTAGCTGACAGAGCCAGCCCATGTGGCTGACAGCCACCGGCCAGCACCCTCTGCCCCTCAGCCCTGACAGGCGTGTGCTTACCTTCCAGGGTACGGTGTCATGGCAGATGGGACGACCACCTATGTGAATGCGTCTGTGTGCACCGTGAACTACCAGCCCGTGAACCCGCCCATAGTCATCGACCTCCCCACGCCCCGGAACTCCTGACTGTCTCTGCCGTCCCAGCCCCTCCTGCCCACAGCAGCCGCGTACGCCTGGCCAAGAGCACGGACCCCGAGCCACCCTCCCTTTCACGCGGACGACCCATCTGGTCACGGGGACCAGCCCAGCAGATGAGTCGAGGCCTCGGAATGAAGAAAACCACCCCTGACTCTTCAGCCTGCTGTCTGTCACTTGGAGTCGGGACCCTGCGTGTCTCTGCCAGGGTTTCTGTGCTCCTTCCTGTTTCCTGCGTGTGCATTCTGTCTGTACCTCGCTGAAGGACTGGCAGGCCCGCGGCCCCGCCCTGCTTGGGAAATGACCGAACCTTCATCCCGCTCAGTCGGACGCCCTTGTGGGTTTGGGAAGCTGCTGCTCTTGGACCGATTTTGGAAGTTCTTGCACAAAATCTCCCTCCAACCGAGGGCCCGTGTGGCTGCCAGCCCCAGGGATGGGGGGTGGGGTTTCTAGTCTGGCACAGACAGCCCTTCCTCTCTCCCAGGCTGGAGAAGAGGCAGGCCTGCTTGGTGGCGGAGGCCCTCCGGAGGAGCGTTCGGGGACATCTCAGGAATTTGGACTGCACCTGGCCAAGCCGACACGCTGCTGCCTGGTGCTGTCCCCGTTCTCTTCCTGTGGGCATCTTTGCTGACTTGAACAATAACCCGAGCATCCCAGGCACTCGCTTGGAGCCTGGACGCTTCGGGGAGTTGGTTCTACAGAAGGAGCCATTTGAGTCCCCAGGACTGGCTGAAGGGTTCTAAGTCATGGCTGACCCCATGGGGGCTGTGCTGCTCCACAGAACTCAACAGCTTGGGGGTGCAAAGGCTGAGGCAACCCTGCCACACGTATTTGCCCATGTGGACGTGCACCCCACCCCCACATGCACACCTCTCTTAATTTAAGAAAGTGGATCCCGTGTTTCTCATTTCTGTCCTCAAATGGGGCTTCTGTCCGTCGGTGTGATTTCCCGTGTGCCATTCTACGGGGCATGCCCACAGTGGAGGAAGGCCGAATGGGTCACGGTCCTCGTTGCTCCAGTACCAGCTGGTCCCATAATTGGGAGTGTGGCACAGTGGCAGAGTGGGCCCTGGGCTCTAGCAGCTCTACGTAGGGGACTTCTTTCTTTTTTAAATCGAGACTGGGGGGTTCGGGCTGAATCTCTGCAGGAGAGGGAACCAGCCGTGCCTGATTAAGGTGAGGCAGGATGGGCATGTGCGGGGTCGGATTCGGCTTTTATTTAAAATGTTGGCATTTTGTTCGTCGTGGATTCTTTTTTTCTGCATTAATTTTGATTCAACCACATTATGTTAAGATCATATCATTTATCATCATTACTGAGTTTTGGGGTACCCCCTTAGCCATGCACCTGAGGGCCCTAGTCGCCTCACTCCCTGGGAACCAGCATTTAACCAGCCCCTTGCCGCTACAGTCTCGGTTTGTCCTCAGCCAGTCCTGCAAGGTGGGTACTACTGGCCTCCTTTTAGAGATGGAGAGATTAAGATCAGAGAGGTGAAGAGACTTGCCTGAGGGTGCACAGCTCAAAAGGGGCGGAGTCGGGACTGGAGCCACCGTCTCTGGCCTCACAGCCCCTACTCTACCATTGCCCAGAGCTCCGCCCTGCAAGGCAATGCATGGTCCAAGGCTCTCTCTTTAAATTTAAAGGTCCTGTTGGAACCTGTCCGGTTCTTTTCTCAGAGAGAGTCCCTGGAGGCCTGCGGGATCCTGTTCTGTGAGCCCAGCATCCCGGGGTCTGGAAGATGGTGATTCCCTTCCAGCTCGAGCCGGGCTGCCCGTGGGCCGAGGGGCACAGGTGAGAAGCCTGGCAGCGGCACAGCCTCGGCCGAGGCCAGCTTTGCTCTGTGGGGTGCTCGGCCGATGTGGCTCTTGGTGGCCGGCGATGTCTCTGAGGCCTCCGGGGAGGCCCCCGACACGAGGCGTGTGCACACGTGGGGTGCAGAAAACACAGTGCCCTTTCAGCTGCCTCTGCTACATCTCTATGTGGACCAAGATCTATAAACCTAAAAAAATGTTTTTCCTAAGGCATCTTCAGAACATGGTGTATTTTTATGTGGAAAAGAAAAGTTATGAAGGCAGCTGTTACTTCGAGAGAAAATTCATTAGAAGCCCTTGAGGTATGAAAGATGGCGGCGTGCTCCCCAATCATTCTGGCACAACTTGATTGTGGCTGTAATTTTTTTGGTCAAGCATGTCAGACAATAAAGTCTTTGTAAAAAGGAAGAGAAGTCCGTGTGGTGCCTCTCCCTGGGTACGTCTGGGCGTCGTGTAGGGCGCGTGGGTGAGGAGCGACACCCTTCCAGGCGAGCCCTGAGTCCCGGCAGAGCTCCGAGGCCAAAGACCTGCCACGTGTCAGCGACTGACATCCCCGGGGGAGGGGACATCTCGGAGGAGATTGGCATGGGGAGTTCTGTGCCCTGTGGGGTTCAGATATCTCGACTGCCTGATTCCCCAGAGAGAGTGCCTCCCGACCGCCTTAGCCCTGGCATCTTCCTGGAAAAAGCTTGTTCAACCTAGTGCGCTCATCAAGCTAGGGGGCCAGGTGTGGCCCAAGAAAAATACTGGCAAGTATAATGACTCCAGCCTCAGAGCTCCCTAAATTGCAAAAATTCTGCCATCCATTGATCCATCAATTTACCCCTACTCACCTACCCATTGACTTATCCACCCTTCTATCCATCCACCCATTCATCCACTGATCC
>NW_011888926.1:259214-263306 GCF_000151845.1 Pteropus vampyrus | reverse complement strand
AGAGTTCCCCTCACTCGTGCCCACAACAACCCGTCCTGTCTGGCCTCGGCTCCCCATCTGTGAGCTTGAGCAGGGCCCCCAGCCAGCCAGGGGCCCTCCATGGCTGCGGCCCCCTCTGGTAGTGCTGTCATATTGCAGGGGCTGCTGTGCCGCCCCGGGGTCCATGCTCTACTGAGATGCAGCTGCTGCAAATCCCCACGGTCTGCCACCTTCAGTGTAGACAGGATCCTGCTGCCTTCAGTGTAGACAGGATCTGTCTGGGTTGGATCTGTCTGGTGAAGGGGGTGCCGGGGCGCCGGGCTCCCCAGCTCCTAGTGGTCCAGCACTCTGGGTGCACATGTAATCATAGCCGTCTTTTCCCACGGCATGAGGGGGGGGCCCAGATAACCCTCCCACTGCCCACGGCGATCCAGTGAGCTGTCCCCTCCCTCTCCCTCTCCCTCTGCCCTAATGCTAAGTGTCCTCTGAGGGACCCCACGCCCCGCTGTTCCTTCCTGCATTCCGGCTTCCATGGAGCTGATTCTTGAACCTCCGCGGGCACCAGATTCCCAGGCCTTTTCTTTCAGGAGGCTCCTGCCTCAGCCCCCTGAATAAACTAGTGGGGGTGACTCGCTCTGCGGACAAGGGCTTCACCCAGTGCTCTCCCCTAAGGCCACCTACAGCTCCCAGCTGGGCCCATACCTGCCTGGCCACTGGGGGTCTTTTCATGGAAGGCCTTAGACATTCCAGGGTCCTCGTTCTCACCGTCCCACTGAAGGCATGGGCTGTGAGAACGTCCAAGTGGGGTTACGCCCCCGCTGTCTGGAAGCTCGCCGTGTGCTCTGTAAGGCTCATCAGACCCCAGAGAAGCAGCTGAGCCCTTCCCCATCTCATGTGCTTGGGACCCAGCGAGTGGCAGATGGGGTCGGGCTTGGGGGCCTTGAGGAAGACGAAATCCAGTGTATGGGGAGATCACAGAGAGCTTCCTGGAGAGAGTCTGGCTGGGCCCTGAACAACAGGAAATGATTTTTCCATTTGTAAGAAACTATTTTGAAATAATTTTAGATTTACAGAATTGTAAAGATAGTACGGAGTTCTTCTATACCTTTCATCCTGATGTTGGCATCTTAAACAACCACGGCGCCTTCATCGAAACTAAGAAATTAACATCTATTAGGTGCTCAGGTATAAATTATACCACTATTAAACTATATTCTGTACTGCATTTCAATAGTTTTAGATTGCCGTCCTCTCTGTGTCCCTGGATCCAACCCACAGTTCCGCGTGCGTTTGGTCGTCACGTGTCCGTGATAGTTTCTCAGTCTTTCCTCAATTTTTATGGCCTTGACAGTTTTGAAGAACACTGGTGGAGTGTTTTGTAGAACATACTTTCAGTTGGGTTTGTCCGATGTTTTCTCATGACGAGTCTAGGGTTATGTATTAGAAGAAGAATATTTCCATCAGAAAAATCCCTTTGTTTGGCTCCTTCTAAATCACACCATTTTCCAAAACGGCTGTATGATTTTGCCATCCCACTGGCAACGCGTGAGTATGCCTGTTAGCCCACATCCTCATCAGAATTTGGTGTTGTCCATTTAAAACATTCTAGCCATTCGCGGAGGCCTGTGTTGTATTTCATCATGGTTGTAATTTCCGTTTCCCTAGTGATGAACGATGTTGAACATCCTTTCACATACTTATTTGCCATTCACATGTATTCTTTTGTGAAGTGTCTGTTCAGATCTTTTGTCCCCTTCCATAAAAGATGAGGTTGCTTGTTTTTTTTTTTTTTTTTTTTTTAATAGGTTGCTTGTTTTTATGAGTTTTTAATGCTCTGGGTACAGTCCTTAACTGAAAATGTGATTTACAAATCTTTTCTTCCAGTCTATGGATCGTCTTTTCGTTTTCTTAACAGTTTCTCAGAACAAAAGTTTTTAATTTTGACGAAGTCCAATTTTTCAGTTTTTTTTTTTCTTTTATGGATTGTGCTTTTGGTATAGTATCTAGAAAACCCAAGGGTATGCAGATTTTCTCTGCTGTTTCCTTGTAGAAGTGTTATAGTTTTATGTCTTACATTTAGGTCTATAATGCATTTCGAGTTAATTTTTGTACAAGGTGTGAAGTATGTGTCAAGTTTCATGTTTTTGCATATGAACACTATTTCTTTACGGACTTGCCTTTGCACATTTGTCAAAAATCAGTTGACTATATTTGCGTGGGTTTATTTCTGGGCTATTTTGTTCCATTGATCTATATGTATGTCTTTTTTTCTTTCTTTTTTTTAATGACCAATATCGTACTCTATTATTATAATTTTGTGGTTAAATCTTGAAATTGGATAATGTGAGTGCTCTAATTTGTCCCCCTTTTCTGAACTGTTTTTGGCTATTCTAGCTCCTTTACCTTTTTGTGTACATTTTTTTTATTAACTCGATGTATATAAAGCTTGCTGAGATTGTGGTCGGGACTGCATAAAATCTACAGATCGAACTGGAGAGAAGTGATATTTAACAAACATTGAGTCTTACAATTCATGAAAATTATTTTTCTCTCCACTCATTTAGGTTTTTGATTTCTTTCATTCATGCTTGCATTTTTCATCATACAGATCCTGTATGCATTTTGTTAATTTATACCTGAGCACCTAATTTATACCCTTTGCATTTCAATTTGCATACTTATCTTCAAGCTCACTCATTTTTTCCCTGATGATGTTGAATTGGTGGTGGGGGGGGCGGGTAGTAAAATAGTATTTAAAAAAACTTCTCACCCCAGCTGTTCCCTGTGGGTACGTAGGCATATGAGTAACGTTTGTATTAGTTAGTTTTTTGGTAGGTTCTTTGGAATTTCCTATGTGGATGGACATCCA
The DNA here is from genome assembly GCF_000151845.1 of Pteropus vampyrus. Taxonomy (NCBI): domain Eukaryota; kingdom Metazoa; phylum Chordata; class Mammalia; order Chiroptera; family Pteropodidae; genus Pteropus; species Pteropus vampyrus. The sequence goes on along the minus strand of NW_011888926.1, from coordinate 260,458 downwards.
TGTCATCTACAAAGAGACATTTTATGTTTTCCTTTCCATTTTTCTTTTTCCTTTTCAGTTTTCTTGCCTGATTGCACTGGCTAGGACTTTCAGTACGACGTCGATTAAAAGAGACGACAGAGGACATTCTTGCCTTGTTCGTGATCTGAGGGAAAGCATTCAGTCTCTCACCGTTCACGATCATGTTAGCTGTAGTTTTTTTTTTGTAAATGTCTTTTATTCAGTTAAGGAAGTTCCTTTCCGTTCCCAGTTTGCTGAAAGTTTTTTTTTTTTTTAATGCATTAATGCTGAATTTTGTCAAGTGCTTTTCTGCATATATAGAGATGACCATATGTTTACTCTCAAAGAGTTTACCCTCCTGGGAGTTTGTTGAACTTCTTGGGCGCATAGATTTGTGTCTCTCTTCAAATTTGGGAAGTTTTTGGCTTTCGTTTCTCCACATATTCTCTCTGCCCCTTTCTCTCTCCTCTCCTGGGACTTCCAGTGTGTGTGTGTGTGTGTGTGTGTGTGTGTGTGCGTGTGCGTGTGTGTGTGTGTGTGTGTGTATTAGTATGCTTAATGGTGCTCCACTGATCTCTGAGGCTGTGTTCATTTTCCTTTATTTTTTCTTTCTGTTCTTAAGACTGAATAATCTCAATTCACCCATCTTCAAGTTTTCTGATTCTATAGAATTATTTTTCCTTACTTTTGAAAAATATTTTGCTAATCATAAAAATTTCTTCACTTCTTCTCCCTTTGCATTTCAATTTGCATACTTGTTATCTTCAAGCTCACTCATTCTTTCCTCGATGATGTTGAATCTCCTAATGAGTCTGTCAAAGGCAACCTTTATCTCTATTAGTGGGTTTTTCATTTTTGATACCTGATTGGGACACAGGATCCATGGAAAAGAAAGTGAGGCGGTCCCATGTGGGAGCATGGCGATGCCTGCAGGCAACGGCCGAGACCTCTGGGCCTCCTGGCTGAGGGCACTGGAGCCACCCCTTCTCAACCCCTTGCTGAAGTCTTGTCCTGAGGTCTGGTTCCAGGCTTTGAGCTCTAAGGCTGAGCCTCCTTGGGCTCCCATAGACTGGGGGGCTCCCCAATCAGTCTTGACCCCCCTTCTCTTTAGATTGCCTGTGACCCAAGTCCTCGGAGGTCTAGGGAGCAGGTCTGTGCTTGGCGCCTGGTCTAGGCATGGAATGTGTGCTGGCTGGCTGGGCCCAAGGATGGATGGTCCCAGGAGGAAGTCAGGGCACGTCATT
>NW_011888926.1:249796-256969 GCF_000151845.1 Pteropus vampyrus | reverse complement strand
CCACCCAAATTCCTAACAGAACCTCACATGACTTCCCTCCCATCTTTGCCTGGAGGCTGAAGGAGAGTGGCTGGCTGAGAACTGTACTCGACCCCAAGGTAAAGACAAACAATGTGAACTGAAAACGGCTGTGGGCAGAGGACCTGGGGACAGGCCTGGCTGTGAGCCGGCCCCGCCCTTCAGCGCCCGGGCGGCTTGTGGATACAGTCCCCGCGCCCGCCACCAACTGCCGTTATTCTTCCTGGGTTATTATTAAAGATGTTTTACTTTTTTCCTCTTTAAGTTTTTAGCTGAAGCAGAGATAGACCCAAGGGATGAATTTTTTGTAAGTGCATGTTAAGGTCAGAACCTTTGTCTCTTCGATGTCTTGACTGAGTTTTGTCTTTTTTCTGGCTGTAATATGTGATTTTTAATGGAATGTTCCAGACCCCGATTGATTTTCAGCCTTGGCGGCTGGGTGGGGTGGAGTGAGGGGCAGGGAGCTCACGGTGTTGTGCATGTTCTAAGGGCAGCCGTTTTGAGTGGCATTCGAGGGCGGCGGTTTTTTTGCTTTGGAGAAACAGCGAAGGCCCTGCAAGGTGGCGCTCCCACGTAAACAGGGCGGTTGCCAGAGATGGTGTGGTCACTGCCGTGTCCACAGTGAGGTGGCTGCTGGGGACGGTGTGGTCACAGCCGTGTTCACGGTAAGGTGGCTGCCGGGGCTGGCGTGGTCACAGCCGTGTCCACAGTGAGGTGGCTGCCAGGGACGGTGTGGTCACAGCCGTGTCCATGGTGAGGTGGCTGCCCGCGACCTTGTTTCTACTGAGGATGCTGCCCTTTCAGACCTTGCTGAGGGGAGAGGCTCAGCCGAATGCTGCTGTGGGGCGTGTGCCAGCCGTGCCACACGAGACGGGGGCAGCTGGGGATCAGGGGCTCCCACGAGGTGGGGCTGAGTCTGCGGGCCTCTGAGTGGCACAGGCCACTGGCTTTAGCCCCTCAGTGTTTCTGTCCTGTCTGTGGCCCTGGGAGGCAGATGCAGGTCCTGGCTCCCCGCAGAGGCCAGGGAAGGCCTGGCCTTGTGTGGGGCCCAGGGAGCCGAGGCGGCAGCAGTGGTGCCCCAAGGGACACTGGGCTCAGGCGTTTGCACTGCGATTGCCCCAAGGGCTCTGGAGATCTTCAGGGAGGAGAACCTGGGGTCTGCAGGTGAGGGGCAAGGGTCTCAGCCCTTGACAGCCTGGAGGTCCCAAGGAAGTGAGGTAAGGGGCAGCTGCTCACACCTGGGCCTCCGGCGGGGGGACAAGGTCCTCCTCTTTGGAGGTTTTCAGGGCACTTTTGGCACCTGCTCCCTGTTCACACAGGTGACAGACACTAAGAGCTGGCTCACCTTCCGGAAATCAGCCACGCCCACGAGCCCTGTCCCGCCCTCATCGGAGGCCTTGAAGGCCCGTCGCATCGGCCTCCAGCAGTGCACGATTTGGGGCTGAATGCGTAGTAACGCCGAGTAAAAGGAAGACGTCTCAGGACCAGCTTCTTTCTGGAATCAAAAGGAAAAACAAGAGGAGTGAGACGGGGCGTTGGAACGGGCAGGACGGAGCGGACAGACCCGGGTCCCACGGGGCGCGGAGCGCGGGCTGTGAGCCCCGGGCTGGGCCTTACTCCCATTCCGCTCCTTCTCACTGCCCAGCCCGTGCTCCTCGGGCGGGCTCCCCGCCACCAACGGAGACCTCATCACAGCATCGGGCATCGGCACGACTGCCATCCGGGCTGCTCATCAGGGTCCATGTGCGGGCTGTGAAAGACACCTCAGTTCTACCTCCCGCCCCGCACTGGGAGGAGGGAAGGTCTCGGCAGCCCCATTTCATGGGTTAGGGACGGAGACTCGAGAGGCAAAGCGGCGGGATCAGGGCTGCCCCAGGCCCTGCCTCCAGCAGCTGTCAGGCCTCGCCACCGCCCCGGGCACTCGAGGGGAGGCTGCAGACCCCCGGCCAGCTTCCAAACAGTTCGAGGGAAAGAGAGATTTCAGTTTGGGTCTTCTAGTAGGTTATTATAACGAACAGAGCTTTTTAAAAAAATTGCAAGGTTGTAATTATATCTAGTAATTAGACAGTACACTACACTGTGATTATTTCATTTAGGTGCTATTAGATTGAAAACAAGATGTTTTAGCATGATTTAGCCCTGGAGCACGTCTGCGTACCACAGAGGTGAACTGTGGGCAATAATGTGTAACACGTTTTCGCGAAGTTTAATTTTAATGTGGCACTACGTAAAACAAATTAGCACAAAGTTAAATTGCTTTCAATTTTTTATATCATTTAGAATCTATGATGGAAACTCACCAGATACCCTATAACTTCGTGAGCTGCCACTTTACCCAATCGGCTGGTCCACACGCCCGGCAGGGAAAGGATTCCGTGCCCACCTGCTCCCCCCACACCCAGCCCGGCCCCTGAGGGTGTCTCCACGCTGCCGAAGCCTGCAGAGAGAGCCCCTGAAGAGCTAGGCAAAGAAATGGCTCTTTCAGTTTCTCTGCCCAGAGACAGCAGAGGGGATGTGACTGCGACAGGAAGGCCAGGCAGGGCAGGGGGGCCGTCTCCTAGGAAAGGCTCCTGGGGGAGGAGGGTGGCGCTGCCTGCCAGTCACGCCCAGCCAGGGATCTGGGGATGGGGGCAGGGCGGCTCTGAGCCACGGAGTGGCTGGCGGCTCCAGCAGCGTATGGGGTAGAAGGAGCAGGGGCACGAGGCAGCCTTCCACGGGAAGTGTGTGGGACTCTGCCAGGGGGCCCAGGCTCCCGGCAGGGCCGTCCAGGGCACCTGCCACTTCCTGGAGACACAGTCTCGGTCGGACACTCCGCCCCAGCTCATGGGCCTGCCTTTCCGCGGCTCTGTGAGGACGAGCAGTGGGTCTGGGAACAGGGCGCCCCTGCGCAGGGGAGGGCTCCAAAGGGGGCCTAGGGTGCTCTTAACGGGCCACCTCTCAAAGGCTCTTAGAAGCCACAGATCTCCCGTCACTTACAGGAGGGGAAACTGAGGCCCAGCGAGGCAGGGGAAGGCCAGAGCTGGCAGGGGCCTCACAGGCCGTGCCGCCTCCGTGATTCTCCAGCTATGAGTCTGGGTCCCCTAAAGATGTCACGAGGACAGCCTTTTCTCTGCTCGCAGAAAACTGAGCAGAGAAAGAATTGTCTTGATTTTAAGATTTTCTGCTGTTCACTTGGTCTGAGGCTTTGATGCTAAGATGATACTTGCACAAAATTACAAATATCACCGTGCAGAAAGATTCTGTATGGAAGAAATAGTTTGCTGGGTTACCCCGCCCTCACTGCTGCCGTTGGGGGGGACGGTGGGGACAGGGCAGGGGACGGGGCGGGGGGCTGTCCAGGTCTGCCCCACATCCCTGGGGTCGGAATCAGCTGAGTTTGTTCCCCAAATCGACAATGCCCGTCGGACTTGTTATTTAATTCGGTGTAGCTTAACCTGGGGTTACAGACGATGGATCACGAACACGAAGCAGCTCGTTTCCCTTCACGCTTGAGAAAGACTCAAGAACGGCGAGTCGGTGGAAACGCTGTGCTTGAGCTGGGTGAGCGAGAATCATAAAATCACAAGCGATGGAGGAAAAAGGTAAAAACCCAGAAGAGCAGTGCCCTCCACCTGCTGTTTAAGCCCCTTAAGGTTCTTCTTCCTCTTCCGAGAAACAAAGAGAAACCAGTGTGGGTGTCGTTCACGCAAGAAAGACTAGAGGTCTCTGATCTGACGCCACTCCCGGAGAGGGGTCCGGCCTGTGTCAGGTGGGTGCGTGAGTCAGGTGGGTGCGTGGATACGCGTCGCGTTCAAGCTGTGCTTCCCCCGCCCCCGCTTTGCCCTCTCAGTGACTGGCCGACAGCCCGGTGGGCCGTTTTGGCAGCTCACTGACTGACTGCAGGCCACACGCCCGTCGCTGGGCACCCTGCGAAGTGCCACGAGATTCGGTGTCTGCCACCGAATGCGTGTGAGAGGCGGGGACCCATGCTACCAGACCCCAGCCTGCAGGCTCCAGACCCTTCGGGGGCTCCAGAGGGGAATCTTTAAAGCTTTTCCAAGAAGGAGAATTTCGAGCTGTTCGCAGTGTCCCAAAGCCTGATGGAGACTTCAACTTTAGCCGCAGCTCTGGCCGCCAAGACACGCGCTCCCTGACGGAGCAGGTGGCCAGTTCTGGGCCCGCTGGTCAGGTCCCAGTTGTCGCGTGCTCACCTGAAGACTGCCCAGGGCTGGAAGGGCCTTTACGTAACGGAGGAGCGAGGGCAGCGAGGGACTGAGCGACAGACACACACGTCTTGGGAGCGCACATATGTGTATACCGCACTAGTGATACACACACAACTCGTGTTATGTACATACGCATATCATGCAAGTGTGACACACATACACTGTATGTACACATGCGACATCACAGAAGCGTGACATGCACACATGTCACATGTGTACATACATATACATACATGCGCACATGTGTGTCTAGAGAAAATCTGAGTAGGGGGTCCATGAGGAGGTGGCAGAGAGGCGAGAGACATTTGACAAGTGGGTCCTCACTGGCCAGCGGCCCCTCCTAGAATCTCCGCAGCCGCTGCGTCCACCTTTGGTATGAAGCGAGATGATCGGGATTTGCGATCATTAGAGAAGAATGTAAGAGTTCCTTTTAACCCCAGACCCGCCAATTTTCCAAGAAAGGTTTTCATACCATTTTATGTGCATTCTGAATCTTCATCCTCTGCATCAGCGAGGTCTCCTTTGCTTTTAACAGGAGGACACAGCTCTGAATGAAGTCACAATAAGCAAATTTCCCGTTGTCCCGCAGGTCGTACTTCACGATGAGCTGCTGACGCTCCTCTTTGCTTATGTCCAGGTTGAATTTCTCCACAAGAGCTAAAGACAAAAGTGTCAGTTCAGTGGGTGGCAACTTGGCCATTCATTCATTCGCTCACGCACGCATTCGTGCATTCATTCATCACTGCTGAGAGGCTCTCTCTGCCTCAGGCCCTTGCTTCACAGGCTCGGCGGCTGGACAGATGTGGAAACAGACAGGCAAATGACAGACTAAGCGTGGTAAGGAGGGAGGGGGACCCCCACATCCGGTTGGGGTCCCTGGCGTTTGTCTGCTGTCTCGCTTTTGCACGGGCACCGGTGCTGTGGTCACGGCAGTGTGGACAATGTCCTGTGGGGGCTGGGACTGAAGAGCGGGCGTGGGGAGCAGAGCCAGGGAGGGTTTACCAGTGGATGGGAGCCGCGGCTGGACTGCAGGGCGGGGATTCAGGCTTGGCCCTCTGGCCGAGTATTTCTCAACCTGGCCTTGGAGGTGTTCTCTCCAGAGCCTGTTAGGCTGCTCGAACTCACACATGTTGAGTTTTCATGCCAGTGACAATCTAAGATATACGAAACCCATTGTGACACACACGGACCACCCTTAATGCGTGGCTTTCTGAGGAGGACCACGTCGATGCCCCGTTGGGGCGGCCTCCCGGCTGCGCTGAGGTCGGCACGTGTCAGCGTCGGAATATCAACACTTGGCCCTCACTTCGCTAGCAGGCACGCTCGCTCCTTTGACCAGTTATAAAGCCCGAGCCGCTTTCGGAGTGACAACTCAGATTTAAGAGAGACTGTGGTAGGATAAGGTTTCCGTCTGAAGTGAGTGACGGAGACTTCCACTGGACATCACGGAAGCAACGGAGAGTCAAGCGGCGGAATCCCACGCTAATTGTTGGGGTGAATTGTTGGGGTGAAAGCCGATACAAGCGGGCTTTATAGAAACGGTACCGTCAACCAAGCGCAGGCGGAAGATGCAGCCTTGTGTGTGCAGAGGTTCCTGTGCCTCTGCGGGGACCGGTGCTGGGGCCCGCAAGGAACTTTCCAGTAAGGGCTTTTGATGCTCTAGCTTGCCATCAGCGGTGCATAGAAAATACGGAATGACTTTTGAAAATTAAGTTTAGTTTTACAGTACTGAATTTTGGGTGCACTTCTAAGTCAGACAAGCCTACCAGAATAACGGGTTGGTGGCTTAAATGAGCTCACGGTTAAAAAGAAGAAAACCCAGCAATGCTGATAATAACAATGACACAAGATAAGGTTTATCTTGCTCAAAATCAAATGAATTAACTAAAAAACAGGTACAACTCAAACATGCATTGAAACCGACTTTGGTTACCTGGCTTTGGCAAAACCTGTCACATTAAATCAATGTAACAACATTTGATTATTACTGATTTCATGTTCTGATGTTTAATTTATGTGGTTTTTTTTTTTTGGTAGGAACTGTTCACTTAAAGAGCTCACACCTCCTTTTGTTTGTATATTTTTGAGCCATGGTTATCGTAAAAGTAATTTATGTCAATACTGGAGGTTCTCAGGAAAAGCATTTTCTGGGTCTACGTATCAATCAAGAAGCGGGGAGGTGAGGGGCTTTTAGCCGAGGTATAACCTGGTCAGATTTATTTTCCTGTAATTAAAATGTTGCATAAACGGTATGCATCGATTCCTGGAAGTATAAATCCAACTGGTTTAATCTGAAAAGCTTATCAAAGTGCGACATCGTGAAAAGCAACTCCGCAGCAGCGCGGATGCCGAGGTGAGCTGGGCGGGGGGCAGGCCCGCAAGTCCCCGGCCAGGATGCCGAGGTGAGCTGGGCGGGGGGCAGGCCCGCGAGTCCCCTGCTCTCTGCCCGTCCCACCTCCCTCGACTGTCCGTCTATTGCCTTTTACATTCTGCCCAGAGAGCACAACCAAGTCTCTGCTTTCTAATGCCGAAAGGCACTATGTGCTGACTCCATCATGGGGTGCGACTTGCTTGGGGGTGGGGAGGGTCGGGATGTGTCAAGAGTCCTTGTCCCTCAAGACACCGGTGTTGATCGAGGTACCGTCCTGCCACGGCCCCCCAGATGCTCCCGGCAGGCTGGCTCCCTGTTGTGTCCCTCCCTCGCCTCCAGTGCGGGAATGACCTGGCGCCAGGAAGTGACACTATTACCAAGGGACCAGAACCAGAACGAACCCAGAAACTCGGACGCGGTGATCTCCCCGTGCTTGTGCACGTCCTTCGCTTTGCATTCCTTCAGGAACTGTCGCCAGCAGCCCTGGATTTTCTTCCGGAGCTTGTTCTCCACGGGCTCGAGGTTCTGCAAGGGTGGGGTGCCCGGCAAAGCCGCTGTGCCGGCGGGGGTCTGGCAGGA
>NW_011888926.1:244740-249746 GCF_000151845.1 Pteropus vampyrus | reverse complement strand
TGAATTTTGGGTGCACTTCTAAGTCAGACAAGCCTACCAGAATAACGGGTTGGTGGCTTAAATGAGCTCACGGTTAAAAAGAAGAAAACCCAGCAATGCTGATAATAACAATGACACAAGATAAGGTTTATCTTGCTCAAAATCAAATGAATTAACTAAAAAACAGGTACAACTCAAACATGCATTGAAACCGACTTTGGTTACCTGGCTTTGGCAAAACCTGTCACATTAAATCAATGTAACAACATTTGATTATTACTGATTTCATGTTCTGATGTTTAATTTATGTGGTTTTTTTTTTTTGGTAGGAACTGTTCACTTAAAGAGCTCACACCTCCTTTTGTTTGTATATTTTTGAGCCATGGTTATCGTAAAAGTAATTTATGTCAATACTGGAGGTTCTCAGGAAAAGCATTTTCTGGGTCTACGTATCAATCAAGAAGCGGGGAGGTGAGGGGCTTTTAGCCGAGGTATAACCTGGTCAGATTTATTTTCCTGTAATTAAAATGTTGCATAAACGGTATGCATCGATTCCTGGAAGTATAAATCCAACTGGTTTAATCTGAAAAGCTTATCAAAGTGCGACATCGTGAAAAGCAACTCCGCAGCAGCGCGGATGCCGAGGTGAGCTGGGCGGGGGGCAGGCCCGCAAGTCCCCGGCCAGGATGCCGAGGTGAGCTGGGCGGGGGGCAGGCCCGCGAGTCCCCTGCTCTCTGCCCGTCCCACCTCCCTCGACTGTCCGTCTATTGCCTTTTACATTCTGCCCAGAGAGCACAACCAAGTCTCTGCTTTCTAATGCCGAAAGGCACTATGTGCTGACTCCATCATGGGGTGTGACTTGCTTGGGGGTGGGGAGGGTCGGGATGTGTCAAGAGTCCTTGTCCCTCAAGACACCGGTGTTGATCGAGGTACCGTCCTGCCACGGCCCCCCAGATGCTCCCGGCAGGCTGGCTCCCTGTTGTGTCCCTCCCTCGCCTCCAGTGCGGGAATGACCTGGCGCCAGGAAGTGACACTATTACCAAGGGACCAGAACCAGAACGAACCCAGAAACTCGGACGCGGTGATCTCCCCGTGCTTGTGCACGTCCTTCGCTTTGCATTCCTTCAGGAACTGTCGCCAGCAGCCCTGGATTTTCTTCCGGAGCTTGTTCTCCACGGGCTCGAGGTTCTGCAAGGGTGGGGTGCCCGGCAAAGCCGCTGTGCCGGCGGGGGTCTGGCAGGACGGAGAGAAAACGGTCATGTGATCGGAGGCGTAAGCGGAAGTAATAATAAACGACGATGATGATGATGATGATGATGATAATAATGATAATCAATACAGATAGGACTTGGGTTTTGAGGTTCACAATGTCACAGGCAGTATTACTTCAGAAACAAAATGAAAATCAAAACATAGATGGTGATTTTGCCATTGAATTTTTACTTCTGTTGAGGGGCTATATTGGTGCCAAATCATTGTAACTAAAATAATTTTGAAAATATATAGCCAAGATTCAAATATAGAGATGCTAATTAAATATATTATTGGTGCGTACGCGGTGACAAGGACATGTTTTTCACCAGAGAAAGAGTCTTATCAAAGAGAGGGAGTCGCCTGTCATGTGCATGGGACGTCTACTGCCGGACTCACCCCCGGAACATCTGACGCCTTGGAATTCTGTGGACCAAGTCTGAGACTCTTCTTGTTTTGTTTAATTGTGTTTTCCATTTAAAAACAGGGAATGAATTGGATCTGGCCCAGACAGCCCCCTGAACGCCTCCTCGACACGTGGTTATCCAATATGGTGACGAACTCAATTGAATTCCTGCTCTTCCTGCCCAACCCTGCATCACCTGCGCCGCCCCATCTCAGCTGCCGATAACACCCTTCTTCCTGCTGCTCAGGCCAGAAAACGCAGATGTCTTCCTGGACTCTCCTCCCCCCCTCTCAACCCCACACCTCATCTGTCAGGGAATGAGCTGGGAGACGCACCCAGTGTCTGACCACCGGCCACCAGCTCCCCTGCCCACCTCGCTCTGAGCCACCTGTGCCTCTCGCCTGCATCGTTGCCGCAGCCTCCTCCCCGCCCCCCCCACTTCCGTGAGCCCTGCCGGCCCCCAACTCCACCTGCAGCCTCTTTTCAATGCACAGCACCCTCAGCAGTCTTTTCAAAGAGCCCTGCAGACCCTGTAAGCCTCTGCCTAAAACTTGCAAGGCTCCATCGCCCGTGGGGTGGAAGCCAAGGTCCTAAGGCACCCCACCTCCCCCAGGCCTGTGAGCTTCCTGCGGCTGCCGTAACGGGTCTACGAACGTGGTGGCTTAAAGCAACACACGTTTATCCTCTTACAGTTCTGGAGGTCGGAAGGCAGAAATGGGTCCTGCCAAGCTAAACTCGAGGTGCCAGCAGGGCTGCACTCCTCCTGGGGGCTCGAGGGGAGAATCCACCCCTTTCGCTTTCCAGTCTAGAGGCCCCCACGGTCCTTGGCTGTGGCCCCTTCCTCCATCTTCGAAGCCGGCAATGTCAGGCCGAACTGTCCTCAAATCACGTCTCTCTGACAGGACCCTCTGCCTCTGGCATTACCATTACGGGCTCCTGTGACTTCCTCGGGACCCTGGATACGCTGGGATCACCCTGTCTTAAGCCAGCTGACTGGCAACTTGAATTCCATGTGCGACCTCGACTCCTCCTTGCTACGTACGGTGACATGTTACAGTCCCGGGGCTTGGGACGTGGACATTTCGGGGTGCTCCTGACCCCTCCTTCACTCTGCTCTACTCATCATCCTTAACTTGCTAAATACGTGACTACGTTTCCTGTTTCCTGCCAATCATCCCCCACGAGGGCGTAAACTCCACGAGGGCAGGGCCCTTTGTCCACAGTCGGCTCTGGAGAGGACCCGGTGTGTCGTGGGTGTGCGGCAGGGATGTGTCGACCCGGGAACGGGTGCTGCCCGCCGTCTCAGAGCACTAGCCACGCGGGAAGCAGGTATGTGCGTGGTGGGGAGCCCTCAGCACCTCCCCCAGACATGCCGGCCTCGGAGATGAGGCGAGGGCCCCGCCCCGCGAGGCGGCCCCGCCCCCAACCCCAGGCTGGCGGCTCGGCCCTGCGCCAGGGTAGGCCTGGGTTCGAAATTGGGTCTCTCGGTGTCTGGCCGAGGACGCCTCTTAGGGCCCGTGCACCTTCCCCTGTAGAAAGCGGGTGACGAGACTCACCTGTGCTTCAGGGCGGGGAGCTCTGCGCACAGTGGCACCTACCACTGGCGCGTTGGCTTTCCTGCCAGTGACAGTCTCCTGCCCAGCACGCACACAAGTCCCCCAGCCGCCGCCACCTTCCCTCCCCTTCCACCTGCCACGCCCCGCCCCCCTCCCCCGCCCGCCATTATCCTCCAGGCAAATGCTAAGGAGCCACCAGGGAGCTCCTCGCCTGGGACCCCTGCCCCAGGCTCATGCTGTGCCACCTTTTCAGTCACCCCGCAGCCCGTGGGAACGTGAGGGCCCCGCGCCCAGGGGGACTCGTGGGCCTGGTACAGGGCGACGGGCGACGCCGGGGGTGGAGGACTCACACAGGGGTGGCTCCGCTGCTTTGTCGCCGCCTTCAGGTCTCGAGTGGGCGACGACGCTGCAGATCTGTTTCCGTCCGAGACTTCGGGGACACTGCTCCCTCTGTGGGCCTTGGCCGAGTCGCCAGTGGCGGGTGGGGTGGCCACTTTCTCCGAACCGAACCTGCTCAGGAAGTCCGGGTACCGCAGCCTCCCCTTGGCGTTGATGGGCATCTCGCTCCAGAGCCTGTCGAACTGGTGAGGAAGCAGAAGGCATTTCCCCGGGGTTAGTGCCGGACGCGGCGGGAACCCCGGCGGCTCCGGTGCAAAGTGGGGCGGACGCTGGGGACCGCGGCGTGCGTTCGCGTGGGCGGGGGTCCGAGGCCCACGACGATAAATAAATTAGAAAAGGAAAAACCCATTCGGCCTCTGCTCGGCGGAAGCCTCTGGAAGCCTGAAAAAGCGAAGACAAGAGGATTGATTATTCACGGCTTCCGCAGGACATTTTTTAATTGAATTGGGCCCTTAGTGAGCAGTTTAAGGCCATTAAATCTTGTGATTAGTCACGCTGACTGAGCGGGTATATGCGAACATTTTCGGAGAAAATGCAAATCAAACCCCAGGTCCACCTCGGTCCCAGGGCAGCCCCGCCAGAGCGTTTCTCATCTTCCAGGCACACCTGAGTTCTGCAAACAGCTCACCAGGTGACACCGCCCTCAGCCACCGTGTTCGCATCCACAATTTATCTCACCCTCAGGGCAAACAATGCCTTCGCGCAAGATGAAAACGGAGGCGTTTGGAAAACCTGAGAGAAGTTTATGGCTTCGTATTGGTGCTGTCTGATGTCACGGCTGTGTCCGAACCATATGCAGCAGGATACGGGAAAATGACCCAATGCATCCAAAATGAGCCACTTTTGATGACTTCGGGGCTTTTAGGGAGCCGAGAAGAATGATAACTTATTTCCAATTTAGTTTTTTATAGCCCCTAAGGTCCAGCAGAGCCCCGGCCCCCAGCATGTGCCGGGGAGCAGCAGCCTCCAACCAGCAACCTGGTGTGTGTGTGGGGGGAGGGGCTCCTGTCCTTCCCGCGCACCCGGCCTCGGCCAGAAACTGAAGTCACTTCTGGGCTCCACTGGGGATTTCCAAACGCAAATTGAAAGGGACCATGTCTGGCTCTATTTAAAATTCTGGAAAAGAAATAGTAAGGGGCAAGGAAGGGAGGGAGGAAGTTCCAGGCTCTGAGAAGGGAAAAGGTTTAGTTTGGAACAATATTCTTCATTCCTTTTTTTTTTTTTTTTTTTACTTTTATTTCAAAACAATTATAGATTTGCAGCCAAACTATATTTTAAGAATGAGGATAAAATAGAGAAGCCGTCAGGTTTGTTATTTCCTGAAAGAGCAGTAAACGAAAAGCGAGCCACGAGGTCGACTGGGACAAAGGCTGTGAGTGTGGGCAGAACCATCGGCGGAACCCCCGGCGGCTGCC
>NW_011888926.1:240362-243504 GCF_000151845.1 Pteropus vampyrus | reverse complement strand
TGTGAGGACTGTTCTGTTAGGAGGTTGCAGGCCACTCCTGGCTAAGTGCTCCCTTCAGTCTGGAACTTTTCACGACCCACAGGGATTTGATCCCGAGGCGTGATGCTCTAGCCTTCTCTGCCTCTGCGGGGTGCTGGGAAGCGCTATCTGGGCCTCGAGACGCTGTCCATGGTGCTGGGGAGCCAGGGGAAGGGACAGCTGGGCTCAGGGAGGAGGAAGAGGGGCGAGGAAGGACGGGCACGAGAGGACCTTCTCAGTGCGCATTTAGGCGTGTGTGGGGGCAAGAGGGCTCGTGGCAAGGTGAGCTAGGAGGGGCCTGAGGAGGACGGCGGTCCACGCTCAGCATCCTCCGACAATCACAAGGGTGGACAGACGGGACGAAAGGAATAGCAGGCGACGGAAAGGTACTTAGTGATCATTGGTGGATGCCGATAATGGCAAGGATCTCTGCGTCTATCCTGGGGGCGACTGGGCTCCATGAGAACCCACGGGTGACAATGCATGAAAGCTGACCTGTTCCTGGGCGTATTCTGAGAAACACTGGGTTTCTCAACATCGAAGCCCTCCGTGACTGTGAGCTATGATAATAGCTCTTACGGTGCGCCGGCACTGTGCTAAGGCCTTACCTATTACCACATCTCACCCCCTACTAGTATTAAAACTCGGTCATGATTCATTTTCAGCAAATGCACAGCAATAGATGTATGACATGTTACTATTCTTCAGGGCAGAGCACAGTGTTGCTTTATGAACGTGTATCAAACAGGATGGGAATTTTCTCAAAAATGGAAACACACACATGCATCACGTCCTCCGCCACCCAACAGTTAACAGAAGCTTCTAACGATGTCTACTTGGAGCCATTTGCAAAGTAAATGAACGCCTTTCTTTTCTCATTCTATAAAATAAGAGCAGTATCACTGATGCATCTTACACATTTCAGACAGTTGAAAATGCAGTTCCCACAGCTACGCACACGGCTACTCCCATAAACACTCTAAGGGATGTCAGACACTTGCCACACCCTTGGGACCCGAAGAGGACGGGGCCCCCGGCGGACAACACTGGAGAGAACGCAGGTGGACGAGTCCACCGGCGAAGGTCGGAGTCCTGGGTCTGAGTCTGGACTCTGCCTCTCACTGGCTGTGCAGCCCCACGCAAGCCACGTGAGCCCTCTGCCCTCAGCATCCTCATCCATCCCGGATAAACACGAAGTAATGCGTGTGAGCGCTCTTTGAAAATCTTAAAACACAAAGCGAATTGGAAACAATATTATTCTAACAACAGATATGGGAAAATCCTCAGTGGTATATAGGCAAGATTAGGTTAGTGTGCTATAAACTCCAGAGGAAACTGAATCGTTTTCTAGTAAAATATAGATGACTAAATTTAACTTAGGTACTAGACAAGGGCTAAATAGACAGGTTAACATAAAAGCAACCGAAAAAGCTGTTCAAAGATTGACCACCTATCATTTACGAAGGTATCAAGCCTAGAAGATCTTAAAGGCCAGCTATATCTAACTTTTAAATAATATATAACTTTTCACATTCGTCAAATTATTCCAGAACACAGAAAAGGAGAGATAGTATTCCAATTCATTATAAATTACCCTAATACTGAACATAAAAATATGATAAAGAACAGACCTGAAAGGAAAAATAAACCAATCTAATTTAGAGATATTAATGCAAAGACATTAAAAAAAAAAACCCATTAGGAATATCTAGCACCGTATTTAAAAATGACATACCAAGGATCACCTAAGGTTAATTCCAAGTACAATCAGCCCCTGATGGTAGCAAAGGTCATGCGTCAACAGATGGCAAAAGAGTCTTATCAAATTCAGCAACCACCCCCGACAAAAACAGTTCAGAATAGACTAAAACCGATAAACTCCATAGAAATAAAATAAACATCCTAGGGGTAATACTCTCATCCTAGATGAGCACGTCCGGTGCTATCTGTGCACGTATTAAGTGGGCGAAACAGTAAAGCATTTCCATAAAGTCGGAAACAAGCTAGGCACCTCGCTGTCAGATCTGCTATCCACATTTTTAGAGGCTCCAGCTTTGAAACAAGACAAGAAGATGAAAGAAACAGTATAAATGTTGAAAAACAAAGATCTATTATTACTTGTGAATATGAGTCTACAATTAGAAAATCTCAGTACAATTATGAAAGTGGCTGGATTCAAGCTAAAAATACAAAAAAAAGCAATTCTGGTTTTTTTATAGTTATTATAACTAGTTAGATATTGTAATGTGAAAAAAATCCAAATTCACATTAATGACAAAGCTATTGAGTCCCTTGGGATAAATTTCATATAAAAGGAACAAGACCTAGATAAAGAAATTGGAATAAATGGAGAGATTGCACTCCATTCATAGATGTGACGACTCCATTTCAAAAGAGAAAACCTTTCTCACATTAACAATAAATTTAATAAAATTCAGATAAAAACCTCAATGTATATTTGGAGGAATTATTAGACATATTGATATTAAAGTTGATATAGAAAGCTAAGTACGTGAGAATTGCCATGAAGTTTTTGGAAAAGGCTAGTAATGAAGTCTTTGACCCGCCAGATATTAAAATGCCACAGACTTGATATATAATCAGAATGGTATAGCTAGGTCCGGAAATACACAGATAAATCAGTGGACACCTACCCACTCCGTTAGTTAGAGAAACAGATCCCTACTATGGCTGGTCCGTGACAGCACAAGGCCTATTTTATTTACAAAAGCAGCAGAGGACCGCAGGGCTGCCTCACAGATACCCGTGGGAAAGAGCGGCCTCCTGCACAAGATACAGCGTCCAAGGTTCCTGAAAGAAGTCTTTCTTCTCTCCTGAGCCATCGAAGTCAATACACGGTCCCTCCAAGGTCTCCAGCTCAGCAAAGGACGCTGTCTTTCCAGCAGGTTAGGCCTGGGGTCACCTGTGCTATATCTTTCTATCACCCATGTCCAAACCACCTACTGATCCCGGGGGCTCTGCTTTCTATATGGATCCAGACGGTGGCCACACCATCTTTACCTCCTAGCCAGGCCGCTGTCACGCCTGGCACAGGTTACTGCAGCAGTCTCTCTGTTTCCACCCTCAACCACTGTCCTCTGAGGATGACCTTTTTAAAGCATAC
>NW_011888926.1:239939-240312 GCF_000151845.1 Pteropus vampyrus | reverse complement strand
GCCTCACAGATACCCGTGGGAAAGAGCGGCCTCCTGCACAAGATACAGCGTCCAAGGTTCCTGAAAGAAGTCTTTCTTCTCTCCTGAGCCATCGACGTCAGCACACAGTCCCCCCAAGGTCTCCAGCTCAGCAAAGGACGCTGTCTTTCCAGCAGGTTAGGCCTGGGGTCATCTGTGCTAAATCTTTCTATCACCCATGTCCAAACCACCTACTGATCCCGGGGGCTCTGCTTTCTATATGGATCCAGACGGTGGCCACACCATCCTCACCTCCTAGTCAGGCCGCTGTCACGCCTGGCACAGGTTACTGCAGCAGTCTCTCTGTTTCCACCCTCAACCACTGTCCTCTGAGGATGACCTTTTTAAAGCATAC
>NW_011888926.1:239524-239889 GCF_000151845.1 Pteropus vampyrus | reverse complement strand
TACGCACACGTGTAGACACGCACACAAGTACTAACACTTGTTCTCTGGATGGAGGAGTAAGCGAGGGACGAGGCAGGTGGAGAGCTGGGGTAAGCACCTGGGCCACACTGAATCCCAGAGCCCCGAGGAGGCAGGTGAGCACTGCAGTGGGCGTGTGACACTCACGCACGCAGAGGCTCACAGAGAACGAACAGCCAGCACATGTCATTCACAAACACCCCTGGAACATCTGCTCCGTGCCGGGCACTTTCCTAGGCGCTGGGGAGGCAGAGGGAGGACGGAATCCTTAAAGCCTCTGCCCAGGCGGATGGAGCCTCCTGAGGAAGAGGGGGACGGGGCCGGTCTCACAGGTGAGCAGATCATGA
>NW_011888926.1:238576-239474 GCF_000151845.1 Pteropus vampyrus | reverse complement strand
CAGGCCGCTGTCACGCCTGGCACAGGTTACTGCAGCAGTCTCTCTGTTTCCACCCTCAACCACTGTCCTCTGAGGATGACCTTTTTAAAGCATACGCACACGTGTAGACACGCACACAAGTACTAACACTTGTTCTCTGGATGGAGGAGTAAGCGAGGGACGAGGCAGGTGGAGAGCTGGGGTCAGCACCTGAGCCACACTGAATCCCAGAGCCCCGAGGGGCAGGCGAGCACTGCAGTGGGCGTGTGACACTCACGCATGCGTCATTCACAAACACCCCTGGAACATCTGCTCCGTGCCGGGCACTTTCCTAGGCACTGGGGAGGCAAAGGGAGGACGGAATCCTTAAAGCCTCTGCCCAGGCGGATGGAGCCTCCTGAGGAAGAGGGGGACGGGGCCGGTCTCACAGGTGAGCAGATCATGACCGGGGTGTGCGATGAGTGTCAGGGCACTGGGCGCACTGACCGAAACGGCCTCCCTGAGGGGGCAAAGGAAGTGCAGATGCAAATCGACTCAACACCCAGGGCCAGAGGTGACACCAGCCTGCAAACTCAGTGCTCTGTCTCCACATACCCAGGGGGCAGCCAGCACCGCTGTGGGGCCTCCCCACCCTCACCTGGGCCAGGAGGGCGGGAGGCGAGGGGGCTGACACAGGTGTCTTCCAAGGAGAAACAGGCAGCACACCTGTGCAGCTGGATGCAGCTTCTCAGGAAGGGGGTTTATAAAGGAAAAACGAAAATCACCAAGAACCCCAGCCCCCATCTACTGCCATCGCCTAAGGCGCACGGGCGACGAACCATCCACCTGAAGGTCCCCAGTCCTCAGAGGACGTGGCCCACTGGCCTCTGGAGGGCGGAGGCTGCCATCTCTCCCATCGAGGGCACTGAGGCTCACAGTC
>NW_011888926.1:234564-237666 GCF_000151845.1 Pteropus vampyrus | reverse complement strand
CAGCCCCCATCTACTGCCATCGCCTAAGGCGCACAGGCGACGAACCATCCACCTGAAGGTGCCCAGTCCTCAGAGGACGTGGCCCACTGGCCTCTGGAGGGCAGAGGCTGCCATCTCTCCCATCGAGGGCACTGAGGCTCACAGTCTGTTAGGCGCCCACATTCTGGTTCCCGTCCTGCTTTTCAGCAAAGCCGCTCAGCCACCGCCAGCCTCGCTCCGAGTGACTGGAGACGCCGGGGAAGAACAGATGGCTCTTGGTCTGGCGCTTCTGTGTCCCTGGCACTTCTCACGTGATCATTAGATCTGAATGGGGGGAAAGTGCTGCTTTCTCTATAACTAGGAGAAATGTTTCTCCTAATCAGAAGAGACACCACTATCTCCAGATGCAAATCTCACTTTCCCATACTAACTGCGCTTTTCACGGAAGGTGCTCTCAGGAGAGAAGGAAGCGGGAAGGGGCGAGGCCTCGGGCGCCCGCTTTCACCCACATTGGCGTCGGGACCTGCACCCTCAGTGCTCCCGCCCTCCCCGCCCCCATCTGCATGCACGGCTGTTCTGGTCACTTTAAAAAAAAAAAAGGAATCTTATGCACTATAGGTCAGACCCGATTAGAGAATTATTTACAGATTTTGAAAGCATCTTCTCACATTTATTCAAGGGTATTCATAGAAGTTTGTTTAACCAAAAATTGTCCCTCTAGATGCCACAGAGAAATATGCACCACCATTGCCACAAAGAAAATTCCTGGTCTCCTTTGTGACTACACCATAATGTTGGGAAAATATATAAGAGAAACAACACCCCAATATATGAAGTATACAATCGTCAGAGAACCGACCGATCACACGTTGCTTTTATGGAGAGCTTCTCGGTTTTAAATGCATCCACATATCTCGTTAGTAAAAAGCAAGTCACAGCGCTATAGCGGGGACCTGTGGTTCTAAATCCTGCCATTGTGTGAACCACCCAGTGGCTGTCCCAATGGGTGGTGGCCAGAGGGAGGTGGCCCGGGGAGGGGTCGGAGGGAGGCTGGTGGGAGGGGGCCCGTGCGGAATTCATTCTGAGCCCATCCCTCCGCCCTAGTCCAGGGCTCCTCTGCCTCCTGCAGCCGAGGCCTCTGCCACTATGACTGACTGGGGTTGATCCTAGCACACACAGCTGCCGGCTGACAACTGGGGAGCCCTGCAGGCATGGTGCGGGGTCCCCAGCCCGTGTCCCGTGCTCCGTCAGCTCAGGCCAGACCTGCCATCCTTCGGCGCCTGGCGTCAGCCTGTGAAGAGGGGCCGGTGCCTGCTCGGCCGTGGGGACGCAGACGGAGGGAGCAGCCCCTGTCGCCTCAGCTCTGGCGCCTCACACAGGGCAGAATGAGGCCGTGGCCGTGGGCCGGGCTGGCCAAGCCGAGGTCCATCACGTTCTTGTTCCAACGGCTGCACTAAGGGACTGAATCGAGACGAGGGCCAACTAGCATCCCGGCGCCGATCACGTCCAGCTCCCTTCTCGGCTGACTCGCGAAATCAACCTTCCACCCAGTCACATCCTAAGCAACTTCTCTAGAAAACAGGGAGAGGGAACGGAACGGGGGTGGGTCACTGTCACATAGCCAGCCAGCTCGCGCATCGGCTTCCTCGGGGGTCCTCCGCTTCCGCACTCCCTGTAGCCACACCCCCTGTCATGTGACTCTCAGGTCCCTCCCACTGACCAGGTTGGGGATACTTCCCTATCTCTCGGCTTTGGATGCAGCCATTGGACTTGCTTTGGCCAGTGGAAGGTTAGCAAGTACCACGTGACCGAGGAAGAACACAGCTCTTGTGTGGCTGGTGAGCCCCCCTTGCGCCCATGGCGCTGCCCGGAGAAGCACACGCCCTGGCTGCAGCACTGGGCCTGGGAGGAGGGGAGAGACACGTGAGCAGAGATGGTCCAGCCAAACCACCAGAGCCGAGCCAGCCTAGATCTGCCGCCCACAGACGCGGACGTGGAACAAAGGCTTATTGCTGTGGTGCTTTTGTGGGCAGTTGTTACATGGCAATGGCTGATCGATACGGTTCTGAATTTCTAGTTCATGGGAAATGAAAGAGGGTGAGCTCAGAGTACAGAGAGAAGAAGCAGGCTGGTCAACAGGGGTGGCTTTTCGGCCATCAGCTTTCCTTAACGACGGGCACATTGCAAGGGGACTTTGTGACATTCCTCCTGTGGGTGTCCAAGATGGCAGTCACCGGCCTGGGAGAAATAGATTGGACAATGAGGTTTAGGCAAGGTCCATAGTGGCCGTCAGATGAGAAATCTATCACAGTGTTAATTTAACTATTATGAAGGTTATAATTAGCTAATCGGGCTACACGATTCTTCCACTGAGTTTTGTTCTGAATATTTTAGGAGATGGTTATGTCATTTTTCCCATGACTCCTTTACAGGAGGAAAAAAAAGTCTCGAAACCTCATACAGAATAAGAACAACACAGCAGGTAGCAACGACTCCTAATTAGAAATACTCGGTACAGAATTCTTGCACTTCCTTTTAAAGAATAGTGTAATTACTTCTAAGAATTGAAAAATTGCTTCATTTGATCAAATATTTTGATTAGCAAAGAAATTAATTGTACTGTATCTTCATTTGTATTTACAGTGAATAAATGAATGCTAAAAATAACAACAGAAGCAAAACTGCCTGTCAGGAAAAAAAGATAAAACAGTAAAAAAATCCAGATGAAAATGAAACGGGAGTTCCGTGGGCAGGCGTGCTGCGACGGACCCCAACCGCCAGCTCAGCACCCCGACTTCTGCAGCTCCGAGAGCCCCCCGCACACCACCAAGGGCAGACGCTTATCATTAGGGGTCCCGAGGCCTCGGAGGCCAGAATGCTGTCTGCAAGAGCGAGGGAGGGACAGCAGGATTCCGGGCGTGGTTCAGGTTTCCTGGTGGAGGGGCCGCTGCCTAGACCCGGGCTCTCTTACTGTGCGAGGACTCTTTCTGGGCAACGGATGACGGCGCATCTGAAGATTCCAGAACTTCCTGTGGAATGGCTATGGTCAAGTCGAGCGTCAAGTCAACTGAACTAGGGCTTGCTGAGGCCCGGTGCTGGTGGCGCTGAGGCCCGGTGCTGGTG
>NW_011888926.1:222584-231944 GCF_000151845.1 Pteropus vampyrus | reverse complement strand
GTCAGCTCGCTGGACGCACAGGTGGGCGTGAGAGGTTGGCCGGCTCCTGTGGGGCTGCCGTGTGACCCCTGTGGGGCTGCCGGGCGGGCTGCTGCTGGCACGTAGGCTGTGGCTGATGAACGCGTGGAGGGCTCAACAGCCCCCAAGCCCTGGCCCATCACTGAGGCCACTCCAGTGCCAACTCAGACCGAGCTACCCTTCATGACCTGCCACCTCCTCAGCAGTCTCCAAGGCGACAGGTAGTAAAGCTTTCGCTGGCAAGTAGAGAACGAGAGAAATTTAGGCAACACATTTAAAAATCACTGAAATGATATCACGGGGACGTAGCCTTTCCTAACAACATGTCTTAATAGTTTACCTAATTTATGCCCATTAATCACAGGGCCCTTTCCTGAAAAGCAAACTTTATAATTCTTTATCACATTCATTAAAAATACATAGACACCACTATATTTACAGTGAAGAGAAAGCTAAGTCTAAGTAACACTGTTGGCGACTGATATAAATACGACGCTCATAAAAGATTACAAACGTTTTGATGTGCTTTACGGTCTCCTCTTCGGTCGAAAACCACAATCTTACATTCTGTCTTGGAAAAAAACCATATTCAAGGTATTTAACATCTCACAAATGACTTTAATGTCATAAGCACAAAGCAAGGGACGATCTCATTGGCTCTCTGCTGGCTAGAATGTGACAAAACAATTGCTCTGCATCGAATAAAGATGTTTTGCTAAAAAAAAAAATTCCATTATTTCCATGGTAATAAAGCAGAGAGATTTTATATGGGTTTCTACTATGTCTTTTAAAAATTCTATTTCTGCTCTGAGCGCTATTTTTATATTCACAGAAGATAGTGAAATTGTACTTTAAGACTTAGAAGAAATGTTAAACAGGAATGATCTCCTAAAAACAAGGTGATACTCTATATTTCGCACGTAGCGTTCGAATGTAAAATGTTTTTCTCAGAAGTGAACAAGAGGTACGGGCTGAGGACAGGAATTCAGATACTGTTTTCGCCCGGTTTGTGGGAGTCTCACGAAAAACGTGCCGATGCTGTCGGCCGGCACTGTCCCCGCCCCTTTTGTTTTTTTACTTTTTAACCGAGCCACTGGGTAGCAGTGCAGGTTTAGTCCCGGGCTCCCCTTCTTGTGTGCCACACAGGTTAGTGGTTCTCAGCCTGAATCAGGGTGCGTGGCTCGGGGCCCGTGATGCAAATTCCCTGCTCCCATCTGAAAGGACCAAAGTCGCCCTCCTTCTTCACTGGCTCACAGGCCTCTTCGGGGAACCCGCCGGGTTCTCGAACCCGAGAGTGACATCCAGAGCGTGACGTGGTGCCCGGAGGCCCCCGACCTGCACTTCGAGAAACACTGTTGACGTCAGGGGTGCTTAAAGAGGCAGAGGAGTGAGAAGGGGACGAGACACCGTGGCGAGCCACGCGGCGGGATCTGGAAATAACGTGGCAGCCACTCTGTGACGGGCACAGGAGCCGTGAGACCGGCCGAGGTTGCCGAAGACAGGTTTGGCGGCCGTGGGAGGCGGACCATGAGTGGGAGCGAGGTCGTCGGCTTTGCTCCCGTGAGCTTCGGCCCACCCGAGGCCTTACCAAGCGCGAGCGCGCACAAGCCCACCGCTGTGCCTCCCCTTCCAGAGTGGACTCAGCTCAGCCAGGGACTTCTCCGGGGACCACGCCACCAGGAGAGGTGCCGACCATCTTAATTACGTTGTGATCTCCTGCTCACCTGCCGCCCGCCCGTGCATCCCCAGGGGGACCGGAAGACTAGTGGGTGTCGTTTCTAATGAGCCTGAGGACGACGCATTTACTGTGCCTGTTATTTCTTACTCGTTTTCCCTCCGTGAAGGACACCAGCTTGGTCGGGATGACGGCATCCTAACTGTCCCAGCCGCCCTGGAGGAGGGCGACTCGTGTCCCTGCTCACGAGTCTCGATGAGTCTCCTTTTGCTCAGAGAAAGGGACCTGAGCTCTGAAGCAAGGGATGCAGGGTGCCAGTGCTCTGCCCTAGTCACCACTCCAACCCCCATCAGCAAATAAACAGGACAACGGGTACCCCACATTCCCGAACTGCCTGATGCGGTCGCCCCGCGCTGAGCCTCACATCGGGCACCTTCATGGCCTCCCTTTGCCCCAACTCATCCTCCTGGTAAATGCGCCTTGGCTGGAGCAGCGGCTTCTGAGCAAGGTCTCCCCACGCCCCAGGCCAACCCCAGGGCGGATAACCCGCAATTCCGTCACCGACTGCACACGGGCCGGGAAAAGCAGGAGGCGGCGTGTGGTAGGCCTGGCGGTGGCATCTCCGCACCCCTGGTCCCCAGCCACAGCCCCACCTAGCCCGGCACGCTGGCTCCAGGCCCTGAGCACATTTCCACGTCGCTCACACTGCAATCGGCCCTAAAAGCTCCTCGCAACAATGCGCAAAGCACTTCCAGAGGCAAAGGGGACTCCGCAAAGGACATCGGGCAGCGCCGGCGCTGGGGACACTCGCCCCGCGGTCGTGTGGTCCGTGAGCGAGGACGCTGGCGGCCACGCGGAGGCTTGAGGCCTGCCTCGTGAGCTCTGGACAGAGCTGCTGTGAGGGCCCACGGCGGTCAGACACGTGAAAGGGTCCAGGCACATTCCCACAGGTGCTCAGTGACAGCGCACTATGGTCACGAGAATGCAGGAGACTGGACGCCGCCTGCAGCCGGGACGGCGGTCAGCCACCCCACGTCAGCCACCCGGCCCAGCAGGGCCTCTCTGCCCGCTCTCCCCCCACTCAGAGCCGAAAAGCCGGGGACATTCCCGGCTCGTTCTCTCTCGTGGCACACGCGGGCCACCAGCAAGGCCTGACTGCTCCACGAAGGTGTGTAGAATTGGGTGACATCGGCAGTGTCCTCCTCAGGTGTGTGACCTGCCTCCCCGCTCGGGCCCTTGGCCTCCACAGTCCCCTCTCCATCCGGCAGCCATTGCGGCTTTTCTACAATGTAAGCTGGGTCATGACGATCCTCAGCCCCAGGGGATGAACAGATAAGCAACACATGGTCTAGTCACACAGGGGGTTACTGTCGGCCTTAAAAAGAAAATCTGGCGCGTGCTACCACGTGGCCGAAACGGGGCGACGCTACGCTCAGGGAAAGGAGCCAGTCGCAGAGGCGCGAGCGCTGCACGGTGCTGCACGGTTCCGCCCCCGCGAGGCTGCGGGAGGGGTCGCTCACAGAGCCGGAGTGCGACCGCGGTCCCCAGAGGCGGGGAGGGCAGCGGGGCAGCAGCGCTCGATGGGTAGAATTTCGGCTTCGCAGAACGGGAGCTGCGGAGATGGACGGACGCGCTGTTTGCACGGCGACGTGGGTGGTCTTCACGCCACGGAACTGTGCGCGCGGAGGAGGGTAAGATGGTGAAATTGTATGTGTATTTTACTACAATAAAAAGATTTGGGGAAAAACGCATTGAAAATAGAAGCAAAAGCTCTCCAAGGCACATGGACAGAGCTTCATTTGGCTCTGAAGTTGATCCTGTCAGGGGTTCGCTGCCGGCCGAGGTGGCCAGGCAGGCACCTGGCTTCTGGGGCCTGTGTGCCTCTCCTGAGAAGTGGACACTGTCCCTTCACACAGCGCGGACAATGACCAGGTGAGGAGATGCACGGGGAGGGCCCGGAGCTCAGGCGGCCTCGCCAAATGGCAGTGGGGGCTGTCCTTGTCACACTGCCATCGTGGGGTGTACCCCACTGCTTCCTTTTCTATCCTTTCCTGTGCTTTGCAAAATTTCCCCAGTGACTGTGCATTCTTTAAAAATCAGAATAAAGTATAATTCTCATGAAAAATAGCAAGTGTCACCATGAACAGGGAGACGACAGGATGAGTCACAGTCTAGGAGAAGGTATTCGCAGCTCACGCATCAACAAAGGGATGGGACCCTTGCCGGTCACTCGCAGACAAGAAGCCTGGATGGCTGATCGCCTGGCCTCACCGACCCTCAGGTGGGCAGATTAACGGGCCTGGCCATACCAAGGATTAGCGGGGCGTGGGGCGTCAGGGACTCTCACGTGAGGCCAGGGGCATGCACACTGACCACTGCATCTGCTGTGCTGGCCTCAGGGAAGCGGGGTACACACCTGCCCGCCCCCAGCACTTCTGTGCACACAAGGAGACAGCCACAGAGGTTGGCTGGCACTCTGCCTCTAACGGAGGAAGCCGCAACCAACTCACACGCTCAATATGGCAGGACAGCGGCTGAGCAGCACTATGTTCGCTCAGTACAGTATTCGTGTGACAGACTGATTTTATAGCGGCTTAAGTGAATGAACTAAAGCCTATGTAGTAACATGGATAAATCTTAAACCCATGCCATTACGCCAGAAAAAAATGAGCGCAGAAGATGAAATGCAATATAACGTCATATACAAAGCTCTAAAACACGCGACACGATAGTCCACGTTGCTTAGGAATCCCCATCTCAACGGCACAGGCGAGAGGACCGTGGTCCCCCAGGGGACACTGGGCGGAGCTCCGGGGGCCAGATGGACTTGGGGCCTGGACTTCTTGGGCACACTGCTGGCCGTCTCGCCTATCTGACGGACATGACTAGCAGGTGCCCTGTGGTATCAAAGGGTCACGCGGGTTCTACAGAGGACGAAGGACAGCGAAGAAGGTGCCTGCCCTCGGAAAGCGCCCTGCAGTGGCTGCGGTGGTCGTCATTGTTATAACGAACCTCGGCCCTAAAACACCCGCCTGCTCTCCGCTCCAGGACGCTCGCTTCCGAGAGCCTATCCTAGATAAGTGTGGGAGGATTCGAGCACTTAGGTGTTCGTTATACACGAGTGTGCAGTCGGAGATGGCCTGAGCATCCGGCCACAGGGGAAAGGCAAACTGACTCTTGTGGATCTTTCACATGGGTATTTTCGTCTGTCCTTCCGTGAGGGCAGGGGCCATGGCATCTGTGTGTCCATTCTCGGCATGGAATGGTGATCCAAGAAACCCATGTTGGTTGACACTAGATTGTAATTGCTGCTAATGATGTTGGCCCAGTTATGTTTAGAGATCAAGAAACAACCTGAGAATGAGCAGCTTGTGTAGTCAGAGAAGCAGACCTGGGAAGGAACATGAGCCCAGGGCTCAGCCACTCTCCCTCCTCCAGGAAGCCCTCCCTGACTTCCCCCCAGGACCTGCTGAGACATCTACCTCTACCCAACGCTTGACTGATACATGGCTCAGGGCCCGGCACATAGTAGGTTCTCAACAAATGCCTCCCAAGTAGATCCCCGTTCCTTCGCTGCTGCCGGCTCCGGCCTGACGCAAAATGGGTCCCTCTTCTTGAGACACCAGATCGTCTTCAGGGATCTAAGATTCCTGAGCACTCAGAACCAACCAGACAACAGCAAGCACCCAGACTCCTCTGAAAACAAAATAACTTTCAAATGAGCTAACAGGTACATATTTCCCTTCTCATACTCTATGTAGAATTTGTACCAATTTTTCATTTAGAATGAGCAAATTATATGAGGTGATTGCCAATTTATCGGACGTGGTTTTAATAAATTATCCATTCTGCAAAAACTAATTTTAGCCCTTTTCCAAAAAAGAGATGCTTATATGCTACAGACATCCTTACCTCTTCGAGGAAACAGTTGAAGTTCTGGAGAAAATATTTCCAATTTATATAGGGACTTAGATGAATTCTCAATTTTCTCAAAAAATAGTGATACTGGTTATCTGCTAGCTTGTAACAGAAATCCTTCAGAACTTGTCCAAAATCCGAAGACTTTACAAACCCAGTGTCCTCTTTATCCAATGCAGAAAACGCCTAAAAAAAAAAAAAAAAAAAAAAGCAGATGCTACTGTCAAGTGAATATTTCAAAACTGTTTTTCTGAAGTATCGCGTCTGCTAAATGTGGATGAAATCAAGCGTATGCAAGTCCCCTGTAAGTTCTCAATGACTGAACAAATGCGCCGTGATTGAAAGAGCTAGACAGGAAGGACGGCACGTGGCGGGGGAGGCGGCGTGTCGCAGGCACGCTCACGTCACTCGCTCCTACTCAGGTACGAGTCTGAGGAGTGAACTGCCCCCGCGAACTTGCCCAGGGTCTCGGTCATTAAATTCCAGCTCCTTGGAGCACAGACCCCCCGTACCAGGAGCCTCAGGTGCGATCCCGCTCTCTCGGGGCGGGGGCGGGGGCGGGGGTGTCCAGGTGATGCTGGAAGTGGCCAGGAGTTGTCAACGGACCACTCCGCTACGTGCCCCGGAGGCCTGCGTGCCGAGGCTGCGTGGTCACCTCACCCTCGGCCAGCGCCCGTGTGCCCTCGTGTCACGGGAGGTCGCCCGGCGCCCCGTGCCTGTGCCACAGGGGCTGGGCGGACGGTGCCAACCCAGCGGCACAGCAGCCAAACTGAAAAAGTGCAAAAATGCGCTATAAAAAGAAAGCACATTTTTTTTCCATCTGTCGAAACAAAACCATTCATTTTTATTGCACTAGGAAATCTGGATCAAGTGGTAGGTTAAGATCTTTTTTTTTTTTTTTTTTTAGTAAGAATTTAATGTGCTTGCAGACCCAAAACCAAATTCCCTTGCAGTTAATCCCTTTCAGAGCTAATTAGGCACACACCATCAGCCCACGGGTGGCGATTATGTGTAATCAAATTAACCTTAAAATACTCCATAGCTTCGAATTCGTCTTTCGCTCGTGGCAATACCAGGCAGCTGTGCGAGCAGAGACACCGCTGGCCACACGGTCCAGAAGTGGACTCGAACCTCGGCTCTGTTGCCCCCATAAGCCCGTAACCTCTCTGAGCTTAGCTTCTTCGATATAAAAAATAGGGACTTCATAACTCATGTATGTTGTTCTAAGTTTTACTGCGGCAACTGGAAAACACACCTGTGTTGTGCCAGGCACCTGGCACATAGTGGGTCTCAGCAGATGTGCAGGAGAAAGACCACAAAAAACGGATGGCCGGCGGGGAAATGCCGAGCGATCCGCGGTGGTCAGGCACTGGTGCGAGGCGAGCATCAGGAGGCGCCCGGCAGGCCTAAGACGGACCCGCACCCCGGTCTGCGCGGCTTCCCGTGTCAGCCCAGCCCGCCACCCACGGGGTGGGTGGCAGAACCAAACCTAGAAAAGTCCACCTAAGTACCAGGTGGACGAGACGCGTCTGAGGCACGTCCCCAGTGCTGGGCAGAGGCGCGGTCGCGTGTCCAGCATGCGCCCCGATGGCTGTCCTCTGCTCACTGCCTCGTGTGCCCTCTCGCCCTCCAGACCCCTGGCCAGAGAACCTCACTCTCGTGCTTAAAACCTCGTCGGCCAAGGGCTGCTTCTCAGAATCGAGTGCCACGGTTCCTCCCAAAGGTTCCACGGGCCTCAGTTTGAGAAACATCCCTTTAGGTGTTCAATGGTGCCACTTTAAGTCAGCAGGGGGCAAAGCCACCTTGCGAATGGGTTTATTTGGCCTACACAGCACTTCTGAACAACCTGAATTATTGCTGACGTTTAGAAGTCAGGTGGCCTCAGAGCTTCTCATGAAAAACGGAAGGATTCAGCAGCACTGGGCGTTTTCGGCTCAGCGATGGGGGGCCGGGGCCAGGGCCGGGGAGAAGCTGCCCTCCCACGGGCTGTGTCTCTGGCTCGGCCCCGCACGGCCCCTTCCTCCTTTACGTTATTCCTGGTCCCTGTGCACATCTGACTTTGTAGACTCCTGGGGGCCAGGACCGTTCCAGAGAATTCCTAGCTACGAAACGTTTCTGCTCTCCAAGGTAAAGGCCAAGTGTGCTGGCGTTCCAGACCGTTCGCGGGCAGGAGGGGCTGCCCCCCGCTTTCTCCACCTCTCCCCATGAATCCAGAGCCTTGCCTCCCCACACTGAGCGCGTTCTCTGCCCCGGGGGGTTCGTGGACGTGTCCCGTCCCGGGTTTCTGAGTGGGCCTGGAAGTCTGCGTACGCAGACGTGGGGACAGCCTCGCCAGCACCTGTCGGACACAGCCCTGTCGGGCAATGCGCACCAGCATCACATGGATGCTTTGTGCCCCCGTCTCACTGGACCGCAGGACCTGCATCTGCACAGTGTTAGCTCTTCTCCCTGTGGCCGCAGGGGAGACTCACATGGGGGCCTGGCTAGAAGACCACACCCTCGCCAGGAGCGTGGCCAAAGCACTATTTCGCGAGGACAGTGGCACTGTACACAGCATCATCCCTGCCTATGCCTGGTCCTGGCACGCTCCATGCTGTCATACCCAGATCAGTCTAAAATGTCAGGGTACTCGGCTCTCCCTTCTTACACCCTCCCCTGGCTCCTGGCAGTGAGTCTTAGTGCCATAGCCCGGCCCTGGCCAAGCTCTTCAAGGCCATCTGGAGTCACTCATCTCCGTGGGCCCAGCAAGTTCACGGGATGTGCCGAGCCCATTGTCATTGAGGGCCTCTGTTCTCTGCCTGCTTTGCCTGGTACCCCTTGCCCCCACCCAGGCCCAGCGTCTGCTAAACACTGAGCACTCAGAGAGCACGTGCTGGGGTGCAATCGCGGTAGCTGTTTATAGATCAAAAATGGATAAACATTTGCTCAAAAGAACAATGTGATTTTGACCAACTCGTCTGAGTTCCGACACCCCAAGGGGAGCGGAGACGGGTGGACGGGGCCCTGGGGCGGGGGCGCTGGGAGCCACTGTCTGTAGACTGACTCAGTCCCAGAACTCAGTGCTCACAGCAAAGGCACTTTGTTGGCTGTCATACCGTTGACAGGGCCGGGCCACAGGAAGCGACGACTTTCTGAACGTTCTTCAGAACCTCCTCTGGGTTTAGTGTCGCAAAATCGATTGGCACGGCCTCTTCTTCTTCTTTTGGCTGAGTTGACAGCTTGCTGTTCTCCATTGCTCTCAAGAAGTCCAGGTAATTGATGGAGTTATTTTGCAAGCTGATCCCCCAACTTGTCCCAAAAGAAAGAAAGAATTGAATATATTAATAAAAAACCCTATCACTTACTCATTCAACCAACACTTGCGGAGCACAGAACGGCGTGGAGAACATGGATAATGTGCAGACACTGCTCCTGGCCTGCGGGTGATGCATACCAATCACCTATGACAGCAGACAGGCGCGCACAAAAACGGCCACGTAAGGGAACGAGGTCAGGGCTAGGGGAGGAGAGACCGCAGGGCCACTGCCGGCTGGTGAGGCCACTGACTGTCCTGCCCTGAAGCTCTGAGGCTTGAAGGCTGGACAACAGGACTCACAGCCTGGGCGAGCGGAAGATGGGACAGGGAGGCCGGCGAAGGAACGTGGCCTGTGACAGAGGCAAATGAAGGTGCGTGGGCAGGGACGTGACAGCGGCAGAGCAGCGTTATCTGACGGCTGGCGGTGTCGGAGGCAGCCTGGAGGCTGCGGGCC
>NW_011888926.1:218751-221754 GCF_000151845.1 Pteropus vampyrus | reverse complement strand
ATCTACATATAATTACAAATAACAGAGATGTTTATCATCAAGAGGTCTTTGAGAAGAAACAAGCAACTGAGCCATGGGGCCTTATTAAGGTTTCGGTTCGTAAAAAAGTTGATCACCCGCATTGAAAGGTGGACTACAAAAATTCCACAGTCCTTTTGTCGTTTATAAAAGTATCAAGCCTAACTATGTTTTAAAAGACACTCTCATAAGCATTTAGTTAATTATTTATCTGGGGCTATTTTTCCGTGATTTATTCATTGAATGCACATGAATTCTTATTCAGCTGGAAATAGATTTAGCGAGAGAAGACCTGTTTAAAGAAGAAGAGGCATCTGAAGATGAAATGGTCCTTTTACACACACACACACACACACACACACACACACACACACACACACACTAGCATTGGACTTCTCACAGCTTGAACACAGTGAAGCAATGAAATTTTGAGGGAAAATAATTTTCTCCCTAGGATTCTATGCTCAGACAAGCTAGCCATCTGTGTGAAGGAGAATAAAAAAATTTTCAGACAAACAAGAACTCAGAAAATTTCCTTTCCTTTTACCCTTTCTTGGGCGATTACTTCAGGAAGTACTCCAGCAAACTAAGGATGTACGTTAAGAAGTAAAAAGACATGGAAGGTCGGAATGGGAGGCAGTCCAGAACGACAGGGCAGCCCAGGATACTCTTGGGCAGCAGACACAGGACAGGAGAACGGGGCCAGACTCTAGGATGGAGGGCACCAGGAGAAAAGCCCAGGAGAATAGAAAGTAGGGGAGAAAGCTGGGGAAAGCTGAAGGCTGACAAGTTGAACTTTACCTGAGTCCCGCACTTCTAGAAACCAACGACGGTTAAAGCAATTGCCTTCCTTTGATGTCCCTGAGAAGGGCTTACGGCAAAGAGCCATTCTTTACCTACATGACTTAGAAAAGGCACATGGGTGCAGTTAGGTTTGCCTGTGACAAAGTGGACACAGACCTCCAAGTTCCCATTCTCATAGATGGGACCAATCTGGACAAAAAACTTCGCCCTCCTGACCAAGCTTTAATTAAGCTTCTCTCCCTCTCTCTGACCCCTGATGTGACCCACCCTCAGCCTGAGCCAGCATCGGAATGTGGAGCAGCCCCTCTGTAGTGCCCCTTCCCGAGACCCTGACCACAAGGAAAGACAGTTCCTGCCTCAACTGTCTGATCACGCTATGCAATCATCACATTCCTCCATACTCAGTTCTTTCTAGCTTTGCTTATTCTTTCCTGTTTGCAGATTTCACGGTCAGAGCATCCTCCCTATTGCAACGATTCTCCTTCCCCTAAACAACAGCCCGCCCCTCCCTACTGCAATAGTCTTTTCAAAAAAATCTCTTTACTAAGTCTGGATTTGTCTTTATTTGATAAGGTAAAAGAAAGGCAAATGACATGAGAAAAAACAGAAAGGACATTAAAAACTCCAGGAAACAAACAATCTATCCAATAAAATCATATGATAAATATAAAGCAACTTAATCATAACAGTGGGTTACAATGGAAAGAGCTGCAGGGAAGCCCCCCAAAACAGAAAGGACAAAAGCAAGGGTGCTGGAAGAACCTGACAGCTACAACATTCAACACAGCCCAACTCGTCCCCAAGGTAACATAAAACCTCACACTAAATTCATGAGAACCAGACTCAGATATGACACATATTTTGGAATTACTGGACAGTGAATTTGAATTAACTCTGATTAGTACATAAAGGACCCTAATGGAGAACACAGACGACTCCCAAGGACAAAGGGATAATGTAAGCGGAGAGAGAGGGACTCTAAGGAAGTATCAGAAGGAGATGTGGGAAATAAAAAGCAGTGGAACGATCTTGAAACATGTCTTTGATGGACTCATCGGCAGACTGAACATGGCTGATGAAAAAAATCACTGAGCTTGAAGTATGTCAAGAAAAACTTCCCAAACTAAAATGCAAAGAGAAAAATGAATAGGAAAAAAAAAATAACAGAATATTCAAAAACGGTGGGACAATTTCAAAGAGCATAATATCTGTATAATTTGAATACCAGAAGGAGAAAAAAAAGGAGAGAGAGAGAGAAAGTACCAGAAAATACATTTGGAGTAATAATGGCTGAAGATTTTCCCAAATTAATGACAACCGCAAAGCACAGATCTAGGAAGCTCAGAAAATACCAAGCAGGATAAATACCCCAAAATCAACATCTGGGCATATCATAGCCAAACTGTGGAAAACTGAAGACAAAGAGAAAATCTGGAAAGTAGCCGGGGGGCAGGGGGAAACTTACTACAGAGGTACAAAGACAGGAATTACATGGTGCTTCTCATGAGAAATCATGCAAGCAAGAAATGAGTGGACCGAAATATTTAAAGTGTCAAAAGAAAAAAAGTCAGCGACTTAGAATTCTATAGCCAGTGAAATTATTCGTCATAAGTGAAGGAGGAGTAAAGACTATCTCAGACGAACAGGAACTGCGGAATCATTACCGGCTGCCCTGCCCTTCGAGAAATGCTGAAAGACACTCTTCGGAGAGAAGGAAAGCCATTTAGTCAGAAATCTGGATCCACATAAAGAAAGGAAGAGCACTGGAGAAAGAATAAATGAAGGTATAATAACATCTTTCATTTTTCTGACTCGTGTCCGATCTCAGAGATTAGTGTTCAAAGCAACAACAACCACGTATTGGGTAATTACAGCATGTGAATCGGCGAAGTGAATGACAGCAGCGCTATACGTAGGGGACAGGAGAAAGGGTTGGGAATCTCTGGTGTGAGGCACACGCGCTACCCGCGAAGTGGCATCGTGCTGTCTGAAACGGGACTTTGGAGAGTTGTTAGCGTTATGTTGCCAACTCTAGAGCAACCACTAAAATAAAGAGATTTACCAGTGGGGGTGAGCTGGGGGTTTAATTAGTGATAATAATTACATGGAAACTAAGCAAACAGAAAAAATAAAATAAATATTAACCGCAGGGAAAACGAAATACTATAGGAAAGGAAAAGT
>NW_011888926.1:217390-218396 GCF_000151845.1 Pteropus vampyrus | reverse complement strand
GGGACTCGCCAAAAGATAGCCGTTAAAGCGCTGGGAGCTGCTGACTCTTGGGGAGGGGGACGCGGAGCACGACAGGGCAAAGGCCCTACTGTTTTTCCTAAGCCTCGCTGAGCTGTCTGACTCCTACCCAAGTGCATGAACGACTTGGATAAAATAAAAACTGGTTCAAAGTGATGATTACGCTGCTGAGGGAGAAGTTGTACGTTCGCCGAGTTGCTTTCTCTTTTTGCCTTGTGTCAACTCAAACCCATCAGAAGGTAGCCTGGCCGCGGGAAGATGTGGCGGTTATCTCGATGGCACCCAGCTGAGTGGACAGGGAAGTATAAGTGACAGCGAGCAACAGTTGGCCCAGCCAAAGCGAACCTGTGCAGAAGCTGGGTCAGCTCCTCCTCCTTGAGTGAACAGCCACAGTCCTGCAGCAC
Source organism: Pteropus vampyrus (assembly GCF_000151845.1). Taxonomy (NCBI): domain Eukaryota; kingdom Metazoa; phylum Chordata; class Mammalia; order Chiroptera; family Pteropodidae; genus Pteropus; species Pteropus vampyrus. The sequence continues at coordinate 217,974 of NW_011888926.1, read as the reverse complement.
CTTCTGCATCCTGCACATGGATATGGAGCCGCCTCTGGATCTGTCTAGTCTGGACAGTGCTTTGCTGATATCTTGATAATGGTCCATAAGCTTATCCCTGAAAGAGAATGCGTTTTAGACACATGTTGAAATCAGGAAAACAACTTCTTTAAGGCAAGAGTTTTGTGATCACTCTAATGCGATGATTCGATGGCTCATCGAAGAACTAATTTTGAAGATGTTGTGCAGTCTTGGGATAGCACTGACATGAAAAGGTATTCTGGAAAAAAATTATAAGTCTGTATCATTATCATTTTATTATTAACAAAACGACATTAGAGAGAAATTACCACCTTGTCTTTCTGGTAGTTTTGGTAATTTAAGAATGGGATCAAGAATGAAAAAATGCAGTGATATTATAGACAAGTGAGAAATACCCATCCGTTCTCTCCATGAAGACTCGTCGAGCACCTATCACAGGCCAGAAACAGCTCCCGGCTCTGGGGACAGCGAGTGAGTCAAACCGGCCCCACCAGAGGGAGTTCCACTCCAGGGGGCAGGGCCGACGGTCAACAGAAGGCATCAGTGCAGGGAGGGGGGGCGGT
>NW_011888926.1:211468-216440 GCF_000151845.1 Pteropus vampyrus | reverse complement strand
CCCATGTTGAAATCAGGAAAACAACTGCTTTAAGGCAAGAGTTTTGTGATCACTCTAATGCGATGATTCGATGGCTCATCGAAGAACTAATTTTGGAGATGTTGTGCAGTCTTGGGATAGCACTGACATGAAAAGGTATTCTGGAAAAAAATTATAAGTCTGTATCATTAGCATTTTATTAACAAAACGACATGAGAAATTACCACCTTGTCTTTCTGGTAGTTTTCGTAATTTAAGAATGGGACCAATAATGAAAAAACGCAGTGATATTATAGACAAGCGAGAAATACCCATCCATTCTCTCCATGAAGACTCGTCGAGCACCTATCACGGGCCAGAAACTGCTCCCGGCTCTGGGGACATCGAGTGAGTCAAACCGGCCCCACCAGAGGGAGTTCCACTCCAGGGGGCAGGGCCGACGGTCAACAGAAGGCATCAGTGCAGGGAGGGGGGGCGGTTAGTGCATTAGTAGGGAACCGGTGAGTGGTGGGACCGGGGGTGGCCCACTGTGGATGTAGGCTGCAATTCCAGCAGGGAGGTGCAGGGAAGTGTCGCCAAGGTGACACCTGAGCAAGACTAGGAGGTGACGGGGTCAGCGGGGTGTTGCATCAGAAGACCTCTGCTGGGGGCCCAGGGCCAGCCAGCGCCAGCCCCTGAGGCAGGGGTGCAGGAGGGTGGAGGGGCGCGGTCCGGTCGGCATTGGCGGGGTGGGGGCAGGGGGCCTCTTTTATCAGGCACCATTCGTGAGCATCGACTGGCAAACCAGAAGCTTGTTCGCACGCACTCTGCCGTTTATTCTTCTCGACAAACCCTCCGAGGGAAGCGGGCAGTGATCATCTCCGGTGTAGACGGCCCGAGGTGTAGCGGGGTCCCGCCAGGTTTGCCCAGCAGGGGCAGGGGCAGGGGCTGGCTCTAGCTCCCGCTTGAGGACTCATTTTCTTGTAGAATGTGTTCAGGTTTCTATGAACTTGACAAAACAACTTACTATTAAGGTACTAAAGAAGTGTGGACATCTTTTAGAATGAACAATCTTGCACTTGACTTACGGTGGGTTAATGATAAATTCCACAACCTCGACTGACCCCGTCTCTACAGAAGCTCTCGCTAGCACGCTGAGCAATGTGCTTGTCTGACGGGCTCAGACTGTGGGGCTCTTACTCAGGGAAAAGCATATGCTAGAAACTGTGAACATGAACTCTTCGCTGGTAATTGTCTACTACCTCAAATACCTATTTGTGGAGAGGACAGTTCCTTGAGCATACCTGGAAAAATCACCCGTAAGAACAGAAAAGTCAGAAGTCCAGAATATTCGGGGAGGTGGGGAGGGCAAGCATTGACTTTGGAGCTGAGGGTCATCTGCTTCCCCCACCCCCCGGCCCCACAGCTGGCCTCCATTGGGAGCTGGCTGACTGTGACTGTATACCAACAGCAGCCACATTTCGGATTCCCTTACAGGTGTATGCTGAATTCGGTCCCGTGTCACAAAATGATTACTCATCATCATCACAGCTATTATATTCCACTTAGTCCTTCAAAATGAAAGCAAATGAAGGTATAAAAAATCAAAACATTGTTTGAGATCCATGTTTTTCGAATACTGAGGAATTCAGCATTTCTTGGACTGGTTTCCAGACGGTAATTATTGTCCTTGCGGAGTAAATACGCGCACGGAGTCAACAAGGGTTGACGGCATAGATAGCGCCCACTGCCAAACGGAACCGGTGGTGGCTGACACTCAGGGACGAGCTGCTGCTGCTCTGGGTCCCTGGCCAGCTCCTGGTTGGGACCGTCATGGCCAGTGGGACGGCCACAGAGTGCCCCCTACACACGGCTGGGCCTGCGGGCACTCTGAACTGCTGCTTTCCCTCCTTTACCTCTTAATTTGCATTTCGGCCCCGGGCGCACTCAGGTGGCCAGACCCTATGGCCGCACTGATCCCGCATCTCCGCCTCAGGGCAAAAAAGAGGAAGGCAGGGCAAAGATGTATACAAGAAAATTTTTCTTAATTTGAAAACTATATTTAGGACACTCCGAACAAAAAGAAGTCCCTTAGGTTTAAGAGGCGTTTGGGTCACTTTAATTGAACAGGACTCCCATCTACCAATCTTATCAGTTTCAGTAAAAATGAGGAGGTAGAAAATCCTGGCAACATCGAACCTCACAGATTATCTGGAAGAGCCACTGACACGGGAATTTAAAAGTGGGCCACCCTGAAGGACAGAGTTACTTGGCAGTTTTACAGGCTGACGTCTTTGAGAAAATGGAAGCCGGTCACGCATTTCGATGAGGTCGGGCTTGTCGGTCACGCAGAGAGGGCGAGGAGGACGGAGTGAGCGTGGGGATGGGGAACGCGTCGGCTGGTGGCGCGGGGTCCTGTGGGCTGCAGGCCCGCGCTCACGCACTAAGGGGAAGCACGGAAAGAAGGAACGTGCCATACGCTGCCAGGACGCGAGCCTCCTCTCAGAGCCTCGTTACTCTCAAGTGGCAGGGGGAAGGGACGGGGAGGCGCGAGTGGGTAATGAGGCCAGCCCTGTCTGATAAAGACAAATTCCATTTTTTCATTAGTTTTTTGGCGTGTTTGATTTATACCAATCTTATGCATGTTTTTACTTTGAAGTTCACCAACTCGGTTCTCTTTCTAACTCGGTAACAGACGTAATTCAGAGGCGTGTTCAAACTGCTTTTCTCTTAAACCCCATTTAGCTATCCCATTTCATCCCTCTGTCCCTGGGGTCCTGCCGTCCTTTGGGGATTCTTTAGCGAGCTGTTCACTCATTGAGGTGGCGGGGACAGAGAGCTGGAGTGGCAGACAGGTGGCGAAGCTGGGGGCAGGGTCCCAGGCCTGGGCAGTGCTGATGGGCGGCCATCGAGGACTGAGACCAGTCAAGAATGTTTCCCATTGTTTTACGGTCATATTGAATGTGGCAAAATTCTCTCTTTATGTCATGCATTTTCGAGATATGACACTGGTAACTAGTTTTAAGCTTTGAAAACAATCACACGTAGTCCCGCCACCCATACACAAGTCACCTCTTGCACACCACCTCTGGTCCTTGAGGACAGGCAGAAAACATGTGCCATAGTTCCAATCACAGTATACTACTGCTTAAAATGTCGTTTCCAGTTAGCCTTTTATCACAAACATTTCAACAGTCTTCACGACGGCGGTCGTAACAGGCATACGCTTCTGCGTATTCTTTGGGGACACACTCTATAATCCAGTGTGGTCACTAGGACTGGCAGGTGGTCCTTTTGTTGAGGACCCACAAGAAGTCGAATCTTCCCATTGCTAAACCAGTGGCCTCTTCTGCATTACTTCTTAGGGATAAAGTCCCCAAAGTAGAAGCACCGAGTTAAAGGATATGTCTGTTCATTCATTCATTCAACAAATATTCACCGGGTGCCTATCAGGTGTCAGGCACTGGGCAAAGACCAGCCTGTCTTCATGAACTGCACTCGAGTTGGGCCAGGGAGGGGCTGGGCGATATACAGTACACACTTAAAAGGGACCATTCCCAAGGGCGACCTACAAAATATGAATGATACAGAGTGTGACCAGGTAAGGCAGGGCGGGCTTATAGGTCTTTACTCCTGCATAGCTCTGTGACTTAGCACTGATTTCTAGAATCTAAGCAGTGAATGATTGTTACGATTTTGTGATCGCTTTGCCAGCACTGGGAGGTGCCACTTCGAAACGACATTTGCTACAGGAGAGAATGGGGAACAGACAGGCGGCCAGCTCCTGGTCCCGGAATACTTACAAACTCACCTGGCTGGCACAGTCTTCTCCGCGCTCTGCTGCAGCTCCCTGACCTCCTCTTGTACCTGCTGTGGCTTAGTGAAGTGACCCATGAAGTTGAAATGATCCTCCACGTAGGGCCGGTGGATGTCCTCCGAATAGTTAATCCCCAACTTCTGCAGAAATTCTTGGTAAGTGATATGCCCTCTGCCCTCGGTGTCATAGCTTTAAAGACAAACAGGGAGAACTCTCGTCGGTGGCCGCCAAGGTGTGTCTTTGCTCCGGGTTTTGACAACACCTGTGAGGGGCCCCCCTGGCTCCTCCTCACCCGGTGCGGTCTGCAGACCTGCAGCACCAGCTCACCACCAGACCTGAGCCAAGTCTGCATTTAACAAGACCCCCGGGCGACCCACAGCACGTTGAAGTTTGAAACCCACAGAAAGCTCACCTCATATCAGGGGGTCTCGGCCCACCCCAAGAGACAGCAGCCAAACTCGTTCGCCTGCCATTCTGATAGAAACACGGTTGAGATCACAGAAAACTAAAATCGACACTTTCATTCATTCGACTTTTTTGTTTTTTACATGTATGAGCACATACATGTAAAGGAACTATGCTAAGGTTTAGAAGAAAATCCTTCAAAAAGCAATGTTCGGTCTTAAAACTCAAATAAATGAACGCCACTTGATTCCAGTTCCCCATTTTCTCTTTGAAGAGATGACGATTATATACAACCAATGAGAGACTAGCAAGGAAAAGAAGATAAGAATTATGCTATGTACCTTTTATGTCATTTTCTATTATGGGGATTTTTCTGAATTATAATTCATTTTTAAAAGGCATAATGGAGAGGTTTTATCTCCCCAACATTATTCAAACAGAATAGAATTGCTTCAATAAAAATTTTTCAGGCAAATTGAATTTCACGAAAAGATCTTGGTCCTCATCTAATCGATAAAAATGGTGTTTGCGGATGTGATTTTTCTCAATGAACTCAGAGCTCCAAGGACCAAGGCTGTGTTTGGACGCTGCTGTGGGCATCGGTTCGGTGGCCTTCCTCTGTGGGGCAGACTGACGGGAGGCCGGAGGATCTGCAGAGCCTGCAGTCGCCGGGGACACACAGAGCCCTTTGCGTTTGTCTCATTGGGATAACGAAGAAGGCGAATTTACCGACTGACCAGTCCCCTGCCCTGGGTGTTGGGTAGAGGACGAAGGGTAGGAAGCCTGGACAAA
>NW_011888926.1:206732-210469 GCF_000151845.1 Pteropus vampyrus | reverse complement strand
AGCGCGGAGGGTGGGTGCCCGCTGCTGCCCGCGGCGCCACAGGTCCTGCATCCATCCGCCTCCTCCTCTAGTCCAGGCGTCTCTCCGATAGGCGGCAAGTTTTCTGAAGAGAAAGTGTGCCTCGTCTCTCTTTGCGAACAGACTTGCCATGCCCAGCAACGCGTGTGCCTTGCAGAGACAGCCTCACTGTCACGCGTGCCTGCTGAGCTCGGGAGTGTGCAGGGGGTGAGGGCCAGCCACGCTGGCGGGTCGTGCTCGAGGGAGTGCCAACACCACACTCTCAGCTACGACACTCGAACTGAACAGAAAGACACTTCTCAATGACCTCGTTAATAAGGATCATAAACAGTCTATTCTCATTGCAAGACAACGGGAGACCAGATTGCGCAATTGCACCTAAAATATTGTGCAGGATATGAATAATGGGAGAGTTAATGCAGCTTACATAACTTCACCCTTCATTATATGATTCTTTGTGTAACGTTTTAAAAAAATCGTCTTGCCTGCAAAGGTTAAATTTTGAAACGGTTCGGCAACAGATGTGCCAGGGAAAATGTGCGCATAAACAGGGGACCCATAAAGCTTGCATCTGCGTGTGGCAGTGGCCACTAACTGATGATGGAATCAGGCTACTCCGCCCGCTCATCGCATGCACAGCGATCTGGCTGGACGTGTGAGCTGAACTTGTTCGCAGGTTGCTTTGCTGAGGAGGTCTGTGCCTTATGCCTGGCTTCCGCGGCTGATTCTTACAGCTGTGTCTTCTGATGCTACTGACCCCGGAGTCGGAGGGTCTGGCGTAACCCCGATGACCCAGACCAGGCAGCGGAGGTGGACATGGCGCCTCGTCCAGCTCGGGGAGTCAGGAGTTCTCCCTGTGAGAGTAATCTGATGGCGCACACAGCTGCCCTTCAGAATGCGACGTGCCCAAGTGCCGGAGTGGGCTGTGCCGCGGGCACGTCCGACAGGTCGGTGGCGTCGCAAAAGGTCAGGCACCGTCTGCTCCAGGCCCCTTCCAAGGCCGCCATGACCCCTTCTCCGTGCTCCCCAATAAACAGTGGCCTAGCCTTGGACAAAGCCACGTCGGAGATGGGAACCTGCGTCTTCGAACAATTCTGTCACCAAGGAGTTCTGAGCGAAGGGCTGACCTAACCCGGCGTCTCCAAGAGAAAACCCCGCGCTTGCCCTCCGATTTTCTCTCTTCTAAGCCAAAGACCCTGTTCATTCAGCCCTTTCAGACCCTTCCCCAGCTCGAGGCTCTCTTGTCCAGGTGTCCCGCCAGCACGGCAGTCAGTGGGGCCCTCCAGGCTGCCTTGGCTGAGCTGACAGGGACGACTGAGCTTCCTGTTAATTAATGTCCTAAGTCTTCTTCATAAGCTGATGCATGTGACATAGGGACTTTTTGTAGCTTTTCTTTTTGTATGGGAACACTAATAGACAACTTACCTACCATAGCAAGGAATGTACATAAATTGGGCATTATTCTTCTCTCCATAACTTTGTCATGCCCACGTGATTGGCTGGCTTCACGACTGATAATCGATACTGACGTTTCTCACACGCTGCTTTCTGACTTGAGGCTTCTGTGTGTTTCTATAATACAACTGTCCTCATAGTTTTTCAGCAAAGTTTCTTTTAGATCCAAAATAGTTGAATTCCACCTGACGAAACGAGGCTGCAGCAGCTGCTGAGCACCCCGGGCGTCTCCCTGGGGGTGGGGGGGGTGCCTCCCGGTCTTGGGCAGCAGGCCTGTGGGACACCCCAGCTGCGTCTTAGGCTCCTCATACGAGCGGCAGCCCTCCCCTTCCGTCCCTGGGCCTCTCTGCTCACTGGATGCCCCCCTCCCCTGGTTAATGACGACTTATTAAGGTTCAACTCAGGCATCACACCTGCTTGGGGTCCCTCCCGGAACCACCGCGTGGCTCCCCCAGCAACTGCCACCCACACTTTTCCCTCCTGGCGTGCTGCGGTCGTCATCAGGCTCGCAAGTCTGTCTTCTCTGCGGAGCCGTGAGCACCCTGGGGGCGGGGGCTGTCTTCCTCTGTGGAGCCAAAGCACAGGCCTTGCGACTTAGACAGTTTCTCTCTAAATGTCTGTTTAATGACTGCTCAGATGAACGAACGAGTGGATGCACCCCCGCCCTATAACCGATTCCCAACATTCTCTCCCAAACCAAACCAAACCAAGCATATTGCTCCTGAAAGCTCAGGCTCCAAGACCCTAAGCCGGCCTCGGCTAGCAGGCCTCCTTCCACAGCGGCCTCCTTCAGCCTGGAACATTTGATTCCGTTAATCCTCAGTGAGCCAGCCTGTGACTCTGACAGCTCACTTAACATCCACACGCTCCCCACGCCATCCAGCCCTGTGCAGTCAGCCGGGCCACTGACCGGCCCCGGGCTGTGGGCAGGAGTGTGTCATTTCTGGACTGGAGCCTGCCAAAGCCCGTGTGTGATCCTGCTCCGGTGGGGGGACCCCTGCTGGGATCCCTAATCGCCACTTGCAAGAAAATTACCCAGAAGAGCTGCTAGATACGAACAGACTTTGGGTGAATGAGAAGTAAAACATTGATGTGCTAAAAGCCAGCAAGATTTGGGGGGTGAATCCACTGATTCACTTCCACAGCATAACTACATTCCTGGACCAATCCGAAGCTCTGAAATAGTGCACTTCACATGCGCTTAAGAAATGTCGAGTGGATAATGGATGTCGAAAAGTTTTTGCTTGTCTATACTCTACCTGGTTTTCTAATTTTGTGTTTTTAATAGAGCAGATTGCTGCTTTTCCACCTGCTTCTGCCTACCTATTCTGGCAGTCGACTCGGACCTGCCCAGACCTGCCCCAGCAGCTCCCCACCTTCCCCGTGGTCCTTATTCACTCACACCTGAGACAACCCCGTGGGAGGATGCCCCTCCTGCTGCACGTACGGGCAATGGGAGGAGGCTCCCGGCCCTGCCGGCCTGCTCAGTGCCTCCAGCTGGGTAACGGAGGGGCCACTGTCACTATCGGCAGACACCGGGAGGAACAGGCCAGGAGGGTGCATGGGAGTGAGGACGATTGAACTGAGATCACGGAAACACACAGAAAGAGGGTGAAAACACACTGCCGAGTCACCCCTGTTTCTCAGCCCCACTGGGTTGCTTATGGGGCTTTACTGGTGTGTTCTTTCCCTTTATGCTTTTCTGGGTTTTCTGTCTTCTAAAATGAGCGTGCATTACTATTACAACCAGATAATAATTTCAAATCTATATAGTCTTTTTGCTACTAATTTTATGCTTACATATGCCAGGTAGTCTACGCATATTATGACATTTGGTCCCCATAACCATCCCATTTGACAGATGACTGAAGCCTGGAGAAGGTGAGCCGCTGGCAGCAGAGGTAACTAGTCCCGTTTTGCAGATGAGCAGCATGGAGCACAGAGAAGTGAAGTAACTCGATAGAGACCACACAGCGAAGGGCGACGCAGGAGTCACGGCCACACGCTGGCTGCACAGCCTCGTTCTTAACCACTCACCTTCCATGGGGCTCGGTCGACTCAACAGAAGTAGGTAAAACTCTGACCGCAAACAATTTTCCACACAGGGCAGACATCTGTGTGCTTAATGATGTTAATAAATGTGTAAAGAGACTTTAACTGAACGCAACAGAGAGTGTCCGCCTCCCATGAAACTGGGAACTCACTCCACTCCACCCCCTCCGGGGGAACCTGCGTGGGGACATTTGACTCCAACGCCTCATCCT
>NW_011888926.1:204531-206682 GCF_000151845.1 Pteropus vampyrus | reverse complement strand
GCCTGGAGAAGGTGAGCCGCTGGCAGCAGAGGTAACTAGTCCCGTTTTGCAGATGAGCAGCATGGAGCACAGAGAAGTGAAGTAACTCGATAGAGGCCACGCAGCGAAGGGCGACGCAGGAGTCACGGCCACACACTGGCTGCACAGCCTCGTTCTTAACCACTCACCTTCCACGGGGCACGGTCGACTCAACAGAAGTAGGTAAAACTCTGACCGCAAACAATTTTCCACACAGGGCCGACATCTGTGTGCTTAATGATGTTAATAAATGTGTAAAGAGACTTTAACTGAACGCAACGGAGAGTGTCCGCCTCCCATGAAACTGGGAACTCACTCCACTCCACCCCCTCCGGGGGAACCTGCGTGGGGACATTTGACTCCAACGCCTCATCCTCACAGCCCGCACCCAGCTCGGGGGCTTGTCCTGCCCCACCCTGATGCAGAAGCAGCTTCCCAGTGCCCAGCCCCATCCGATTCTGTCCTTGAGATTTCCCACTCATCTTCCTAAAGCATGGCTCATTCACATCACAGGTTTCATTGTTCGCAAATGCCTGTCAATAACGCCCAAACGATGACCTCGGTGAGGTGATTAGGACTCCTGCTTCCTCTCCCATGTCTGCCCGACATGTTCCCACCCCTGGCATCTACCACAGTTGATGCTGCACCCCAGTATTTGGGTGAATGCTTCCTGCCCCCGGCATCGGGTTACCCAGCCACCTCTGCCATCCAAAAGGCCCACACGGTGGGAGAGCCACGCACCTGCCCGCCGTACCCCAATCTGCAGACTACTCGGACAGACCCGCTCATCTAATCTACCGAAAAAGGAACTGGAGAGGCGACTAAATTGGCCCCATGTTGGAACTGATCTAAAAAAAAAATAAGGATTTTTTGTAAGAGCTTCAGTTGCTTTTCTAAATTAGACACAAAACAGCCCACCTAATTCTAAACTCGGCCAGCATTTCAGCCTTCTGCTTTGGGAAGATGAAAAGCTAAAAAAGTACATGAATTGCTTCGCGAGCTCGTCCCTAGAGGACGCACAATATCGGCCCAGGAATGCAAGCGCGGCGGACACGTGCCGGAGGAGGGGGAAGTCACAGAGGGGTCTGGGACGTGGAAAGAGGCTGCACCCCCCAACTTCAGATGCCCACTGAGGGATATTGCAACCGGCAGCCGGATGCAAAGACAGCTCCATCCAAAATGCATTTTGCAAAATGTAACCAACATTAGATATTATTTGCAGTTTAAGAGACCTCTGGGAAACTACTCTAAGTTATCAAAAGTTTGGTTATTTTCTTCCAACAAGTTACTTATCTATGAAATAGTCATCCAGTATTGATTTCCATCTTTAGGCAATGGGGAGAGACTGCTTTTACTGTGGCGTTAGAGTAGAGGTAAGCCTTGGGGGGGCGGGGGTGACTTAGTTCTCTAAAACGGGAGGTCCGGGCTCGAGCTCCCAGTTCCTTGGCAGTTAACCCTTTCCCGTGTGATGTCAGTGGTCGGTGTTGCCCCTGGGGCTCCACGTTCCTGGGACCGGCCTGTTCACCAAGGCTGTTTCTGTGCGGAGCAGGAACAGCGACCACGATGCAGGACACGTACGGCCAAGCGAGGACCACGCCCGGCCCCACCTCACCCCAAGGAGTGACGGGAGGGTGGCGCTGAACTTGCGGCAAGGAACCCAAGACCGTCGGAAAGGAAAAGAGCCAAGCTTCAGATGCCACGTACCTCATCCACAGCTTTTCGAACTCTCGCGGCGTGAGGGGAATGTCAAACCCGTACAGCGCGTTCTTAATGTCGCGGCGTCGAAGAATGCCGTTGCCCTCATTATCAGTTTCTATGAAATTCTACAACGCGAGGAGATGGCAGTTAGTAACATAGACAGCGTGTCTACGGTGGTGTTAGGATGTTCGAGGGTGACCATCTGGAACAATCTAAGATATCCCCCCTGTTCCTGCTGCCCCACCCGCCTGGTTATTTTGTTTTTATCTAAGTTCCAGATGCCCTTCATTCCTCTAAAGAAGGCGACAGAGCCGACGCAAACGAGCGTTCTGTATTGGATGGGCTTGTTTCTGGGTCACGAGCGGTCTCAGCTGTGTGACCTGGATTCTTCTGACCGACACCTTGGATTCAAAAACTATCAGACATGCAGGCCCA
>NW_011888926.1:202509-204481 GCF_000151845.1 Pteropus vampyrus | reverse complement strand
AGGAACAGCGACCACGATGCAGGACACGTACGGCCAAGCGAGGACCACGCCCGGCCCCACCTCACCCCAAGGAGTGACGGGAGGGTGGCGCTGAACTTGCGGCAAGGAACCCAAGACCGTCGGAAAGGAAAAGAGCCAAGCTTCAGATGCCACGTACCTCATCCACAGCTTTTCGAACTCTCGCGGCGTGAGGGGAATGTCAAACCCGTACAGCGCGTTCTTAACGTCGCGGCGTCGAAGAATGCCGTTGCCCTCATTATCAGTTTCTATGAAATTCTACAACGCGAGGAGATGGCAGTTAGTAACATAGACAGCGTGTCTACGGTGGTGTTAGGATGTTCGAGGGTGACCATCTGGAACAATCTAAGATATCCCCCCTGTTCCTGCTGCCCCATCCGCCTGCTTAATTTTGTTTTTATCTAAGTTCCAGATGCCCTTCATTCCTCTAAAGAAGGCGACAGAGCCGACGCAAACGAGCGTTCTGTATTGGACGGGCTTGTTTCTGGGTCACGAGCGGTCTCAGCTGTGTGACCTGGATTCTTCTGACCGACACCTTGGATTCAAAAACTATCAGACATGCAGGCCCAGCGGAGCCTGGGAAGTGAGACTGAAGCGGAGACAGCCGTGCGAGGGGGAATCGGGGACATCTGACACCGGCCGTTATGACGAGATGACATGGTGCCATTCGACGGCCCTGAGGGGAGCGAAGCGTATCTGGGGTTTGTCCGGCGTGGAAGAGGACCGCAGACCGGAAGAGCAGGTAACACACGGCTCTCAGCACTGTCTTAGATTGTTCCCAAGCAACGGCTCATTTAAAACTCTCGTTGCCACACCGTGAGGCAGGCACAATGGGCACATCTACCAAGTCCTCGGCCAGCATCACGCTTAATGGTGGGAAATCACAACACGCCCCCTGGTCAGGGACAAGATGAGGACACCTGCGCTGTGCTGGAGGACAATGTGGTTAAGCAAGAAAAAGGAATAAAAGGTACAACGAGTGATAGGACTGGAAAAAATACCATTGTCCTTAGTCATAGATGACTTGACTGTACATATAGGAATACAAGGAACTCACAAATAAATTATTATAATAAGAGGGTTTAGCAAGAAATCTGGATTCTATATCAATAGGCAAAATCATCCACATTTTTATATAGCAGACACAGAAAATGAATTTTTAAAAAATAACATTCGCGATAGCATCGAAAATGGAAAGTCCTAGGAATAAATCTTACAAAATGACTGCAAGACCTCTGTACAGAAAAGTCTTCATTGAAAGATACTAAAAAAGATAAAAAATAAGCAGAAATGCCCTACGTTCGTGAATCGGGAGACTCCAAATAGTAAAGATGTCATTTCTCCCCAAACGTCCCACTAAGTTTTTTCTTCTCTGTGGAACTTGACAGTGTTTCAAAAACTCTTGGAGAACGAGGCGGGGCTCGCCTACCAGCTAATGAAGACGTGTCCCTAAGCTACGGAGACGACGAAGACGTGGTATTGGTGCCAGGACAGACAGACGGACCAGTGGAACAGAACGAACAGCCCAGAAACGTCTGCAGGCCCCGACTCAGGACGGCGGCGAGGCTGCAGGCGGGGAGCGGGGAGCGGGGACTTGACTTTATGGCACTGGGACACCTGGATCTCCAGGTGGAACTGGGTCCCCGGCTCATGACGCCTCTGAAACACCAGGTTCCCAGACCTGAGGGTGGAGGGTGGAGCGAGAGGCCCTGAGGAGAACGGAGGGCACCTGCATGGCCTCAGGGCGGCGTGTCCTCAGGAAGGCCCCAGGACATGGTAATGGGTTTGACTATGTTAGAAAAAAAATCCATGTTTCAAAAGACATCATGTAGAAAGAGTACAGACAGAACAGCAGCTGAGTCACACTACCCATCACTCAACAAGAGACTAGCAGCCAAGCCGTAGCAAGAGGTCCTGCTGCCAAGGAGCAAAAGACAATCCAGTGTGAAAACTG
>NW_011888926.1:199503-201819 GCF_000151845.1 Pteropus vampyrus | reverse complement strand
AAAAAAAAAAATAGATAAATAAATAAACCGTATTTAAATGTAATAGACTCGTTAATCTCCCATGGGGTTCTCACCCCTGTTGTTTCAAAGATGCTGTGACAGTCTGTTATTTCACATCTGGTCTAACTTAATTCTTAAAATACAGTCTTATCTTCCCAGCTGCATGTTAGGGAAGTCTTTGTAAATTTTATAAATCCTGTTTATTTTCAGATAAATGCTGTTCAACTTTTTCTGCGGCCCACAAAACAAACGAGGCTTGTTTATTCTCAGAGGGGGAAATACAATAAAGCGTGAAGTGTCTTTGGATGAAAACAACTAAAAACTTTTACTTCTGAAATTACCAGTTGGAGTGGTAACGTAGACTAGAAGAAGCAGTGCGGGGGTGATAAGGGAACATTGCTCACGGATTTCTCTGTCTCAGCGAATGTTTGGAGGTTGGGTTTGAAGGGTTCGAGTGATCAAAATTCCGTTTATTTACTCACAGGATGATGGACACTGAAGACACTTAAATAAAAGAGCCCGTGCCCACTGCCTCGGCGCCGCCCCAGTGAAGGCTGTGGGTGGAGGACTCTGGGGAGCCTGGGTTCCTCCACCGCTAAACAGAGCAGGGGAGTATGGACACCTGTAAAACCTTTGTAACTTCTTTCCTGCGGTCGCCTAGCTGCCCGGGGGCACCTAGGAACCAGAGCGCGTCCACACCCAGGTCCGCGCCTCAGACGTTACAGCACTCCAGATGCTGCTCCAGCAAAGCCCACAGCACACACTGCACTGGCAGCGCCCCGAAACGAGACCGCGTGTGAGCGCGTGCTCGGAACCCACGCTTATCCGTGGGCACGCTGGGGGGGTTGGTGCATCATATCTTAGGGTGAATAAGAGGGACACCTGACTGAGCCCCCTGCAGACCCTCACGTGACCTTCTCCCCCACGGGACCCAGGAAACCAGGGCAGGAGACAGCAAACAAGCCTCGTGTAGCCCTTTTAAAAAAGTCAGCCAGCGATGCTGCCAGTTGAGAAAATGCAGGGATCTGTGTGCTGCAAACCACGGGGTCAAAGGTTAGTGTTATCCTCAGAGACGCCCTTCGCGTGTGACATATGGACCAGGAGCACTGTGTGGGTTTCCGGGGTGGTGACAGCCACCACGAACTCCGTGACCAGTAGGAACTTGACGCACAGAGTCTTGAGTCTTCACCAGAGTGCTGACCTCGGCACCCCGCTCTGCGGAAGAGGACGGAGCTGTGGTTTAGAGGGAAGCAAGCTGCCCAGGAGGACCGGAGTGCCGGCCCTCCCAGCCAGGCCCCTGATGCCCGAGGCCGGCCTTTCTGACCACCGTTTCCTTTTCTATCCGAACCAGCAGGAGCACCCTCCTCCACCTGCTCTCTCCATGCAGACAGATCCCGAGACATTGCACTGCGCAGAGGGGCGGCCGCCTGCGGTTCGCACCAAGCCGGGACCCTCTTCCCACTTAGCATTTCTATTTCAAGTCAGCAAACGCAGCGTTGCCCGAGGCCCCAGGCACTGTGTGAGGTCCTGGAGAAGGGAAGCCTGCAACTTCTGCCTCCCACAGAAGGCTCTTCTGGAACATTCCACTACTGTCACGCATTTTAAAAGCAGACAGCAAGCCAGGTCACAGCACCTAGGATCGACCAATGAAGCAGTAATAATTGCGATTCATGTGGCTTCTCCTTCAAATACATTCTAAGAAATTCTGCTGCTCTCCTGGGCCACCCCTCAGATTCCTGGGGGACCGACAGCACTGAGTTCATGGTGACTAGTGTCACCCCAGAAACCTACTCTGTGCTGTTGACCTGTGTGTCACACAGAAAGGGTCTTGTTCAAAGCAGCATTTCTTCTGAATCACGTTAGCGTGGACCCCCATAGTCGGCAAACAAAAATCCTTGCGTTTTTCTCAGTTAGCAGGTCGCCGAGGACCCGTGGAGACGAGGTGGGGTCTTCTTCCTGTTCTCATGTTACTGCTGAAATTAACCAACGAGAAGGTGCCTAGCTTTGCTTCCTCTCCTCACAGACGCCCGCTTGCGGGGTACACGGGTGGACTGGCTGGCGCAGCTCCCTGTACTAAGACCCAGCCCAGGCTTCACGTCCACCAGTTTCTTCTTCTGTATCACCATATGTCAGGGCTTTGCTTCCTTTGCTGTTATATGTGACACCGTTAACCGCCTCTCTCCTTTCTAGGGGCCTTCCTGACGCTGCTCTGACACCATGCGTTGGAACACCTGCCCCAGAGCCCGGCCGACACGTGTCCTCATTCCCTGCAATGTTCCCTGGCTTCCCCGACCCTTGGCTCTCTCTCCCCTTCCA
>NW_011888926.1:194422-199453 GCF_000151845.1 Pteropus vampyrus | reverse complement strand
GTAGCCCTTTTAAAAAAGTCAGCCAGCGATGCTGCCAGTTGAGAAAATGCAGGGATCTGTGTGCTGCAAACCACGGGGTCAAAGGTTAGTGTTATCCTCAGAGACGCCCTTCGCGTGTGACATATGGACCAGGAGCACTGTGTGGGTTTCCGGGGTGGTGACAGCCACCACGAACTCCGTGACCAGTAGGAACTTGACGCACAGAGTCTTGAGTCTTCACCAGAGTGCTGACCTCGGCACCCCGCTCTGCGGAAGAGGACGGAGCTGTGGTTTAGAGGGAAGCAAGCTGCCCAGGAGGACCGGAGTGCCGGCCCTCCCAGCCAGGCCCCTGATGCCCGAGGCCGGCCTTTCTGACCACCGTTTCCTTTTCTATCCGAACCAGCAGGAGCACCCTCCTCCACCTGCTCTCTCCATGCAGACAGATCCCGAGACATTGCACTGCGCAGAGGGGCGGCCGCCTGCGGTTCGCACCAAGCCGGGACCCTCTTCCCACTTAGCATTTCTATTTCAAGTCAGCAAACGCAGCGTTGCCCGAGGCCCCAGGCACTGTGTGAGGTCCTGGAGAAGGGAAGCCTGCAACTTCTGCCTCCCACAGAAGGCTCTTCTGGAACATTCCACTACTGTCACGCATTTTAAAAGCAGACAGCAAGCCAGGTCACAGCACCTAGGATCGACCAATGAAGCAGTAATAATTGCGATTCATGTGGCTTCTCCTTCAAATACATTCTAAGAAATTCTGCTGCTCTCCTGGGCCACCCCTCAGATTCCTGGGGGACCGACAGCACTGAGTTCATGGTGACTAGTGTCACCCCAGAAACCTACTCTGTGCTGTTGACCTGTGTGTCACACAGAAAGGGTCTTGTTCAAAGCAGCATTTCTTCTGAATCACGTTAGCGTGGACCCCCATAGTCGGCAAACAAAAATCCTTGCGTTTTTCTCAGTTAGCAGGTCGCCGAGGACCCGTGGAGACGAGGTGGGGTCTTCTTCCTGTTCTCATGTTACTGCTGAAATTAACCAACGAGAAGGTGCCTAGCTTTGCTTCCTCTCCTCACAGACGCCCGCTTGCGGGGTACACGGGTGGACTGGCTGGCGCAGCTCCCTGTACTAAGACCCAGCCCAGGCTTCACGTCCACCAGTTTCTTCTTCTGTATCACCATATGTCAGGGCTTTGCTTCCTTTGCTGTTATATGTGACACCGTTAACCGCCTCTCTCCTTTCTAGGGGCCTTCCTGACGCTGCTCTGACACCATGCGTTGGAACACCTGCCCCAGAGCCCGGCCGACACGTGTCCTCATTCCCTGCAATGTTCCCTGGCTTCCCCGACCCTTGGCTCTCTCTCCCCTTCCACCCAAAGTCCCTCAGCTCTCCCGAGGCCGCCCCTTCCCAAGGCCGCCCCTTCTCACGGCCCCACTGCCCACACGTCTGGGCCACGGGCACTTGAACCTCACCTGCTCATCCGTTCCATGTCTCCCTAACTGCCTGCCGAGCGCCACAGAACCATGGAATTTTCAGGGTGCAAAGGGATCCGAAGGTCGAGCGGTCTCGCCCTCTGTCACTACTTTACACTTGAGGTGCCCGAAGCCAGGGGGGCGACTTAGCACTGTCACAACTACCGCTTAAAAGGGCTGTAGGCCCTAATGGTAAACGTCCCCCACCTTCGCCTTTCCGCTCCTCCTCAGCCCCGCCTGCACCCAGAGGACTCGGCGGGACCCCCCAAAAGCGCTCTCGGGGAGAACCTGGGAGGCGCGTGCCAGCTCCGCGAAGCCAACACGCCCGCGCGGAGCTCACCGTCTCGGCCCCCACCCCAAAGCCCCGCCAGCCTACTTTCTTTTCCGGGCCGCAGGCTTATTTCCTTAGTGATCATGGCCCCTTTTTTCCTATTTTATACCCTTGTCTGGTCTAGAGAGATCAGGAGGTTTTTCTATGGCCTGGTCCAGAAGTTACTTGCTTCCTCTCCTGTTGCCTGGCTCTTTAGATCCTGACAACCAATCAGATGTGGACTTCCTGTCAGCCAGTCTGTCAGTCACACACGTGTGTATGCGTGCGCGTGCGCGTGCACACACACACGCGTGCACACACACACGCGCGCACACACACGTGCACACACACGCACGCACACACACGCGCGCACACGCACGCGCACACACTCATATTCTCTGCTGCTCTAAGTCCTGCAGACACTGTGATGAGCGATGTGGCTGAGCACAAGTCCTCAAGGCAGGAAACTTAGAGCGAACGCGTGGAAACATGAGTGAATCAGATAACTTCAGATACTGAATGTGAAGGGAGCGATGGACGGGAGGGGACACTTGGCTAAGAAGGCCAGGGAGTGGCTCCGAGGTGTGATGAGAGACAGCTGTGTGATCTCGGGGTCAGCATGCCCAGCAGGGCAGCGGTCCTGAGACATGCGTCCGGTCCCAGTGAAGTAGACACGGGGCAGTGTCCCTTCATCTTTTATGATGCACATGTGCTTGACGTAGGCTGTCAGCAGCTTAATGACCAAGGCAGGTGTGTTCTAAAAAAGGTGACAGGAAGGGAGTAGATAATGTAGAAACGGAACTGGGTCATTGGACCCTATTCTGTTAGTATTTCTATATCTAAAAATAAAAGTTTTGCCTTTATGAAGCAAACACGGAGTAATGAACCCTAAAGTCATTTTCAACAGTACCGCGTTTCCATGACGCAGGTGGAGAGTCAAGGCCCAGAGGGCAGAGGGCAGAGGGCGGAGCGAGGGGCGGGTGGCTCTTGGAAAGGGGCGGTGTCTGGTGTGGCTGTGGAGCAGAGTGGGGCTGGGGAGGGCGAGAGAGGGCGAGGTCTCTAGGGGGAGAGAGCAACCCTGCCCAACAGGCACCCGGGGTCCAGTCTCTGCCCAGCCACCTGTGAGCTGTGTCCCTCCGGACAAGTCACTGACTCCTCTCCAGGCCTCAGCTCCTTGGTCTGCACAGTCAGACGGCAATGCCCCCTGGTGCAGGGCTGCGGGTACTTAAGAATACGACTGCGCCCAGCACAGGCCCGGGGACGGGGGGGGGCGGGGGGGAGCAGGCCGTGGGAGGGCGTGGCTCTCTAAAGGGTGCCGCCCCGGGCTCCAGCCTCTCCTCTCCACAACCACCCTCTAGGCTGGGGCTGCGAAGGGTTTTCCCCAGCACAACATCACTCCACAACATGAAGTCCTCTCCGGCCTAGCAGTAAAGGGTGAATCCTTGGCCTGGCCGCTCCAGGCGCATCACAGCGGCCCCCGCCCCACCGCGTCCCACCACGCATGCCGCATCCTCTCCCCATTCCCCGATGTGCTCGGCACTCCCACCTCTGAGCTTCTGCAAATGCTGTTCGCTGTCCTGGAACCACCGTTCTGGTGGCCTGCCCCCGACGAACCCCTACTCATACCTCAAGACGCAGCTCAAATGTCCCCCTTTGCCTGTGCACCTCTGGCAGAGTTAGCTCCACCCCCCACCCCCCTGCCTGTCGGACACCCTGGAATTTCAGCTAGCAATTTATCTTTGGAGCTGTCCCACATTCAACGTGAGCCTCTCCAAGGGAGCATTTGTCCTGTTTGTCTGGGTGCCACCTAGTCAGGGGCAACATCTAGCACGTGGTCAGCCCTTAGTAAACACCGGACGAATGAACAGATAAATATCAATGAGAAATCTGACTCGTCTGAATGGGAAGACAGTGCTTTGTGGCTGAAATTTTCCATGTTCATTCTGCATACATGCTCCAGAAAATTCTTTCTGCAGGTTACTTTTGTTTGTTTTTTAATGCTATGCAATCAAGTCTCACACGAAAGCTCCTCGGAGCCTGAGCATTTGGAAGCAGACATCTAGATCACGTCACGTGGTATGTGATTGTCTTTCTTAGGGAGACACCATAGTCCTTCCTTGTCTTTCTCGCCTGCTTTTTAAAATAGTGTAGATAAAATAAAACCAAAAAATTCCTGCAGCCTAGCCAAGTGTCACACAGCCTGGCCCTGTGTGACAGGGGCTTAGGGAGCTGCCCTCGCCTGGTGGGAGGGGTGCTTGTCTGGAGCCCCTGGGGGCCATGAGTGCTTCAAGGGCGACACAGCTCAGTGCATGTCGCTACCATGCTCTGTCATTGTAGCAGAAAACACACCTCTGTGTTATCATAGGGGATGGTAATGTTTCAAAAACGTTAATATTATACTGATGATAATTGGTCAAGGAGGGGCCAAATGGCTACTTCGTTCCCGCATGTCTGCATGCCGCAGATCTCAATGGGGAGCCGACCGGAACAGATACTGGGTGGGATGGGAGGCCTCGTTGCTGCTTTGAGCAGCGTGTGCTCTTGCCGGGAGAAAGCTGAGGAGACAGGGAGTTATAGCTCCTTGCTGTGACTAAGGCTGGCCTGGGCTGGACAGGGGTCTGGGGAAGGGCTGGAATGGGTCCTCGCATCTGCCGAAGCGGCTGGTGCGGCTGACCCCGGGTTTATAAAACGAAAAACATATAAGTGCATGTGCGCATTTATGTGCATAGAAAAAAAAGATAGAGTGAAATACAGAAACGATGCTCGCAGGTGGTTAGACCAGGTCGTGTCTACGTCTTCCAGTCTTTCTACACTGAACGTATTGTCCTTGTGCGATTTTCTTGAACTCAGGAGAGGACAAACTAGCTGCTCCTGGAGGCAGCTGCAGTCCCTGCACCGCCCGCCCCCCCACCCCCACGGGCCCTGGAAAGGCTGGACTTGGAGCTGGCAAAGGCCAGCAGGTGTCCCAGACGCCCAAGGGCGCCGCCTCCTTACCTGATGAGCCTCTGAGGCGCGTCATCTGTTCTGAATGGTCTCCTCTCAAGCAAATTTCGGAACTCCCGGAAATTTAAAGTGACACTGAGTCTCAAGCCAAGGAGACCCAGGAAACGCTCGAACTCCGCGTCCTTCAGGTTGAACAGCAAGCGCTGCAGCAGTCTGTGCAGGTCCAGCATGCTGACGATGCCGTCCCTGTCCCCGTCTGTCTGGAAGAAGGCAGCGTAGGGGTCCTAGAAAGAGCCGCAGGCGTCAGAGCACTTCCTCTGAGAGCCGAGG
>NW_011888926.1:188858-194372 GCF_000151845.1 Pteropus vampyrus | reverse complement strand
CATCTAGATCACGTCACGTGGTATGTGATTGTCTTTCTTAGGGAGACACCATAGTCCTTCCTTGTCTTTCTCGCCTGCTTTTTAAAATAGTGTAGATAAAATAAAACCAAAAAATTCCTGCAGCCTAGCCAAGTGTCACACAGCCTGGCCCTGTGTGACAGGGGCTTAGGGAGCTGCCCTCGCCTGGTGGGAGGGGTGCTTGTCTGGAGCCCCTGGGGGCCATGAGTGCTTCAAGGGCGACACAGCTCAGTGCATGTCGCTACCATGCTCTGTCATTGTAGCAGAAAACACACCTCTGTGTTATCATAGGGGATGGTAATGTTTCAAAAACGTTAATATTATACTGATGATAATTGGTCAAGGAGGGGCCAAATGGCTACTTCGTTCCCGCATGTCTGCATGCCGCAGATCTCAATGGGGAGCCGACCGGAACAGATACTGGGTGGGATGGGAGGCCTCGTTGCTGCTTTGAGCAGCGTGTGCTCTTGCCGGGAGAAAGCTGAGGAGACAGGGAGTTATAGCTCCTTGCTGTGACTAAGGCTGGCCTGGGCTGGACAGGGGTCTGGGGAAGGGCTGGAATGGGTCCTCGCATCTGCCGAAGCGGCTGGTGCGGCTGACCCCGGGTTTATAAAACGAAAAACATATAAGTGCATGTGCGCATTTATGTGCATAGAAAAAAAAGATAGAGTGAAATACAGAAACGATGCTCGCAGGTGGTTAGACCAGGTCGTGTCTACGTCTTCCAGTCTTTCTACACTGAACGTATTGTCCTTGTGCGATTTTCTTGAACTCAGGAGAGGACAAACTAGCTGCTCCTGGAGGCAGCTGCAGTCCCTGCACCGCCCGCCCCCCCACCCCCACGGGCCCTGGAAAGGCTGGACTTGGAGCTGGCAAAGGCCAGCAGGTGTCCCAGACGCCCAAGGGCGCCGCCTCCTTACCTGATGAGCCTCTGAGGCGCGTCATCTGTTCTGAATGGTCTCCTCTCAAGCAAATTTCGGAACTCCCGGAAATTTAAAGTGACACTGAGTCTCAAGCCAAGGAGACCCAGGAAACGCTCGAACTCCGCGTCCTTCAGGTTGAACAGCAAGCGCTGCAGCAGTCTGTGCAGGTCCAGCATGCTGACGATGCCGTCCCTGTCCCCGTCTGTCTGGAAGAAGGCAGCGTAGGGGTCCTAGAAAGAGCCGCAGGCGTCAGAGCACTTCCTCTGAGAGCCGAGGACACACTTGGAGCCCCGCGTAGGTGGTCTCAGCTCCAAAGGGAGGGAGGGGAACAAACCTTACACCCGTGTTCTCCATTCCCTGCCACTCTCTCGGCTGGTGGCACCGGTGCCCCAGCACCAGGAGGGAGAGAGGGCGCTGGAGCATTCCAGGACAGGTAAACGCTCACTCTTGATATTTCATGTAAGTTTCATAATGTGGGGCAACTGGTCGACCGGAAAACAAGCGCTATACTGCATTTTGCCCTCAGGAGGCCAGTGCTCCCGCCCCATCTGGGACCCGCACGCCCGTCTCAGCCTCGGGAAGTTGCCGATGTGGTCCCAACACCCCTTGTTTTCATCGGTACCAGACTGAGTGCCGGGGTCTGCCATAAGAGGTTCCTTGTAATATAAAGCAAGGCCTGCTATGACTTCTGTGTCTAGTTAAAATGTTTTGGGATTTTGTGGAAAAATCTATCTGTACTCATTTATTCATTCACCAAAAATTATTCAGCACCTAATATGTGCAATCACTGTGCTAAACTCTGTGGGAATCAATTTAAAATGCTGCCCGTGCTTCTCAGCGACGTTGCTGGGCAGGTGGCGGACACAGTGGCCCCAGCCAGGGCTGCAGGCCCGCCCGTTTGCTGCTGACTCTCCTGCGTGGCTGGCTCCCAGTCCTCCCACACCTCCAAACTCACATCTCTAGCGGCTTTGGGGCGTCTCCTCCTGGCTATCGCCCAAAGGGGGCCAAAATCAAAGTCCTGCCCCAGGCCCCAGCGTGCTGCCCGCTCTCCCTGTCCAGCCGCTCAGACCACAAACCTTAGAGTCGTTCTCAGTTCCTCCCTTCCCCTCCCACCCCTGTCTGATCTGTCCACACGTGCACTGGTTCTCCCTCCAGACACACCCCAGGTCTCGGACCCAAGGCCCGATTCCTGCGGGAAGCTCATGGTGTCCGCCCCCGCCCTGCCCCATCCCCTCTTCTGAGCAGCGAGAGTGACCCCGTCACAGCCCACGTCGGCACGTGCGGCTCCTCCGCTCCACCCGCCGGCTCGACCCACCGGCTCTCCACCTCACGCAGGGTCCAATCCCAAGCCTGACCCTGACCCCCAGGCCTCTCTAGCCCTCCGCCCTCATCTCGCCCTCTGGCCCCCTCGCTGCTGTTTGAATATGGGGGCGCCTCAGGGAACTCCCCTCCGTCTCTGCCCTCCTTCGGCTCCTGCCCGAAGCCGCCGCTGCAGGAAGGCATTCCTGCCCCTCCGTGCACCGGCAGCGCCCTGCTCGGCCTCTGGCGTCTCACCCCGCCTCACCTTTCTTCACAGCCACGTCCCCGCCTGACACGCTGGGGGCTTGGGGGTCCGCAGTCTGCTCCCCTCTCGGAGGTGAACGTGAGGCCTGGGGGAAGGCTCACGTCCGTTACAGCCCAGTTACAGCCCAGCCCCGAGTGCTCAGTGCACATCTGTGCCAGAAGGTGCTGGGCACGAAGGATGCCTAGCCCATGCCAAGCACTCTGCTGGCCACAGGGACATACCGATAATGCAAACGTGGTCCGTGACATCGGATTCTCACAGTCTGGTAGGGGGGAAGGACATGTGAGCGAATGACAGCAGTCCGGTAGGACAAAGGCCGTGAAAGGCTGCGAGCCGCGAGGGAAGTGCTCCAATGCCAGCCGCGGTGGCCGGACGCGGGGACGGCCCGGGCGCCACGGGGCCCCATTCCCAATCTTCGCGAGTTTAACAACTTAACTGCTGCCCAGCTCTCAGTGTTCGACCTCCCAGGATGAAGCCTTTCCGTGGGGTTAGGCAGCACACAGGCTTGGGAATCGAACAGACGCTATTTCAATTCTAGGCCATGCCATGTGAGAGGCGGTTCTGGGCGAGTCTCTCCCGGCTCTGACCCTGTTGCTCCGTCTATAAAACGGGAACGCTCACGCCTCCTGATGAGCAGGGGTGGGGATTACAACAGACAAGGCCACGGACGTGAGCCTTCCCTCAGTTCACTGCCCGGCACGTCATGCAAAGCCTTTCATCCATTCAGCGGCGGGTACCGATCACCTAGTTCCCAGCAGGCCCCGTGGCGACTGCGTCAGCTGTCGTGGTGGGCCTCGAGGTCTCACTGAATCATGCTAGGGCACGCTGGGTGCCAGGAGCGCGGTGCAGGCAGCAGACCTCCACAGGGAGGACCAGGGCTTAGGGAGGAGCTGGTCACAGGGGGAGGGGTGGCAATCCAGGCAGAGGAACAGAATATGCAAAGACGGCATGGAGAGGGAGGTGGGGAGGAGAGGGGTCAAGGAGAGAAAGGCCAAGGCCAGGGCGGCACGGGGCCAGCAGGCAATCAGGCAGGATCAGGGCCCAAGGGCCAAGGGGTCACTCTGACCGCCTTGCCGGGTCAGGCGTCTGGGAGAAACATAGCCACAGCAATGCGCGGACAGAACAATGCTATTTGAACGGAGGTTTCTTGATTCGTTGGTTTTTCGAAATATGCGTGAATCCACGGACACATGCGTGACTCTCAGAGACAGTGTCCAGAGGGTGAGGCCTGGGGTGAAGGTAACAACACGGGGCCACAGAGAACCCATCCCCAGGTCACGTCCCCGGGTCACCGAGGGGGTCGCGGTACCTGCTTCCCTCCCTACAGTCCGGGAGAGAAGACGGCCCTATTTGGTCACAATGACGTATTTCGTTCAGCCGCTCATGGCCTTTGGCCTGGGCTGTGAGGCTGGGACTTACTCGCTGGGCTTTGCTGGCGTCTGTCCACCTAAGTCAGTGCTGAGGGGGACTCGTCTGCTTACGAAAATCACTGGCGATGACAGCGGCAGCAGCGACAGTGTTTCAAACTAAGTCAAGCCTTTCTTTTTCTCACTACCGATGAGAAGAGACACTTAAGTATTTCTCATGAATAGGAGCTCAATCAAGTAAGATGACAGTACCTTCCCACTCAGAAATCGAGACACGTGCTTTGTCCCGTTTACACGACCTGTGAGGACAATGAGAAAACCCCCAGTGGAACTGGGGAGGCCTGTGTCCTTGGATGGAACGCACAGACCCTGCAGCGAGGAGCTGGCTTTGTCTCACCCACTAGATCATAAGTTCTCTGCAGGAATGTTTGTTGAATCAACTCATTATTTGACTATTTAAAATAAAGATCATCTTAGGAAACACGAGACATGTGTGCTGTAACCAAGCTACGGTGACAATAAAGGCAGGAAAACAATGGTGCCAGCATGAAGCTCGACTTCCCCCATGTCTCCCGCTGGGAAAGGGGACAGGTGGGAGAGCCAGGGAGAGGAGTCCGGGTTGCCATGGACAGGGCAGCGGGGGAAATTGCCTGGGGCCCCTTGGGGCCACCCTGACCCCGCTAACCAGCACAGAGGAACATCTGCTCTGCCCTCTCTCCCTGCAGCCCAGCTTTCCTTCTTCAGAGAACCAGGCTCTCGCCCCCAAACGACCCTGCCTGCTCCATGCTCTTCTCGGCCGGGCACTGCATCGAACTAAGCAACAAGGACGAACCCTTCTCCATGGATGCTTATGGTGACCGTATGGTGACCGTATTTCCAAACGAAGCATCAGGATGCACGGTCTGACAGCTGGACAAATGGCCAAAGTCAGAAGCATCCTGCAAGCCCAAGCTAGACAGTCATCATAAACATATTCGTTTTAAGATGAGAGCTTGGTAACCGGACGAAGCTCCAGGAGGCAATCAGTGTGGAGAAGACGTCCCGCCCGCCTCGCCGCTGACGCGTCTGCTCCTGCTCACCTGCGCGAGGACGCGCTCTACCCCCGGGCCCCCGGCTTACTACGTCGGTCCTCCTCACTGTCATCACCCCCTTCACGTCTCAACACAAAGCCAGCTGAGGTCGTTTTGCACCGGCCTCTGTCTGAGCGGCTGCTGTTTCTCCCGTCTTATCGGCCATAAACGTCCACATGTCGCCCGTGCCTGGGTCAGACGGAACCGCGGGCTTTTCCCTAAGGCCCGTGACCTGTCAGCCACCTGCCTGGTACCAGCTCCCCCTTCTGCTGTTTGTTCCCCTTTTCCTGTTAAGAACTTGCTGAGGCTTTAAGACTTGGTTCAGTGGTCACCTCCTCCAGAAGGCCCTCTTTAGCGGGGTCTTCCCCTGTGCCCCCAGAGCACGCTACAGTTCCCAGTACAGCCGCCCGTCGCAACGCGCCTGCACCATGCACCACCCGTGTCCTGGACGACTGAGCTCTGAGCAGCACCCAGACCCTTCGCCACCAGCGTCTGGCAGGCTCTTGCACACGGTACGTGCGCCATGCCTGTGAGTGCATGAGTGGAGCAGAGGGAGTGGACGGACGGGTCCC
>NW_011888926.1:185552-186568 GCF_000151845.1 Pteropus vampyrus | reverse complement strand
CTGATCACGTGGGAGACAGGAGACAGGCGGCGCTGGGTGAGGGGGGGCGGTGATGGAGGCGAGGAGGAGAAGGGGGAGAGCGAGGTGGAAAGAAAGGCTGGGGAGGGAGGAAGCCAGAGCAGTCGGGAGCTACCGGGCCCCCACCCTGCGATGGACTCTCCGCTCTGGGACCTCAGGCAAGTGAACTACTCGCCCTGAGCCCCAATTTCCTCACCTGAAAAATGAACGCACCTGGCACACTGGAAGCACTCACTGAAATAAACATGAATTCCTTTTCCTCCAAAAATGTCAAAACATAAACCCGAGGAAAGTGTCGAAATTCCGAACACCTACAGCTTCTCGCCCTGCCCACTCTCCCTTCAGCGCTGGCAGATGGAGGTCTGGGGGGCCCGATGGGACCTCTGCGTTTTCCCCGGGACGAGTCCCAGCTGCCAGTCGCTCCCATCGGGTTCCATGACATCACCCCAGCCACACTCGGGACAACAGCCAAATGCAGACAGGGCTTCCGGGTTCTGCCCTGTCCACCACCTGCAGTGCGTTTGCAGCCAAACGGAAGAGTGTTCCACTGGTACGTTCGCACGATTTCTGCAGCTTCTCTAGAGGGCTTATCTGTCCGTCTAAACTTCCCTCGCACGTGAGAGGGGACAGGATGCAGGGAGGGAGGACACGGTGGAGAGGCAGGAGGCTGCCTCTGTCTGCCAGGCGTGCAGCCACGAGAACAGAGTAAGGAGCAGGGAGCAAAGAGGAGGACCTGGCTTCCGGCCCTGACCACACTGCACAGGACGAATTTCGTGCTAACCATCTGGGGCAGGGAGAGGGGAGGGACAGTGGCTGGGCAAGTCACTGAATCCTTTGGAACCCCTGTGACCTCGTCCGCTGAAAGGGAGGAAGGACACTGGTCTTGCCAGTGCATGGGTGTCACTGATTATCGATACCCAGCACCCATTGAAGGACACCGGCCTTGCCAGTGCATGGGTGTCACTGATTATAGATACCCAGCACCCATTGAAGGACAC
>NW_011888926.1:178707-185120 GCF_000151845.1 Pteropus vampyrus | reverse complement strand
CCTTCAAATCCTGCTGCGATCTCCCGATAGCTTAGCCCTTCTCTCTTACGTCCTACTTTTGCCGTTGGCTGAGCGTACGGATCATTCTCCATGGCTGTTCTGTTATTTTCCAGTACCTGGCGGGAAGACGAGGGAAGGAGAGGCGGTCAGGTGGTCCCGGGGTCCCTGTCCAGCTGAGCCCCTCCGGCCCGCAGCAGGTTCACCAATGTGGCCCCGGCACTGCAGCCTGCGATTGTTACTTGTCTGCCCCCACCCGCGGGCTCCTGCGGGCGGGGCCCAGGTGTCCCAGCTCCCTGGCCCTGGACAAGGCTTGTTTGTCGCGTGGGTGAGTGAACAAAGGAGCAGCCCGGCGCCCGCCCGGGGCGCAGTCAGCGCTGCAGACCTCCTCAGAGGCCGGGCCATCCGAGACGGCCAAATTCGCGTCTGCCGTGATGGCTCTCGAGTCTCATACATTAGATTTATATTCACGTACATCCTAGGAAACATGGAAAAAATAAAGCAAGGCAGTTTGAGGAGGAAAAACTAAAATTTTGATTACAGTTTTATTACAGTCCGCAGTTTGAATCGCAAGCTATGTGTTTTGGGGGGAGGGGTGTCCCCGGCCCTTCTTTTCCTCTCGTCAGGCACGTCTGCTCAGTGAGTCGCCGTGATCCCTGCGCTCCGCCGCCCGTGACCTACGTCTACCGCGGCTTCCGTTTTGCGTGTGTGGGAGGAGAGGGGAGCAACCGAGGAAACACACTTCCCGGCGCGGCGAACGTGAACAGAGTCGTCCGGATGACTCCGTCCCAGGAGACGGGTCGGGCTGCTCCAGCAGCACACTGCCAATGGTCAGTCAGCAACCCGGGCAGGCGAGCCCCGCACCCAGAAGGGACATGGAGGGGACACGGGCATGACAGAAGACTCCATCCCTGCTTACTCTCAAAATAGTTGCGACTTCAACGAGGAAATATGGCTTTTATTCTAGGAAGAGGACATAGAACCACAGGTCACAATATTTCTGTGTATCTAAAGGCTGAAGATGTCAAGGGTGGTGACCCCCCGCCCCAGCTCAGGGTGCTGGCAGGAGGACTGTGGGGAGAGTCGAGTCTGGAGGTGAGTTTTGAAGGAAGGGTGTGCATGTGTGTCGGGGGCCTGGGGAACACAGAGACCAGCCATTAACGTATGTCAGGGCTTCTGATGCCACAGGAAGCCAGAGTAAGCTAGAGAGCAGAGGAAGAGCGGGGTCAGCGGTGTGCCGATCGCAGAGTGTGTGCAGGAAGCTGACTGCGGCACAGGGAACAGGAGGATGGGGGAGACAGTACACATCACCATCACCGTCATCGCCACCATCACCATCACCGGCATCACCACCATCATCACTGTCATCACCATCACTGTCACTGGCATCATCACCATCACCACCCTCATCACCATCACCATCACCATCACCATCACCATCACCATCACCATCATCACCACCGTCAACATCACTGGCATCATCACCATCATCACCGTCTTCATCTTCACCACCCTCATCACCATCACCATCACCGGCATCACTGTCTTCATCATTACCATCACCATCACCGTCACCGTCGCCACCATCATCTCCACCTGCATTACCATCCTCGCATTACCATCATTGCATGCTATGTGCCAGGCATCGCCGTGAGCTCCCCTCAGGCATTCTGCGAGTCTCACTTAATCCTCATCATGAGCCCTACGAAAGGTGCTCTTACTGACCCCATGCTAAAGACGTGGAAACTGCGGCGCAGAGTTTAGGTGACTTGCCGCAGTCACAGTATCGGGGAATGACAGAGCTGGGGTTCAAACCCAGTTCAAACCACTGTGATGAACTCCACTGTTGGAACAGGGTCACTGGGGCCGGGCAGTGGAGGAACGTCTCCGCCACGGACACCTGCCGCCCTCACACGCACCTGGGCGGGCCACCCAGGCAAAGGCGAATCCGGCCTTGGTGGAACACCACAGACGGGGGCCTGTAGGAGCTGTAGGTCCTGTAGGTCATCTCCCCCAGCGCCCCCCACCTCCCCGGGAGGCTGTCGTGGCCGGGTATCCTCGCCTCCCAGGATCTGAAGAGGATGGAGCCTTCTGCGCCCGCCTCCCTGGACTAGAGCTGTAGAAACTCAAAGCACTTAGCTGCATCGGGGTACCCACAACCTGCAGGGCAGTCGTCAGCTCCTTCTGTTCTGGTTTTGTCCCTTTTGATGTGTGGGACTAGGACCCAGGGAGCTGACAGCTTTGGGTGTCTACGTCAGTAATAAACAGAATCTGCATCGGCCCGGCTGGTCAGGCTTTGGCCTGGCTGGGCTTCCAGTGAGCTGGAGTAAACGAGCTGCAAGATGGGCTTGGTGCAGGGGAGCGGGGAGCGGGGAGCGGGGAGCGGGAGGGGAGTGCAGGTGTTGCTGCGCTGCCTGGGGGCCTTGCAGGGAGCACTGCTGGATTCCAAGACCATCCCAAGGGCCTGCCTGGGGACGTGGGCAGGCAGCACGTGTGAGTGGGAATTACCGCAGCTCTGTGCCATCTGCACGTGCGCCCTGTCCCAGCTCCGCCCTGCGGAGGAGCCCGTCCCAGCCCAGGGTGGTGCGACTGTTAGACAGAAAGCTGAGGCCCACGTGGAAACAGCAGTGGGTCTCTGAGACAGATAGACCGGTTGCTTTCTTTGAAAAATAACTTTATATTTTGAAAACAATTACACATGAATTATTCATTGCAAATTCCTCCTGTTTAGTTCTTTCATAAAAACATATGTAATGAAGAGTAAGAGAATGTCTGCAGGCAAATGTTTCACAGCCTGGGGGTTGCGAAGCGCCCGGGAGGTGGGCTGTGCCTCAGGCAGCCTGTCCGGTGGTGGCAGGCGAGCAATCCCCTACCGGCACAGAGGGTCGCCAAGGATTCCAAAGCCCGGGAGTGTAGTCACCAGAAGAGGCGCTAAGCATTTTCCAAACATTAATGCCTCTTTCTAATGCCTCCCCTTGCTCCGCTCTCATTCTTAAGATGAACACAGAAGCAAATCAAGTAGATTTATCACAACTCTTGGAGGCAATTTACAATGCAACGTAAGGCTAAATTGCAACATTTACAAAATAGATCTTAAAACATTTACCATGTAAGTCATGTCCTTTGGTCATTCCTCGGAGGCATTTCCCTAAGACAGTTCCTCATCAGAGAGGGACAAACTGCGGCCTGCCATATTCTGATTCACCAAGCAGTAGCTCTGCCTCCCCGGGATGTCGCTTAGATTACACACCCATTCCTCCTCATGAGGCCACATCATTTCACGGATTCCTTGCTGGAGCACAAGGCTGAGACAATCCTCAAGCAGACCTCAGGTGTGGTCAGACCACCACACCCCATGTCAAAGAAGGCCATGTGACCAAATCCAGCGTCACCAGGTCAGGGAAGCACGCTCCAGCCACCGAGATGGTGAACGATGGAGAAGAATCAGGGGCGGAGAGAGGGTAATGACGCGCGCATGAACTCAAGTCCCTTCCAGCTCTTCGAATCTATGGGATTCTATAAATTTGGTGGCAATGCTGTGACCACAGGCAACATACCATGATCACAATCCAACCACTCCCCAGAATCTATAGGGTAGACATATCTGGTCCACTGGATCTAATTTGACTCAACCTATTGGTAATGGCCCTGAACCACATTTCCCAAACAATCCTTCCGCCAACCTCAGCACCGAACTCTTGACCCTCAAGCCAGACCGATGGTTTGTCAACAGCAATTGCCAAGTTGTAAGACAGTGGGTTTTTCTCTTTCCTTTTTTGCTGCAGGCATGATGATGACAATGTTGATTTGGTTTCGTTTTTTAAAAATGTATTATTCCTGTAGAACCCAATAAGACTAACATAGTGTTTAGATGGCTCAGAATGACAAAACGCCAAGCCTAGATGCAACCTACGAAAGTTGCGAAATGAGACAGCTTCGGGCTGAAACTAGAAGACAAGGTGATATGGCAACTTTTCAACGTCAAGGAGATTCCAGGTTTAACTAGTAAATCAACCAGATGTATCTAATTTTAGAGGCAGACATCCAGAACCTAGCTCACTTTTGCACTCATTTATAAAATCTTCCGGTGTTCCACGGGCAAATGAACCCAGCCCGTCAGGAAGAAATTGTGAAGATTGAAGATGAAAGCGGACAAACCACCCCTTCTTCGGGGGAGGCTGTTCCTGAGGTCTGCAAATCGGATCTATTGCTCACGGGGCAAGTGAGAACAAACGCCGGTGCCCAAAGCTGAGCACACAGTCAAATGCGTCACGAGAAGCTGGCGCTAAACTGCCACCCTCTCCTCAGAAGTGACGGGCTTTGTGTCCCCTCCTTCTGTGCACTCTTTTCTGTTCTCGCCTCTTACTTCAAAAGCAGATGTGTTTTTAATGCGTAATTTAATGCAAGTCCAATTGTGATCCTAGTAACGCATTTGGGGGGCGGGGATAATTGTATACAGTTTTATGGGAAAGTATAAACCTGGCCTGAGAACAGCCAAGAAAATATAAAAAGAAAGAAAACTGAGGAAAGGCTTATTTTACTAAATTAAAAAAAATACATAACTGTATTGATATAGAAATGGCTATATACCCATGTAACTTAGATATATAACAATGTAATTAGTTAATGGGAATTTTCAGATGTAGACCCTACGATAATGAGAATTTCACAAATCAATAAATGTAATCGTTCGAGTCTGTGGGAAAAACAGAAAAAGGACCCGATCTTACACCATATACGAACATTAATTCTGTGTGGATTAAGCGTTTACGTTAAAAAATAAAACAATAAAACATTCTTGCAAGAAAGTCTAGGAGATTAGCCGTAAAACATGGGAAGGGAGATATAGGGGGTGGAGGAACGACACCTTCTTAACCAAGATTACAAACCCAGAATTTATTTTTTAAAAAAGAAAAAAGGAACAAAGGAAGGAAGCTAGACATATTAGGTTCTGACAACAAAAAGATATAATAAAACAAAAAGACGAATGAGAGATATTGAAAATATATGTACAGTGCAGGAGACGAAGGGCTGATAAATTATTAATTCAACGAAGTTTTTTTTTTTTTTTGCCGCAACGCGTTTAATTAATTTATTTTTTTAACATTTTATTTTTTTATTTTCCCTTCTCCGCTCCCCGCTCCTCAGCAAAGTTTTTGAACACTCATGTTAGGTACTGTTAAAGGCACTAGGAACAAAAGAGTGGAAACAGCAGCAAAGTCCCTGTTCTCATGTGCCGGGCCCTATTTAGAGGGCTTATATATCGTGCCGAGGTGAAATGTGTCCCCCCATAAAGATAGGTTGAAGTCTTAACCCCGATTTCTGGGAATGAACTTTGATGGAAATCGGGTCTTTGCAGATGTAATCAAGTTAAGATGAGGTCATACTGGGTCAGGGTGGCCCTAAAGCCAATGACTGCGTTCTTGTAAGGAAAGGGAAATCTGGACACAGACACGCAGCGAGGAGAGCACTGTGTGGAGACACAGGGACACAGAAGAAAGAGGCCAGATATTGGAGCGGGGGAGCTGCGAAGCCCCGGAACACCAAGGATCGCCGGCCACCCAGCAGCTAGAACAGGCAAGGAAGGGTCCTTTGTAACCATTGAAGGGAGTAAGTCTCTGCTGGTCCCTGGAGTTTGGACTTCTGGCCTCAAGAACTGAGAGAGAATAAATGTCTTATTTTAAGCCAGCCAGTTTGTGGCGATTTGGTACAAATCCCTAGGAAACTGATACGCATATATTCGCTCATTGAATCCTTATAACGATCCTACGATGCAGCTACTTCTACAATCTCCGTTTTAGGAAACTGAGGCACAGAGAGGCGTGCCCATGGGCACATAATTATTAAGTACAGAGCGGGGATTTAAACCCTGGCAGCCTGGCTCCAGAGCCAACATGGTCAACCACACTACTATAACGCTTTTCAAAACTGATCGGGATCATGAACAAATATTTATTGAGAACTTATTTTGCACTGGGGACAGGAGAGAATGAAAGACAAAGCCAGCTGCCCTGCCGAGCGTCCTCCTCGGGGAGGGAGAAGCGCTGCCCTCGGGAGAGAACCAGGCCTGAGCTCAGAGAAAGGCGGGGGCTCTTTTCCTGGGAAGGTAAGGCCGGGGTCGGATTACAAGAGAGACAGAGCCTTATGGGGGAGAAAGCTTCAGGGGCGAGAACCCAGAGGATGAGGGAGAAACTGGGAGTCCTAGGCGTCTTGTGAAAATAGGATAAATAACAATGGGTATAGTAAACAAATATCTCATAAATGGACAGGAGGGCAAAAGATAGAAATAGGCGACTCACAGAAGAACAAATCTCAATGGTCAAGGAAAAAGAATAAAATTCACTAGCAGTCTGGGAAATAAATGCAAATTAAAGAAGTTAGCACGAGCTATCACTTTAAAGCTACAAGACCAGCAA
>NW_011888926.1:168595-178657 GCF_000151845.1 Pteropus vampyrus | reverse complement strand
GATCGGGATCATGAACAAATATTTATTGAGAACTTATTTTGCACTGGGGACAGGAGAGAATGAAAGACAAAGCCAGCTGCCCTGCCGAGCGTCCTCCTCGGGGAGGGAGAAGCGCTGCCCTCGGGAGAGAACCAGGCCTGAGCTCAGAGAAAGGCGGGGGCTCTTTTCCTGGGAAGGTAAGGCCGGGGTCGGATTACAAGAGAGACAGAGCCTTATGGGGGAGAAAGCTTCAGGGGCGAGAACCCAGAGGATGAGGGAGAAACTGGGAGTCCTAGGCGTCTTGCGAAAATAGGATAAATAACAATGGGTATAGTAAACAAATATCTCATAAATGGACAGGAGGGCAAAAGATAGAAATAGGCGACTCACAGAAGAACAAATCTCAATGGTCAAGGAAAAAGAATAAAATTCACTAGCAGTCTGGGAAATAAATGCAAATTAAAGAAGTTAGCACGAGCTATCACTTTAAAGCTACAAGACCAGCAAAACTAAAAAGAACTAGAATACCTCTTGCTAACAGGGGTTAGAGAAAAAGACACTTTCATACACAGCTATTAAAAATATGAAATTCTACAGTGTCTTTTTTTTTAATTTAAAAAAACAAATAGGCAACACCTATTAAGATAAAACTATATTATCTTAGACCATGCCTACTCATGGGAATCCATCCCATAGAAATAAAAGCATCAGTATGTAAAGACATGTAAAGATTGTTTAAAGAGAGAAAAAGAAGGGAAAAAAGTGAATGTCCCTCAGAAAAGGAGGGGCTGGTGCTCAGCTCGCAGAAGATCTACGCTTCCACTGAGAACAGACAGAAAAGCCAGATAAAATACAAAACATCTGCAGGGTATATTAGAGAGCCGCCGAGGCAACCAGGACTCGAAGAGACAAAATTCTGAGAGCAGGGGCAATCTGAGGAGAAGTGAGCCATTCACTCACTCTGGGAACAGGGCAAGGGGCTCAGGATTGAGGCTGGTGGCCCCCGCAGACTGTCACTACCAGCAGACAGAGAACAAGCAGAGCTTGCGAAAAGCTCTTGGGACTGCAGGGACCGAAATTAGGGCTATGAATGGCTAGGTTCCTAGTGAGAAGGGAGAGGCAGAGAACTGAGCCTGATGCTGCCAGTTTCCCCCTCCGGATATTTGCTGAACTCAGAAGCCGTGTGGGGCCGAAGACTAAGAATCAAGGCAGAAAGCCACTGAAAAGCAAACGTATTTTTTTGTCACCATGTGTTTTGTTTCCTCATGTCCTGAGGAAACACAAGTTAGAGTTCAGGATTCCTCAGAGGCGGGAGCTCAGGCACTAACCCAGGCTCTGGGTTTAAAACTGGATACTACACCCTAGAAATAGGAGTGAGAAAAAAAAAAAAAAGGCAAACAGAGCCTTAGGACATTACGATCCAGCCTCCAATCAACTCGGTTTCTAATCTGAGCAAGGTTATCGGCTCCACTCTATCTGCCCAGCAAAGGGGAACGTGGCCCATTATCTGGAGCTTCCTGACTTTCTTCATATAATACCTGATACTCAATAAAAATCTGGTGTGCCAAGAGACAGGACCATGTGACCTAAAATCAAGGGAAAAATCAGACCGTAGAGAAAGATCTACAGGTGATCCATATACTGGAGTTAGCAGGAAGAAAAAGTTTTTAATAGTTACAAATATGTTTCAGAAAATACAGGAACATGTTGAGACAACAGAGGGAAAGACACAGATATGCAATACATTAAAAAGAATCCAATAGATACCCCACAATTGAAAAAAAATACTAAAATTCAAAAGCTATGTGAATATAATTAACCACAGACTAGAAACAGCAGAACACAGAATGAACAAACCGGAAGACAGGCCAGTGGAACACAGTGGGGCAGAAGCACCGAGAGGAAAAGGGTAGAAAGTGCATAAAAGAGTGAGAGACACGGCGCATTGTGAATGGATCTAACATACCGGGACCAGGAGCAGAGGGCACACGGAAAGGAAAAGAGAGAACGGTTGAGAATTTTTCACAAAACTTTTTGATTCCATACATCAACTTACAGTTTCAAGATGAACTGCACACCCCAGCGGGATGCATACAGAGAAAGGCGCACCGAGA
The DNA here is from genome assembly GCF_000151845.1 of Pteropus vampyrus. Lineage (NCBI taxonomy): Eukaryota > Metazoa > Chordata > Mammalia > Chiroptera > Pteropodidae > Pteropus > Pteropus vampyrus. The sequence continues at coordinate 176,564 of NW_011888926.1, read as the reverse complement.
CCCAGTAAAACTGCTGAAACGCACAGAGGAAAATCTTAAAGCTGCTGGAGAAAACAAGACACGTTTCTCTGTATGTGCAACGACAAGACTAATGGTTTATTTATCGACAGCGCTGATAGCCAGAAAACAATGAAATGATACCTTTAAAATGCTAGAAGCAAATAACCGTCAACCTAAAATTCCATTCCCAGATAAAACATCTTTAAAAAGTAAGAGTGAACTTCTGCTTTCAAGTGAAATCTGTAAAGAGTCTGGGAGTCATCACCTCCATCTTTACAAGAAAAAAGCTGAACAAACTGGAAATCAGTGGCTTTTTTTAGATCCATCAGAGAAATCTGAAATCTGGAGAGTCAGGTGAATACAGAGAATCCCAGCCAAGATCAGCTTGTCTGAAGCAGAAGCCACGGTAGCCACAAATTGGTGGAAATAACTTAGTGGTAACTTTGACAAATTGCTGGAGGCTTAGCGAGGATGGGCTGCAGCATGAGAAACCCTGGGGGCCCGGTCTTCGGAGGGAGAGCAATTTCTGCATGGATTTTACCACCAGGAACTCCGCCAGGTTCCCAAGGTGAGTGAACATTCCAAATTAACCCTAAAAAGGTAGAAGTAAGTAAGTGCAAAAAAGAACTAACGAAGATAAGAGCAGAAATCAAGGAAACAGAACGTGGGCAAACAATAGAGAAAACCAATGAAACCATAGCTTGTTTTTAAAAAAGATCAGTGAAAGTGATCTTTTTTAGACCTCTAGCCAGATTATCCAAGAAAGAGAAAAGATTTTTAAAAATTACCAATATCAGGAGTGAAAAAGGAAATATTATCAAAGATCATATAGACATTTAAAGATAATGAGGCATAGAACCATATTGATATAAATGATTGAATAAATTACTAAATAGAGAGAAAAGACAAATCTCCCATGCAGAAGAATTTCAAATAATTTACGTAGATAGTCAGTCTGCCATAAAGAGGCAGAGCACAGTAATTCCCCACTCCTTAATTGTGGGCTCTGCATAGTGGCTTTTCCCCAAAGAGAGCAGTATGGAAAGAGAAAAAAGGGTAAGTTTACACTGAAGAGAAGCCTGACAGACACACCTCCGCCAGGTGATCAAGGTCAACATCACAGCGATCAGCCATGTTGATACCATGGGCTCTGAGGCGATGTGATGAGAAGGGCGTTTTATCTCTGTGGTCCCCCAGTCTAATCACGAGAAAAATATCAGACAAATCCCAATAGAGGAACATTCTACAAAATATCTGACCAGTAATCCTCAAAACTGTTAAGGTCATCAAAAACAAGGAAAGTCTAAGAAAACTGTCACGGCCCACAGGAGCCTCAGGAGACATAACAACTAAATGTCACGTGGGATCCAGGATGGGATCCTACACGGCAAAAGGACGTGAGGTAAAAACTAAGGAAATCAGAGTAAAGTATGAAAACTCAGAGAGTTAGTTGCCAGTACACTTGCATTAAAAGAAAGACAAAAGGGAGATCTTTAGGCCAAATGAAAATGAGTTCAGGTGCAGGCCCAAAAACATAACAGGGAAAGAGCAAAACAAGAGGAAATATGTAAATACATATGACAGTTTATTCACTATAAAAACAATAATAGTGTCTTGCAGGAGGGAACATATATGTAAAATTTAAATGCATGGCAACAATAACACAAAAGACAGGAAGGGGCAAATGAAATTACAGTATTCTTCAATCTAGCATTGGTAGGGAAGTGGCAAACATAATAATTTATATTAACTACATACAATAAGACAAGGACGCGTGTTGCAGTCAGTAGTGTAGCATCTATAAAACCGATAGTAGAATGTACTTGCCAACAAGCTAATAGAAGGGAAGATGGAAGAATAGCTCAATAATCTGAAAGAAGGTAAGAAAAGACCGAAAAAGAACATGAGACAAATAGAAAAAAACATTAAGATGATAGATAGAAACCAACCATTTCAACAATTAAATAAATATAAAATGGACTGAATACTCCAAGTAGAAGACTAAGATTTTCACACTACATGTTCTTGAAAATACCAGCTATATGCTGCCCATAAGAGACTTACTTTAAATATAAGCACCCAGAGAGTTTGAAGTGGAAGGACGGAAAGTATACTGTGCTAACACGAATCAGAAGAAAGCTGAGGTAACTATATTATTATCAGACAAAAATAGGCTTGAAGGCAAGTAGCATTACTCTGTATCAAGAGAGTCATGTCATAATGATAAAGGAGACGATTCAAAGGAAGTTTCAGCAATTCTAAATCCATGTGTACCCAATAATTTAGCTTCAAAGTGAATAAAGCAACAATCAACGGAATAAAAAAGGATCTCACTAGACAAATCCGCAATACACTTCAATATACTTCTCTCAATAGCTAATGGAATGAGCAGGCAAAAATTCTGATCAAGATAGAAATTCTGAAAAACACAGTTAATAAAATCGACCTAAATGAAATACTTAGAAAATTGAAGGTCCGTGATGGAGTACACATTCTTTTCAAGTGCACGTGGAACACTTGCCAAAATTATCTACCTATTGAGTTATAATCCAACGCTCAATATTTCCAAAGATTGGTTGAAGTCATTTAGACTTTAGAAGGTATTCTCTCATCACAAGGGAATCAACTTTAAAATCAATAATAAAAGGTAACCTAGAAAATCCCAACTGTTTGGAGATTAAATAATACACTTTAAAAATAAACCACTGGAAAAAGAATAGATCTGAAGGGAAATTATAAAATACTTTGTGCTGAATGATAATAAAAATATGATATACCAAACTTGGATGATGTGACTAAGTCTGTACCCAGAGGGCAATGTATAGCCATTAATTCATACATAAAAGCTGAAAAGCAAAGATCTAACACTCTATCACAAAAAATTACAAAAAGAAAAGCAAATTAAATCCCAATCACGTAGTGAGGAGAAAATAATCGTGATAACAACAGAAATAAAGAAACTTAAACTAGATATACAAGAGAAAAATGACAATACAAATAAAGTTGTTACTAATAAAACTGACTTCAACTGCTTCTGAAAAAAGCTAGCAAAGTCCAACTAATCACAAACTCACAGAAAGGCATCAGAGAGCCGAGGAAGCCGAGCCGTCTAAAGGGACCGAAATCGCAGGGCGGAGAAGGGCCATCTGAGGCGCGCTGAGGCTGCCTCTGAGGCAGGCGCATTGTCCCTGGGAACAGCTGAGGATGCGGGGCCAGGAGGAGGGCCACGGTCGCGGGGTGTCCGCTAGTGGTGTGGCGCCGGAGTAGCAGAACTGGACACGCGAGGGGGTGGGCTCAAACCGGGCCTGGTTCCCCCTTCCAGGCCTGTGCTGGGGACTTCTCGGGGCGGGAGTCTAAAATCTAAGTGGAAAACTTCCGAAAAGCAGAATGCCGGTCCCCACTCGGTGGTACTGAGGAGACAAAGGCCCACCAGGGAGACAGGCCCTGGGAACACAGAGGCAGAAAACGGAAGCCCTAGAATCAGGGTCGGCTGACCTCAGGGTCTGCAGCTGATCCCGCCCCGCAGGACTCGGCCAGCTTGGGCCCTGCCTGCTGCGGGAGAATCCAGCTCTGGCCTCTGGTAGAGGGCTGTTGCCTGAAGATGGAGAAATACATACGTGCTTTCGACAGCGGTGTCAGGCTTGGACCAACATAACCAAAGATGTGAAGGACCGCAAATGCATAGCAGGTCACCCCCTTAAAACATCAGCAGGATTAGGAAGCTGTAACACGAAGCTGAAGAACTAAGTCCACTCATCTTCGAGAACAGGGCGCTTCACTCACTCTTCCTGAGTGTCTGCAGACCTGAGTCGTGGGCGTCCCGAGCCACTGGCGGGCTGTGCCCTGTGGGCAGCGGCCCAGCAGGCCCGGACTGGCCTCTACAGCGCCTCTCCTCCCACAGGACGTTGAAAGGCTTTATTTTTAGCAGCAGTGGCCCCAAAAGGGCCAGCCTGGGGAGACGACCCATAAAGATCTCCACTCGCTCTCTGGGCCTCTGCCGTCGTGCGGCTATGTGGGTCTCTGGCTCTGAAAGTTACATACTCGTAAAACTGACCATAGTACATAATGAAGAGTTTTTAAAATATCCGTCTTATTTATCAGAGTTGTATGCTCCCAATAGAAGATTTAGAACTAGATGAAAGAAAATATTTAATACTTGACCTTTTAAAAAAATGTAGTTCTTCCAAGGCCACAGAGTCGTCTGGTTTGCTTATCCACACCCGAGGGCTAGGAGATGCTCGACAGTGTTCTCAGGGCTCGGTTCTTATGGGGGTCCCTGTCCCCTAAGTCCCCTAAGTGGGAACGACTGCGTGTAATTAGGAAGTGAGGGGGTGGGGGTGCAGATGCCCAGGTACGTGAGTCTGACCAGCGCGCAGGAAGTTGACGGCCTCCTCAGCAAGGCCGGGGGGACCTTGCCTTCAGCAGGTGGGCACTGAGAATCTGGGGCGCCGGGCGGGGCTGTAACAGACTCCTGCTTCCTTAACGCAGGGCCCGGGGGCTCTGGAGGTTTGCTCACGAGCTGTGCAGCCTGCGTCTGTCCCCGGAGGCCCTGGGACTCTGGAGTCAGGACTAAGAATAGCAGCTAAACAACGCTCTGTGTTTACCGAGGGTGAAGGATGACAATTTCCCAGCAGGAAGAGCCCGTTACAGGGAACTGGATGGTAAAGCTGCCCTCGGATTCCTGACGGAAGGAACAGCTCAGTGAGTCCAATTACTCAATTAGACCCATCCTGACTTACGTGTCCCGGGGTGTTTTGTCGATTTATGTTCCCCATGGGTCACTGGCACCAAACAATGAAACTTCTGCTTTACCCAAGTTCCCCACGTGGCTCAGTCTTATGCCAAGTGTGCAACAGGCACCCTCGAAATGTCTACTGAGAAAGGATTTGACAGAGACTGAGAGATTTGCCTGCCTGATATATATTCTCTCCTCTCATGGGAACAGAACTTTGCTTTTTCTGCAGGTAGTAATGTACCCAGCCTAAAATTTTACACACACACACACACACACACACACACACACACACACACACACACTTATGCATATTTACACCATAGTCCTGGTCAATAAAACAAAACCGTTGAGAGACGCTTCCAAGAAAGCCCTTTAAAAAAAGAAAGCCTTGCCTGGCTCAAGCCTTTGCCCTTCGCTTTCCCCCTTCTTTATGCCAGAAACGTGTGTGGTGGCTGGTACTCCAGCAGCTGCTTTGCATACATGAGGACGAGACTGAAAGAGTAGAAAACTAGAAGCAGCCTGGGTCTCTGAAGACACTGTAGAGCTGCTACATCGCCCTATACAGACAACTTCTGGACTCCTTGTTACTAGAGAGAAAAATGGCCACCGCTCTTATGTCAGACATTGTTTTGTGGGTTTGCCGCTAGTTCAGCATGTGAAGGAGAGGGGGAAGGGAAGGGAACGTATCTAGAGAAGGGACTGAAAGATTCTGGATCACCCTAAAGTTCAAAAACAGTTTTCCTTCCACACTACCAGTTCTTGACTCATTTTTTAAATGAAATGACACATTAAAACTATGCAAAATTCACGGGGTATGTGGCACAGTGGCCAGAGCAATGAACTGGGAGGGTGGGGGTGTCCTGGGAGACGATGCCTTACAGGATTGTTGTGGGAAATGATGTAATGTACGGTGCAAAGTATTCAGGCCGGGTTTAGCACGATGTCAGAAAGAATAGCACCTCCCCTCCCCCCTGCCCCCGCCAATGGAAATTACACATTTAAACGACCATGAAAAGCACATCGAGTTCATTAACACCCAGGAGCTCTGCCTCTGTCAGGACTGTCAGCTTAGTGTGGCATCGCTGGTTACCTCGCATGAATCAGAAACTCTGACATCTCTTACATTAGAGAGAAAGCGGGGCAGATAGAGTATTAGTTAGCAAACAGAATTTGAATAGCAGACGGAATCTTCCCAACTGCGGTGGTGAAAAATCAAGTGTTCTCAGCAATGACAATGCAGGGACTCGACGGATTTGGTGACCCGTGAGCTACCAGCTAGCTATAGATTCTATTCTTACAGCTCTCCCTCAAAGAACCTGGGTGGCCAACCACTTCTGCCCCTGCCACAGGCAAGGCGATGGCTGGTGAGAATAAATAATTAGCACTTCTAATTTAGAATACGGTGTATCCAGGCCAACGGCTAAGCGCTGCCTATGTTCAGATGAGACTGTACGCACGCGTAATTGGGCAAGAAGGTATATATGACTTAGAGCTTCACGCTCCATTCCTCTGGGATAAAACTCTGCAACCGTTTCACTATACTAATTGGTATGACACAGATTTGAGGGATGAGAAGGGCAAAGAACATCTCATATCCATAACCGAAATGACAGAAATACATTAAGGGGCATTGTTATTAAAATTAATGTCCCTCTCCCAAAACTCTGAGGCTAGATGCAACCTCCGAGCTGCCATCGATTACACCCGCCAAGCCCATACTGCACCCACCAAGGCTGTACTACACCCACCAAGACCATATAACACCCACCAAGCCCATACTACACCCACTAAACCCATATTACACCCACCTAGATCGTATTACACCCGCCAATGCCGTATTACACCCACCAAGCCCGTACTGCACCCACCAAGACCGTACTACACCCAGCAAGCCTGTATCACACCCAACAGGGGTCTGAGACTGATAACAGACCAACGTGGATTCAAATCCAAGAGCCCAAATGGCTTATGAGCTTAACAGCACCAAGCCACTGTCTTACCTCCTCAGCTTTTGTCTCCTCATTTGTGAAATGGGATACGGTAATCCACACCTCACAGGGTTTCTGCGAGGATTAGAAATAACAGACACAAACCATTTCCAGGTGCCTGATCATCGCAGGGGCCCGATCGACGGTACCCACAGGGCCATCATCACCACCATCACTACCCCAGCAATGGCTGTCATTACCACCGCCGCTGTTGTTATTGCTGTTATTACCATTACAGGACTGTTATTACTGTCATTTATACTTAAAGATCTCTAGAGGAGTCGATTCCAAAGGCTTCCTTGCCACTGAAGCTCGACACGCCAAACCTTTAACACCCAGATGCCCAGCAGGGCGTCGAACCTGAATTCTTATTTCATTCCGCAGTATAAGCCCAGGCAGTTCTAGCTCTGATTTCATTAGTCGTAGAGTTGCCCTGATTTATAAACAATCTCTTTGACAGTGAAAAATTCGCTTTGAAGTTATCAGCTTATGAAGTTCAAACCTAAGACTCTTGCAGACTGTTCAAAATCACCCCATGTTGTCTATCTTCAAGCTAAACAGCTGGACACAATAGGATGTTCCCCAAAAGTTAAACCCAAGAGGTCACTACAAGAGAAATCAGTGGATAATGTGCCTAACTGGGTTCATGGCAAATTGGTCAATGTTAAAACAACAGAAAACTTTTCTCCCTGCACGTTGGTCCTGTTTCTATTATCTCTTCCCCTGACATAATGACCAGGGGGATACCTCCGGGAGGCAGGGGAGTCTCCAGGAAGCTGGGAGACAGGAGGAAGGGAGGGGGAGCGGTGGGGGGAGGGGAAGGAGAAGGAGAGAGGCAGGCAGGTTCGGCCATGAAGGAAGCTGCAGAACAATAGTTCAGGCAGCCGCCCTTGCAGTTGGCTGGGGTGCAGAGAAACCGGGCAGGGGACAGAGAAGGGGGCTGGGGTGAGTTTGGGGCACCGCAACGGGCAGGTGTGGGAACGCAGAGGAATTTCTGAAACGTCTGGCCCCCGCTCCCTCAGGTGGCATCCATTCAGGGCTTCACAGGGGATTCCTGTCGCTCTTCGAATCCATCCCTTCTTTCCACAAGCGCACTGGCCCCGACCATGTGCCAAGCACTTGGGATCCATCACCATCCGAAAGGGACCAGAATGTCCGCCGTGGAGCATCGGCCGTCGTGGGAGAAGACAAGCACGCGGCGGGACAGAGGGACGCCCACGGGGCCCGTAGATGCAGTGTGCCTGGC
>NW_011888926.1:163990-167330 GCF_000151845.1 Pteropus vampyrus | reverse complement strand
ATGTCCGCCGTGGAGCATCGGCCGTCGTGGGAGAAGACAAGCACGCGGCGGGACAGAGGGACGCCCACGGGGCCCGTAGATGCAGTGTGCCTGGCAGCGGTGAAGAGGAAGGGGGAGGCGGGATGTGTTTGCCTGGGAATGTCGGGGTCACCGCAGTGGAGGAAGAGCCGGATGAAGGCTGCAAGGAGTTGTCGGGGACAGCAGAGCGGGCAGCCAGTGTGAGGATGGGGGCAGCAGGGGCCGGGGGTGGGGGCGAGGAGGTCTGCACTGAGCAGGGCAGGGGGCGCCGGTGAGAGCAGAAGTCAGAGAAGAAGCCGCTTGGTCCTGGGGGCCTTCAGGGCCTTTCCAGGACTCCGGCTTTTAGTCGAGTGAGGTGGGGAGCCATGCGAGGGCGCTGAGCAGGCCTGGTGCACTCTGACCAACCTGGTGGCAGGTCACTGTGGCTTCGGAGTTGAGAATAAGCTGCAGCGGGCGAGGGCAGGAGCAGGGAGGGCAGTGGGGTGGCCACCGGCACGGTGCAGTGAGACTCTGGGCATCCCCTAGACCCCCGGGAAGAAGTCGAGTGGAGGGGTGGGCTCCTGAGACGGGAGTTTCGAGAGAGTCCTCTGGGATGTGAACTAGAGACATGCACGAGGACGTCACTGGCTTAGCAATGGCAGATAAGGCCGTGGGACGGAAGAACATCCCGCTGAGCTTATGGACCTGAAGGAGTCCTCAGGTGAGCAGAGGTGAGAAGCGGCCCTTGGAGTCGGTGGTCACGGGTCTGCCCCCAGCTCTGCTAACACGGCCACTTTCCCTCTCTGAAAAATCGAAGGTAGACCGGTCAATTCTCGTGAGCTTCCTGTGAGCCCATAAACAGACCACTGAGCACTGTGGTCATTCGAGGCCATTATGCAGGAGGGGACTGGTGCTAGGTGACTTGGGGTGGAGGGGGCAGGAGTGGCAACAGAATCTAGGACCCAGAATCTAGGAGAAGGCGCCCTGGGAGAGCTAGATGATTTGTACCCATGTGCCACCATTCACCACCCGGAAATTGCTCTCATCAGAATTATCAGTGACTAACCACCAGCCACCTGGTCCCCCAAACCAGAAATCTAGGCGTCGTCCTCGAATCTCTCCTCTTCTTTGACAATCGTCCCTCTTCCCTAAGTATTTCTTGCCTCTGCCCTCCTCGCCATGCCCCACGTGCTCACACAGCACCCTCCTCTGCATCTTCTATTCTGTCTGGGGAGCGAGGAGGTCTGAACTGTTTCAACAGCCAACTAACCCCACAGAATACCTCTAGAGGTACTGTGCCTCCAGCCCCGCTCCCTCCTCCATCCATGCACACTGATGCCGCCATCGGGAAGCCTGGACAGAAGATATGCAAAGAGCCTTTTGTGACGCCTGGCACGGGGCAGGCACTAGATAAATAGTAGCTGCTAATATAATTATTCTCTTCTTGGAAATATATTTCATTGCCGCCTTCTAAATCTGTCCACACGGACACTGCTGCATATTAGTTGAAATGCTTTCCTTAACAATAGCTGGAGATGATTAGCTAGAGGGATCATAATAGGAATTTTAAGCAATCATTTAGATTAATTTCTGAGAAGTCTATGCGGAACCTTTCAAACAGAGTCCTTTCTGGTAGAACCTCGCCAGTTCCCACGAGCACATGCAAATCAGCACTCTGCACTTGCCATTTTCGCTGCCAGATTGTTTTTCGCTTTCCGGAGGAGCAGACCTCAGCTCTGTCTTCACAGCATCGCGGGGAGCCCCAGGCAGGGAGGAGGCCTGAATGGCTCCGTTCCCACCTCCACTCTGCCCGACAATGCACAATGCACAAAGCCAGGTACTCCGTGGATCGGCCAAAAACACATCCGTAAATGCTTTGATTTGAAAGTTTAGGTATCAAAACCCAGCCACATTCATATCAAAAGTATTCTCTGCAGGAAGCTGCCAAAGACATTTTTGGCCAAAAGAATCTTTTTCAATTGTTTAAAGGGGCCTAGAGATGGACCTGCTCTTTCCTGGAATAAATCCTTACTGAAAACCTAAAGCATGTTAGTTTAATAAAACAACTGAACTCTTCGAGAAAGAAAGAAACACAGAAACACAGAGAAACCCATTCTCCTACCTTCCTGAAGTGGGGCCTGTTAACTTTGCCATCAAGTTCCTTGCCGAAGTCAAGAAATCGTTTTCTGAATGCGGGGTCCTGCTGCTGTACACAGTTCTTGAGTTTTTCAAGAACTTCACCCTTGGTCATATTCTTGGTCAAGGTGCTTTTATTTTTATCCTCAGTGGGCTTGCTTCTAAAATCACAAGCAGGCAGTCAGGTCCAGCGGGATACATCCCACACACCTCACCCATTTTCAAACAACCCCCGATGACAAGGAGGTTCACCGCCCCCTTGTCCCAAACGAGGAAACGGATGCTCAGATAGACACAGTGACTCGGGGACTTCGCACGCGCTCACGGCTTGTAGGTGCCAGAGCCAGAACTGGAGGTCAGCGGCACGGAGTCAGAAGCAGGCGGGCTGGGGTGGGGGCTTCAGCCCTGTGCTAAGGTTTTCAACTGCGTGTTGAGCTGGCTGAATATGACGTGTGACTGGGCAGACATGGCTGAAAAGGGATATTTTTGTGAACTGGGAAAATTAAAAGTCAGAGGCCATTATCGAGCCTTAGATTAAATATGCCGTTTTGTGGTAACTAGATCAAAGAAGTCACCAGACATACACGGGAAGGAAGGGCTGTCCACAGCTTTCCCGGGGTGATTTACAAAATCAGCTAGATTTATAAAATACACACTTTGTGTGATGTGCTGTGTGTGAGTGTGAGGCTCTCTATGTGTGATCGGAGAATAATGATTTCTTCAGCTCCCAGAAATCTCCTGGGCCCTACTGGGTTGAGCTGGGGGGCGGTGCCGGGGACGGCCATGGAGAAGGAACTTCCAGGGCCTTCCCGCTGCTTCTGGTGATTTTAAGAGCTCTCGGAAATCACATTTTATGAAGTGCTTAATTGCCATTACTTCTGTCACTGGTTTTAGGAAAGATTCTCATAACTGAATATTTAACTTTTCTCTTAAAATACCATCTTTCTGCCCATTTATAAAGCAACTACTACTGAAGTGCCCAGATATTTAAATTTAATTAGCACAGCGTTAGGACATTCCCATTGCCTATACTTAACGTTTTAAAGGGGATCTGATAAAGTGAAGTCTGAATATGCCCACGTTTTACCTTTCCTCATGGATTTATTGCAAGCTCTGAACAAGCGAGTTAAAATAATATCTTTTCATTAGACTCGACCTGTATTTTTCAAAGTGAAGAAGGGCTAGAATATTCATCTTTTAGAATATT